>NC_137969.1:132475071-132816415 GCF_963924665.1 Micromys minutus
ATCCTTGACTTTAAAGAACATTAAGATATTGCTAACAGCTTTCTTTGACCACTTTTCTTTAACAAAAAGTAATGAGTATAATTAAAACCATACATAATGGAAAATCCTACCTAAATCTTTCCCCGGATCCTATATTTTAACATTCTTTCTCTTTCTTCCTAATTTTTAAAGTGTAAGAATGAGCAGACCCTTAGCAACGTAGTGCTGAACAGTTAATCTACACTGAGCTCCCACTTGGCTATATGCTTTCTGCGCCTGCCCAATATGTGCAGCAATATTTTTAATATGCCTTATTAGCTCAATGGCTGGGCACTTCCTGAACCTCCCCGAGGTTAGCACTAATTCCTCTCCAGTATTCCTGATTTAACATTTTCTAAATCTAGATTTTTATCTGTGCTGCCCAAGACCCAGTTGTGGGGCTGGTCTCTGAGGCTGCTTCCCTGACTCTTCCATATTGGCAGGACCTTAAGTTTGATCTCTCCCCATCATGAGGATCAGTCTCTTCTTCCCGCTTGGTTCCTTGCCTAAGCAATCTAAAAGTCCCGCCTCTGTCTCCCTTTCCAGCCATTGGCTGTATAGTAGTTCTATATTACCAATCAAAGCCAGCTGGGGACAGGGACCCTCGGCATCTGGAAGCTGGGCTTTTGGGGGCTGAATTAAGACAAAGTATTAGAACCAATTTCCAACATAACTCCCTGGGGTATATCTCTTCATTTCCTTTAAGGGATTGAATCCAGAGCCATGAACGTTACGTGGCAATACTCTACCGTAAACTACGCCCTCACCCCTTATTCCATACTGGACCCAATCATCTGTGCTAGACAAAGATGGAGAGTAGATAAAATATGGGTGATAAGAGTTTAATATATGAAAATTACAGAACTATCATCCATCCTAAATAATATCTATAGCTTAAAAAAAAAGAAAAGATACCTCTAATGTCGTTGAAGAAAATAATTACCTGAAATGTGTTCATTGTCCCTGGTAATTTTAAAACTGGTTCCGAGTTTCTGGTGTGTGTGTGTAGCTCAGTGTGAGGGGGTTGTTTTTATAGGGAGGTCATTTAATGAAAGTGAGTCTGCCAGGAAGAACTGAAGTAGCACCTTGCTCTTCCGTACATTTACATTTATCTTTAGAAAATGATGAAATTGGAAGGGACCATGGTGGAGGTGTGGGGGGAGTGCTGTTTTCTGTGGCATTTGGGTGGGGGAAACACAGATTTGGGAACCATGGATGTTTTTGTTTTATGTGACCATCAAAGGATTGAATCTTAGAAAAATGACATTTCTTCCTCGTTTGTTTCTTTGTTTGGTTGCCTGGTTGATTTTGTTTGTTTGCTTGTTTGTTTTGCAAGACAGGGGTCTCTCTCTGTAGTATTGGCTGTCCTGGAAATCCCTCTGTAGACAGGCTGGCCCCAAACTCATAGAGATCTGTCTGCCTCTACCTCCCAATTGCTGGGATTAGAGGCGTGTGCCACCCCCCCCCCCGCAAGTGTCTTCCTTTTTAAACTAGTGATATAAGTTTTGGATTTTCAGCTTCTGAGAACGCAAGCCCTTAGCTGGTGTTAACCACAGCCTGAGTAGGCAGGGAAGACTCCAAGTAGCATTTTGATGAAAAGCAGGATTTTGAATCAAAGATGGGTAGACTTATTTCTAAATCTCCTTTGAAACAGGTAGGTAGCAGAGAGGGCAAGGTAATGCACATAAAGGATTCTCTTAGGACCCAGTTAATAGAGCTTTACTTTCCAATAAAGATGTGTTTGTCGAAGCCCACCCCTGTCAAGGAGCCAGTTTTTTTTTTTTTTTTTTTTTTTTTTTTTACAATGGTGAGGGTGGAAGAAAGGAGTGAAAAGTGATGAATTCAACAATTACTGAAGAATTCAAAGTCCAATGGCTGGAGAGAAGGTTCAGTGCTTGCTGGAAATTTGAAGACATGAGTTCGAGCCCTGGGTGGTGGAAATCAAGAATCAACCACTATAAGTTGTCTTTGACCTCCAAAGTCTCATGCAAGATGTTTGTCCCACCTCCTACAATTAGCTAAATGTAATAAATGCATGTTTAGTTCTAGTAATAGTTGATAATTTAGAAGTAACGGGCAGAAGTACTGTTTCATCTGTTGGCGTGAGTTGCGGCTCTCCTTGAGTTAAGGGCATGAATTGCTTCTCTCTATATAAAGGACCCAAATAATAAATCCTTTAGTCTTTGGGGCTGATGGCCTAAGGTAAGGCCTCAGCTTTGCCACCTTGCAGCAGGAGTGGTGAGGCAATACTTTGATGAGTGGTTGAGGCTACCTTTCAATAAAACTCTATTTGTAAAACCCACCTGGGGGCAGGATTTGAGCAATGGGCTGGGACTCACCAGCTCTATCCTGGTAAGCTGCCCTATTGAGCTGCCATATTGGTAGCTGAGAGTATTCTTTTCTGCTTCAGGTAGGTGAAGTAAATAACTTTCTGCCTACAAGAAGTGCCAGGGTGACAAAGGAACCATGTGACTGTGGCTAGAACATGTGACCTCGGACGAGGATGCCCCCTTTAAGGCTATAAATGTTGATAAATAATGTCATCCCTCTAATACCGTGGGTGATGAATGAGACGGTTCATGTGAAGCATTTTGATTTACTCAGATGAATGTCATTTTTAATGTTAAATTGATGCTTGCTCTTTAGAAGTCCCAAAGGGAATAATAAATCAATCTGGTATCCAGAGATAGATATACGCTTTAAAAAGTTCAAAAGCCAGATCCACTATCCATCCTTCCTTCCTTCCTATTTTTCTCTTTCTTCTTCCTCTTCCTTCTCTTTCTCTTCTTTCTCTTCCTTTTCCTCCTCTTCCTCTTCTTCCTCCTTTTCCTCCTCTTCCTCCTCCTCTTCCTCCTCCTTTCCCTCCTCTTCCTCCTCCTTTTCTTCTTCCTCCTTCTTCATCTTCTTCAGTTTACGCATTTGTTTTCATCCTTTCATATGTGGAGGGTGGGGCTGCCCTACCCCCACCACATCGATCACTAATTAAAAAAACAATGACCCCACAGTCTTGCCTATAAGCCAGTCTGATGGGGGCATTTTCTCAACTGCGCATCTGTCTTCTCAGATGACTGTGTGTTGTCCTGCGTTGACAAACACTAACCAGCTCACCAGCACACCCACATCTCTGCCTCCCCAGGCTCCCACAATCCCCATTCTACTCTCTACTTCTGTGCAGCACTTTACAGTCTGCTCGTGATGAGAAAGAACATGTGGAGTTGGGCTTTCTGTGCCCAGTGGACTTGACACGATGTTCTAAAGTTCAGACGCATTGTAATAAACGATGGCATGTCTTTCTTCCTTGAGGCTAAGTAGAATTCTCCTGCATAGCTAAGGAACATTTGTTGGTGGACACTTGGGTTACTTTGTGGCTGGTGGGAATAAACTGTGCTACATATGCAAGTGCAGAAATCTCTTTGCCTAGTGATTTAAACTTTGGGGCTTTGGAGAGATGGCTCAGCGGTTGGGAGCACTGACTGCTCTTCCAGGGAACCTGGGTTCAATTCCCAGCATCCACATGGCAGCTCACAACTGTCTGTAACTCTGACATCCTCACAGACATACGTGCAGGTAAAACGCCAATGCACATAAAATAAAAGTAAATTATATTTAAAAACTCTTTGAACATCTGTTCAAAAGTGAGATTGCTGGATCTAAATGTAACTGTTTTGTCAAGGAAGAGTTGGGGACACTGCTTCTAGCTCTGTGTGGTTGGGAACACAAAGGATTCCTGGAAAGATAAGGAGGATCCAGACTGGTCGATTTCCAGGATACCTTTTAGATCAAGGGATCGGGGAATACAGAGAGGGTCAGGTACCTTTTCTACTACTGCAGTGGTGCAGGGGATGAGATGGTTTGTACGGAGCCTGCTGTTAGCACGTCAGCAACTGACTGCAAACCAACACACAGAGACAAACAGGATCATTGGGGCTGCGGGCTTTCCTAGCTTATTCTCCAGCTAGTATCAGAGAGACACAGTTATTGTCTAAGATGCGCTTGTGAACAGCCGTCTTGTTGAAACTGGAGATGATCCAGTTGGTTTATTCTTCTGCAGTTCCTGAAGTGACTAGGAGCCATCAGGGGCTAGGTATTGTGTGGATTGTGGGAGTGTATTTCTATCGTTCAGGATAATATGGGGTTTTGTTTTATTTTATTTTATTTGATGGCTAAACCAGGAGAGATGCTCTACAATGTTCTGAAGTCCCAGTATAGGAGAGTACAGCTGAGGTGAATGGAGCAGGAAGCAGATGTAGAACAAAGAGAAGGGAAAGAGGGAGGATGAAATGGGCTCCGGTTACAGGTTTGGGAGTGGCTGTCTTTGTTCTGTGTCTGAAGCACAAGTAACTGTTACCATCTGACTGTGGGAGTCTTGGGTCAGGGAACAGTATTCTGGAAGGAAAGGGCCCCAGAGTATTCTCAAAGGTTGCCTCCTCTGCCTGGCAAACAGGTTCTAGATTCTTCACCAAGCCTCAGCCTTCAGGTCTAGACCCTAGATGTGACCTCAAGGATATAGTAAATTAATAGCTGCTTGTTCCCCAGCCAAGTGTCAGCGGAGATGCAGTTACCTGCTGAGATATGCTTGTGAACACTGACCTTCAGAGAAGATGGAAACAAAGCAGATGAGTAGCTCATCTGCAATTCAAACGTCCACAGAGGCATTTATCTGCTGAGCTACTTTACCAAAAACAATGGAGCTGGCGCAGTTGGCGACGGTCAGGTTCTGTTTGTACTTTCACTGAGCCACAGAACTGAGCCCTTCCTTCATACGTTGTCCTCCTCCCCCTCTGCCCACTGTAATGGAGTAGCATCCTGATGGCACCAACACAGGCACAGAGGACCCTTCCTTTCCTTTCCCTCTGTTCCCTGCACATCACATGCTTTCTGGTTTGGTTGGAGTAATAGTTGTAGTCTTGACCAGTTTGAGTGCTGATACTTTGTGGGAGTCACAGGGGCAGTGGGGTGTCAAGTGAAGGTCTCAGGAGAAACAAAAACCCTGTACTGTATAAGAAATTACAGGAGTTGGGACTGGGTGTGTATTTCAATAGAAGAGTATTTGTCTACTTTCCATAAGGGCATAGCATGGGTTTTACCCCACCTGCACTGCAAGGGATGGAAAGATGGGGGGGGGGAGGGGAGAGAGAGAAGACGAAAAGGGGTAATGTGGATACCAGGGGGAGGAGAGGAGCTTAGGGTAGCGACTCATCCTGGATATTCTTGTGTGGTAGAAAGGACATTAGTGTGTTCAGCACAGATAATTTGTTTAGGGGGTTGGTAGGTGTTGGTTATGGGGGCAAGCTTAGTAAGGTAACATGGGGTCAGCCTGTGGAGCTGGGATGCTGCACTCAGGGTAACCAGAAGTAATGGCATGTTTTGTAGAAACAGTAACCTAATGAGAACCCGATGCGCTGGATTAGTTTGCTGAATCGTAGGATACTGCAGCCTAGTCAGGCATGCTTAGATGAGAGAGAGATACAGCAATCAAAGAAAGTCAAAGAAACAAGAACAACCAGATATAGACAATCATGGAGAATAAAACTGTCTAATGGCCGATGTTAGTGCTTGAACAACTGCACTGTCATTATAGCTGGTAAGGAATAGACAGACATTCCCTTTGAAGATGTGTCAGTGGAGTTGTACAGAGGTTTCAGTTCAACTAGGAAGACACAGAACCAAGGAAAAGAAAGGAGGAGACTTTATAGTGACCTCAGTTAGCAGCATCCTGTATTATGGAGCTATAGATGGGAGGGCTGTGAGTGTGTTAAATATGAATTAAACAGGAGGTTTTCTTGGAACTCAGAAGGTTTAAGGGTCTTTTCAAAGTGGAAAGTGAGCAGACTGGTGAGCAGTAATTTGAGAAGTTAAGAGAACAGTGATGAGATGGTGGGGTAGTAAGAATAGATGACGGAGCTGCAGGCAGAGGTGATGGAGCTGCAGGCAGAGATTATGGAGCTGGCAGGCAGAGGTGATGGAGCTGCAGGCAGAGGTGATGGAGCTGCAGGCAGAGGTGATGGAGCTGCAGGCAGAGGTGATGGAGCTGGCAGGCAGAGGTGATGGAGCTGGCAGCAGAGATGATGGAGCTGCAGGCAGAGGTGATGGAGCTGGCAGGCAGAGGTGATGGAGCTGGCAGCAGAAATGATGGAGCTGCAGACAGAAGTGATGGAGCTGGCAGCAGAGGTGATGGAGCTGCAGGCAGAAGTGATGGAGCTGCAGGCAGAGGTGATTGATGGAGCTGCAGGCAGAGGTGATGGAGCTGCAGGCAGAGATGATGGAGCTGCAGGCAGAGGTGATGGAGCTGCAGGCCAAGGTTATGGAGCTGCAGGCAGAGGTGATGGACCTGGCAGGCAGAGATGATGGAGCTGCAGGCAGAGGTGATGAAGCTGCAGGCAGAGGTGATGGAGCTGCAGGCAGAGGTGATGGAGCTGCAGGCAGAGGTGATGGAGCTGCAGGCAGAGATTATGGAGCTGGCAGGCAGAGGTGATGGAGCTGCAGGCAGAGGTGATGGAGCTGCAGGCAGAGGTGATGGAGCTGCAGGCAGAGGTGATGGAGCTGGCAGGCAGAGGTGATGGAGCTGGCAGCAGAGATGATGGAGCTGCAGGCAGAGGTGATGGAGCTGGCAGCAGAGGTGATGGAGCTGCAGGCAGAGGTGATGGAGCTGCAGGCAGAGGTGATTGATGGAGCTGCAGGCAGAGGTGATGGAGCTGCAGGCAGAGGTGATGGACCTGGCAGGCAGAGGTGATGGAGTTGCAGGCAGAGGTGATGGAGCTGGCAGCAGAGGTGATGGAGCTGCAGGCAGAGGTGATTGATGGAGCTGCAGGCAGAGGTGATGGAGCTGCAGGCAGAGGTGATGGACCTGGCAGGCAGAAGTGATGGAGTTGCAGGCAGAGGTGATGGAGCTGCAGGCAGAGGTGAGGGAGCTGCAGGCAGAGGTGATGGAGCTGGCAGGCAGAGGTGATGGAGCTGGCAGGCAGAGGTGATGGAGCTGCAGGCAGAGGTGATGGAGCTGCAGGCCGAGGTGATGGAGCTGCAGGCAGAGGTGATGGAGCTGGCAGCAGAGGTGATGGAGTTGCAGGCAGAGGTGATGGAGCTGCAGGCAGAGGTGATGGAGCTGCAGGCAGAGGTGATGGAGCTGGCAGGAGTAGATGACTTGCCTCTGAAATTTAACCATGAAAAGAGAAAGTGAAATAAAAGTTAATAATAGTAGGAGTCTTACAGATTATCCCAACTGATTATGATGTGTTTTCTCTACAAAGGAAAGATAGGAAACCATAAGACCAGGGCAGGTGCTCTAAAGTCCCCCTCAAAGCCTGCCTCCTCTGGTAAGGTCTTTGTGTGGTGAGGGTTACCAGTGACCATGCTTTTATTCTATTTTCAGTTTATACCCCACCCCCACACAGTTCCTGGGGGGTCATCTGCATCTGTCTTTTCCCCAGAAACTCTCCTTAGGAAGGCAGAAGACAGAAGATCAGAATTTCTGTATCTGAGCTGGTGTGAGGAGGTAGAGGGAAGGAAATCATTAGTGTCCCACTTCACAGTGTAATTTCATATCTAGGAAAGATTAAAATAAGGGTTCCCTGACATGAAGTCCAGACCACTTCTGCCTAGAAAACTGGATTGCTTGTCTTTTGTGACACCATTAGCAGTGTCAACGAGACTGGTCAGAATGGAAGTTGGCAACACCGAAATGTTCTTGAGGTGTGCCTGTCCCATGAAGTTTAGGAAGAACTAACTGTGCTCATGGGACTGACTGTATTCCCGGGGGCAGGACTTGGAATTAAGTGAGAGTGTCACGAGGGAACGTTTTACAAGTATAGATGTGTTCTTTTTTTCTCTTGATGGTCCTAGAGCTGGGCCCTTTATCAAAAATATACCTAAATGAGACAGGTATAAGGGTGCATGCTTTTAATCTCAGAGCTCTGGAAATGGGGGCAGGCAGATCTCTGTAAAATCAGGCCACATGGGTTCCCGAAGCAAGTTCCACGGGGACCAGAGTCACATGGTGAGACCCTGACTCCAAAACACTAATGTATCAAATGAGCCACCCTAGAGCAGTGCTCTTCACTATCTGTAATTCTTACCTCTGTTTTGAAAAACAGCTATGTTTTTATAACCTCCTATTAATCTATAATTATTTCATGATCATTCATTTTAATAGTACTCTAATTTATTTCCATCAGTTGAAAGTTCTTTAGAGGCACCTGGATCTGACCTGGTGCCAGAGCACTCTGTACCCAGACCCTGCTGGGAGAGAGCTGGTCCTTCAGAAGTGCTGGCACACCTGAGAGCACAGTTAAAATCACCACTACTGCTCTGAGGAACACAGAGCCTTCAGGACACAGGAATCGAAAAGCATGTTAGGACAGGATCCTTCTGGTTTCTGTCTGTGCCCTGTGCTGACCCTGTGCCACAGCTCTCTCTACCCAGACCCTGCTGGGAGAGCACTGGTTACCCAGTAGTGCTGACACACAGGCTTACAGGACGGTCAAGCCACTGTCAGCATCTGTAAGACCAGCTAACACCAGAGATAAGCAGATGGTGAGAGGCAAGTTCAGAAACCTAAGTAACAGAAACAAAGGCCACTTGGCATCTTGAGAACCCAGTTCCCACACCACAGCAAGTCCTGGATACCGCAATACACGAGAAACACAAGATTCTGATTTAAAAATAACAACTCATGATGATGTTAGAGGACTTTAAGAAGGTCATAAATAAGTCCCTTAAAGAAATACAGGACAACACAGGTAAACAGGTAGAAGAAGCCCTTAGAGAAGAAACACAAAAATCAACCAAACAGGTGAAAGAATTGAACATAACCATTCAGGACCTAAACATTGAAATAGAAGCAATAAAGAAATCACAAAGGGAGACAGCCCTGGAGACAGAAAACCTAGTAAAGAGATCAGGAGTCATAGACATAAGCATCACTGACAGAATTCAAGAGATATAAGAGAGAGATTCAGGGGCAGAAGATACCATAGAAAACATTGACACAACAGTCAAAGAAAATGCAAAATGCAAAAAGCTCCTAACCCAAACATACAGAAAATCCAGTACACAATGAGAAGATCAGTACTGAGGATAATAGGCATAGAAGAGGGCAAAGATTTCGAACTTAAAGGGCCAGTAAATATCTTCAACAAAATTATAGAAGAAAACTTCCCTAACCTAAAGAAAGAGATGTCAGTGAACATGAAAGAAGCCTACAAAACATTAAATAGATTGGACCAGAAAAGAAATTCTTTCTATCACATAATAGTGAAAACACTAAATGCACAAAACAAAAAAGAATATTAAAAGCAATAAGGGATAACGGTTAAGTAACCAATAAGGGCAGACTTTTCAGAATCACACCAGACTTTTCAACAGACTATGAAAGCTAGAAGATCCTGGGCAGATGACAGATCCTAAGAGAACACAAATGGCAATCCAGGCTACTATATTCAGCAAAACTTTCAATTAACATAGATGGAGAAACCAAGTTATTCCATGATAAAACCAAATTTACACAATATTTTTCCACAAATCCAGCCCTACAAAGGATAATAGATGGGAAACTCCAACATAAGGAGGGAAAACCACATACTAAAAAAAGCAAGAAAGTAATCTTCTTTCAACTAACCCAAAAGAAGGCAGCCACACAAACATAATTCTACCTCTAACAATAAAAATACTAGAAAACAACAATCATCAGTCTCTAATACCTCTCAACATCAATGAACCCAATCCCCAATAAAAAGACATATACTAATAGAGTGGATGTGTACAAACAACCCAGAATTTTGCTACAAACAAGAAACATGCCTCAGTGACAAAAATAGACACTACCTCAGAGTAAAAGGCTGGAAAAAAATTTTTTCAAGCAAATGGTCCCAAGAAACAAGTTGGAGTAGCAATTCTAATATCAAATAAAATTGACTTTCAACAAAAAGTCTTCAAAAAAAGATAAGGAAGGACACCTCATATTCAAAGGAAAAATCCATCAAGATGAAATCTCAGTTCTGAATATCTATGCTCCAAATGCAAGGGCAGTTACATTCATTAAAGAAACATTACTAAAACTCTAAGGACGCATTGCACCTCACACAATAATAGTGGGAGACTTCAACATTGTACTCTTATCAGTGGACAGATCATGGAAAGGAAACAGAAACTAAACAGAGACACTGTGAAACTAACAAAAGTTTTGAACCAAATGAATTTAACAGATATCTACAGAACATTTTATCCTAAAACAAAAGAATATACCTTCTTAGCACCTCATGGTACCTTCTCCAAAACTGACCATATAATTGGTCACAAAAGAGTTCTCAACAGATACAAGAAGATAGAAAAAAATTCCGTGCATCTTGTCAGATCACCATGGACTAAGATTGGTCTTCAATAACAACAAGAACAACAGAAAGCCCATATACTCATGGAAGTTGAACAGTGCTCTACTCAGAGATAACTTGATCAAGAAAGAAAGAAAGGAAGGAAGGAAGGAAGGAAGGAAGGAAGGAAGGAAGGAAGAAAAAAAGAAAAAAAGAAAAGAGAGAGGGGGAGGGAAGGAGGGAGGGGAAGAAAGAAAGAAATTAAAGAATTTTTAAGAATTTAATAAAAAGGAAGGCGCAACACACCCAAACTTATGGGACACAATGAAAGCAGTGCTAAAGGAAAATTCATAGCTCTGAGTGCCTCCAAAAAGAAACTGGAGAGAGCACACAGTAGCAGCTTGACAGCACACTTAAAAGCTCTAGAACAAAAAGAAGCACATGCACCCAAAAGGAATAGAGGGCAGGAAATAATAAAACTCAGAGCTGAAATCAACCAAGTAGAAACAACAATAACTATATAAAGAATCAATAAAACCAGGAGCTGGTTCTTTGAGAAAATCAAGATACATAAACCATTAGACAAACTAACCGGAGGGCACAAAGACAGTATTCAAATTAACAAAATCAGAAATGGAAAGGGAGACATAACAACAGAAACTGAGGAAATTCAAGAAATCATCAGATCCTACTACAAAAACCTATACTCAACAAAACTGGAAAATCTGAATGAAATGGACAATTTTCTAGACAGATACTAGGTACCAAAGTTAAATCAGGATCAGATAAACCATCTAAGCAGTCTTATAACCCCTAAATAAATAGAAACAGTCATCAAAAGTCTCCCAAACAAAAAAAGCCCAGGACCAGATGGATTTAGTGCAGAAGTCTATCAGACCTTCATAGAAGAGCTAATACCAATACGTAACAAACTGTTCCACAAAATAGAAACAGAAGGAACACTACCAAATTCCTTTTATGAAACCACAATTACACTTATACCTAAACCACACAAAGACCCAACAAAGAAATAAAACTTCCAATTTCCCTTATGAATATTGATGCAAAAATATTCCATAAAATTTTTGAAAACCGAATCCAAGAACACATCAAAACGATCATCAAGTAGGCTTCATCCCAGGGATGCAGGGATGCTTCAATATACAGAAATCCATCAATGCAATCCACTATATAAACAAACTCAAATAAAATAACCACATGATCATCTCATTACATGCTGAGAAAGCATTTTACAAAATTCAGTGCTTATTTATGTTAAAAGTCTTCGAAAGGCCAGGAATTCAAGGCCAATAACTAAATATAGTAAAAGCAATATACAGCAAACCAGTAGCCAACATCAAACTAAATGGAGAAAAACTTGAAATAATTCCGCTAAAATTAGGGACTAGACAAGGCTGCCCACTCTCCCCCGACCTAATCAATATTGTACTTAAAGTCTTAGCCAGAACTATTAGACAACAAAAGGAAGTCAAAGAAATACGAATTGGAAAGAAAGAATTCAAACTGTCACTATTCACTCATGACAGAACTTCTACTGCTGATAACCAACTTTAGCAAAGTGGTTGGATATAAAATTAAGTTGAACAAATCAGTAGCCTTCCTCTACTCAAAGGATAAATAGACTGAAATTTGGAAAATGACACCCTTCACAATAGTCACAAATAATATAAAATGCCTTGGTGTGAGTCTAGCAAGTGAAAGATCTGTATGACAAGAACTTTAAGTCTCTGAAGAAAGAAATTGAAAGATCTCAGAAGATGGAAAGATCTCCAATGCTCATGGATTGGCAGGATTAATATAGTAAAAATGGCCATCTTTCCAAAAGAAATCTACGGATTCAATGCAATCCCCATCAAAATTACAACTCAATTCTTCATAGAGTTAGAAAGAGCAATTTGCAAATTCATTTGGAATAACATAAAAACCAGGATAGTGAAAACTATTGTCAACAATAAAAGCACTTCTGAGAAAATCACCATCCCTGGCCTCAAGCTCTATCACAGAGCAATAGTGATTAAAAACTGTATGGTATTGGTACAGAGACAGGCAGGAAGATCAATGGAATAGAATTGAAGACCGAGAAATGAACCCACACACCTATGGTCACTTGATCTTTGACAAAGGAGCTAAAACCATCCAGTGGAAAAAAGACAGCATTTTCAATAATGTTGCTGGTCCAACTGGGGTTCAGCATGTAAGAAGAATGCAAACTGGTCCATTTTTATCACCCTCTACAAAGAGCACAAGTCCAAGTGGATCAAGGACCTCCACATAAGACCAGATACACTCAAACTAACAGAAGAGAAAGTGGGGAAGAACTTAGAACACATGAGCACTGGGGAAAATTTCCTGATCAGAACACCAGTGGCTTATGTTCTAAGATCAAGAATAGACAAATGGGACCTCATGAAATTGCAACACTTCTGTAAAGCAAAGGACAATGTTATTAGGACAAAACGTCAACCAACAGAATGGGAAGAGATCTTTGCCAATCCTACATCTGATAGAAGGTTAGTATCCATTATATACAAAGAATTCAAAAAGACTCCAGAGAATCAAATAATCCTATTAAAATGGGGTGCAGAGCTAAACAACAATTCTCAACTGAGAAATACCAAATTGCTGAGAAGCATGTAAAGAAATATTCGACATCCTCAGTCATCAAGGGAATGCAAATCAAAATAACCCTGAGATTCCACCTTACACCAGTCAAAAAGGCTAAGATCAAAACTTAGGTGACAAAAGATGCTGGGGAGGATGTGGAGAAAGAGGAACATCCCTCTATTGCTGGTAGGATTGCAAGCTGGTACACCCACTCTGGAAATCAGTCTGGCAGTTCCTCAGAAAATTGGACATAGTACTACCTTGAGGACCCAGCTATACCACTCCTGGGCATATACCCAAAAGGAACTACAACATATAACAAGGACAAATACTGCACCATGTTCATAGCAGCCTTATTTATAATAGCCAGAAGTTAGAAAGAACCCTGATATCCTTCAACAGAAGAATTGATACAGAAAATGTGGTACATTTACACAGTGGAGTACTACTCAGATATTAAAAATAATGACTTGATAAAATTCTTAGGCTAATAGATAGAACTAGAAATTACCATCCCAAGTGAGGTAACCCAGTCTCTCTCACACACACACACACACACACGTACGCACACGCATGCGCTCATGCGCGTGCGTGCGCGCACATGCAGTGTGCATTCACTGATAAATGGATATTAGCCCAAAACCTTGGATTACCCAAGATACACAAGATTCACAGACCACATGAAGCTCAAGAAGGATGACCAAAGTGTGGGTTCTTCTGTCCTTCTTAGAAGGGGGTGCAAAAATATTCATAGGAGGAAATACAGAAACAAAGTTTAGAGCAGAGACTAAAAGAAAGGCCATCCAGAGACTGCCCCACTGAGGATCCAGCTCATATACAGCCACCAAACCCAGACAATATTACTGATTCCAAGAAATGCTTGCTGACAGGAGCCTGATATAGCTGTCTCCTGAGAGGCTTTACCAGATCATGTCAAATACAGAGGTGGCTGCTCATAGCCAACTATTGAACTGAGAGCAGGGTCCCCAATGGAGTAATTAGAGAAAAGACAGAAGGAGCTGAAGGCTTTGCAACTCCATAAGAACAACAATACCAAACAACCAGAGCTTCCAGGGACTAAACCACTACCCAAAGAGTACAAACTGAAAGACCCATAGCTCCAGCTGCACGTGTAGCATGAGATGGCCTTGTTGGGCTTCAGTGGGAAGAGAAGTTTTTGGTCCTGCCAAGGCTTGATGCTGCAGTGTAGGAAAATGTCAGTGTGGGGAGGAAGGATGGGTTGGGTGGGTAGAGGAGCACTCCCATAGAAGCAGGGGGAGGGAGAATGGGATAGGGGGCTTATGGGGGGGAAACTAAGAAAGGGGATAATATTTGAAATGTAAATAAATTATATCCATTTAAAAAAAAGAATAATAAAAAAAGAAAGTTCCTTAGAGCTGCCTTATGACCTAGCTATGTTAATTTCTGTAAGTGCTTGACTTGTGCCTTGAAAAAAAATATGTGGTCACACTGTTGAGGTGCAGTGCCAGTGTAGAGATGGCCAGGAGTTAGTGTGGCTGTGACCTTTGTACACCTACTGAGTTTGCTTTTACAGGCCTTATAAGTTGGAATATATTAATCATAGCTTCTTTAAAGACTGAATCCTCATCTTTGAATCATGCCAGAGTTTGCTGCTGCTGCTTCTTCTTCTTCTTCTTCTTCTTCTTCTTCTTCTTCTTCTTCTTCTTCTTCTTCTTCTTCTTCTTCTTCTTCTTCTTCTTCTTCTTCTTCTTCTTCTTCTTCTTCTTCTTCTTCTTCTTCTTCTTCCTCCTCCTCCTCCTCCTCTTCTTCTTGTCTTCTTCCTCCTCCTCTTCCTCCTTCTCTTCCTATCCCCTTTCTCTTTTTCCTTCCTCTTTCTTCTTGATCTCTTCCCTTCTCTTCCTCCTCCTTCTTTTTATGACTCTATATCCTGGTTTGCTTGTTTATTTATTTTGTGCGTCTGAGTGTTTTTCTGTGCAAATCTGTATGAAGTACCCAAAGAGGCCAGAAGAGGGCACCGTATCCCTTGGAACCCAAGTTATGGGTAGTTGTGACCCTCCATGTGGGTGCTGGGACTAGAACCCATGTCCTCTGGAGCAGCAACTGATGCTCTTAACCACTGAGCCATCTCTCCAGCCCTTGCTTCATCATTGCTGACTGAATGCAGCACTTTATGTATATAACGTCCTAGAGACTGTAGATGGTTTCTGTGTGTTTTTTTGTTTTGTTTTGTTTTCTCCCAAGGCCCTTTTCTTTGGCTTCTGGCAATCATGTTGTCAGAGACTGGGCACCACAGTGTCATAAGGCTAAGTGGGTACTTTTTGGGTCTTCGTTTGAGCCATGTGTTTGTTTGTTTGACAAGGTGTTCTTTACCAGCACTCTTTCAGTGGCAGTGACAGCTTCTGAACCATAGCTGTGTGTGTTTGTCTGTGTGTGTGTGTGTGTGTGTGTGTGTGCCTGTGTGTATATGTGTGTGTCTGTATGTATGTGTGTGTCTGTATGTGTGTGTGTGCCTGTGTGTGTATGTCTGTGTGTGTGCCTGTGTGTGTGCCTGTGTGTGTGTCTGTGTATGCCTGTGTATGTATGTGTGTGTGCCTGTGTGTGTGCCTGTGTGTGTGTCTGTGTATGCTTGTGTTTGTATGTGTGTGTACCTCTGTGTGTGTGTATGTGTGTGTGTGTGTATATGGTGTTCAAACACAAACATTTCATTGACTACCTCTGTTTGTGTGTGTGCCTCTGTGTGTGTGTCTGTGTACACTCTCGCACACTGGGATTACAGACATATACCACCATACTTAGCTTCCCCCATCCATTTAGACACATTCTGCGATGATTTTTACCCGAGTGTCTAGTTCCATTTGGTCAGAAGTTAGTCTAGTATGAGTTAGCCCTTCATGACCATGAAGCCTCCTGTATGTAGGCAATGCTACCTACACATCTGGAGTGGTTTCCTGATGTTTCTGTCATGTTTCACTGGGTTTGCAAAGAACTTCGTCAAAACTGATCTTTTCTTCTCAACAGGTCCCTCGGCTCCCAGTTACAATCCAGTTACTATGTGTTGTGACTTTTACCCAGGCAGGGGTAGGGCGCATGTCCTACCCACAGGGAATGTTAACCTGCTCAGATCTGATAGGAATTTAAGTGAAAAGATGTCCTCCCTCTGGAGGTCACTTTCACCTTCATACTCTCCTCTGGCTCCTCCAATTGTAGTCAATCTCCCAAGAAGAGGAAATGAAAAAATGCTGTGTCTAGGAAGACGAAAGTCCCAGTGGTCATCTGTGTGGTTCTTTTGGTCCCCTTAAAAACAGGACACTTTTTCATAAATGCGCTTAAAGCCGTACAGTAACATATAGGACAAGCAATGGAACGCAGTATTGCCTGAACCTTATTGAAAGTCTTGCAAAGCAAGCAGGCGAAGCCCACCTCTTTTTCCTGACTGTGATCAGGAGCCAGAAAAGAGAGCCATGTTAATAGCTTCTGAAGTGAGGATGAACAACATAAAATATGCCTTCTGTCTGCTCTTTTCTCCACAGTTCCCAAGGGCTGTGATTCCCAGGCTGTCTCGGTGTTGCACCCCGGTTCCTGACGCACGTCGCTGAGCGTGGGTCCACCTCTTTACAAGAAGAAAGGTTTGGTGGTGAATTATCCAGCAACAATAGGAGTTGTGTCCGTTCATAACAGTAAGTCCCCTGCGTAGAGCACTGGCTGGGAAGTTGCTTATGGAGAAGGTACTATAGAATGTTTTGTGTGTGTGTGTGTGTGTGTGTGTGTGTGTGTGTGCATGTGTGTGCATGCATGTGTGCACTTGTGTTCACTGGACTGTAAAATAAACAGGGTGCCTTCACTACATATGGATCTTGGAGATCTTTGTCACCCATGATCTTCTGATTCTAGAATAGGCTCCCCGCACTCCTACTTAGCAGCAGAATCAACGTGCTCACAGTGCTGACACTCGCTGAACGTTAGCTCTTTCTTTGGTTAGACCCACAAACCTAGGAAGAGTCTTTGTAAGTAGGAGGATGCATAAAATATAATAAGTGTGTGCCACTTTTATTTTATTGGCTTTTTGCTGTTATACCATCCTGTGCCGTTGGGGGGGGCGCCTTCTGTCTCTTGGTGATATTTGGGATCATGGAACACTCTGTGGTTCAGTACTCAGTACTCAGTCCACCCTTCTGAGCGCTGGGCCTGGGAGACAGTCCCCACCACCTGCCTCCCTCCCAAGAATAGAGTCATTCTGCTCTCTTGACCAGTAAGCTGGGGAAGAGATACAAGTCAAGCTCAACGAAGATATCTGCCAGTGTTCCTTATGGGATATGTTGTGTGTTTAAACACCTGATTCCACTTAGTTCATGCCTCGTGCCTGGTCAAAGAGTCGTTAGACCTGTATTCGTGGCATTTCTCCTCTGGGCAGAGGAAGCAGCAATCCGAGGCTAGAAGGAAGGATGGATCTTGCACGCCGCAGGCATAGCCAAGAGCCAGTGTGCCCAGACAGGCTGAAGGGTAGTAGGAAGAGAGTGTGGAGAGTGTGTCAGGCCCAAAGAAGATAAATATGTTTCCATGGTTTGGATTCTGCCTTAGCTCCTATTCTATCTCTGCGACAGAATTAACAGGCCTGGATAGTTTATAAAACAAAAAGAACACAAAACAGAGCACAGACTTGCTTGGCTCTCGGTTCTGGGGGCTGCAAGGGCCAGTCACATGCTGCTAGCATCTGGTTGTTGTCTCATACCATGGGAAGGGAGGGGCCACAGCACAAGCCTAGGAAGTAAGAAAGGGCCAAACCCAAGCTCACTCACAATAAGACACACTGCAGTAACATCTGTACACTGTGATAACATCTGTCCGTCCTTGAAGACATAGCCCTTGTGACCAGAGAGGTCCCCCACATTCCCAACAGTATTCTCCTCCAAACTTTTAACACATGAACTCTGAGGCATGTGCTCAAACATAGCCAAATATTCCGTTTCTCTGCTCTCTTATCAATGCGACCCGGAATTCTAAGCGCATTTCCTCAGTGGTTAAGATACACGCAGCCGGGCATGTACCCTAAATAAGTAAATTAGATCCCCATCACCATGCCAGGTTTCTGGGGGATGCTGGGACAAAGTACCAAGACTCAGTGGCTGTGAACAACAGAAACTTACTTCTGTGGCGTTATCAAGCCACCCTCTAGTTTGAGCCATGCTCCTAGCAGACTCTCACTCCCTAGCTTGTGGTGGCTTGTGGCTGCAGCATTCCAATTTCTGCCCCTTTCATAGGGAAACGCTTCTGTGCATGTCTTATGGCACCCATGTTGAAGTCCTCTACAAAGGCCATCTCCCCCCCACCACTTTCTTTCAAGGACACACCAGACATTGGATCCAAGGCCCACCCTACTCAGCTACAGTGCCTATGTTAACTGGTTACCAGTAGAGCTGTTTCCTGAATGTGAAGGGTCAAGCCCTCACTCTATCTTTAGGAGAGGGGACTGAAGTTCAGCCCATCACAGTCACCTTTAGTGGAATAGTACTGTGTGGGCATGTCGCGTCCAAGGCAAAAAAGACACGACACTCCGGATTCTTCTCAACAGCCTTTATTCAGGAACACCTTGATGCTGAACACGGGAACCCGGAGCGCTGAGCGCTCTCTCTATTTATCTCCCTCTAACTGGGGAAGGATGATTTGTCCCTCGAGGACTGGCTGGGGGGGGCGGGGATGATCACCAAATTAGCATAGCGCCGCCTGGCGCCAAGAGCAGTTTTGCACATGCGTAGTACATTTGTTTACCACAGTGCAAGCCGGATGTCGGTGCCATCTTCCGGACGCGGTCAGGGAACCGCTCCCTACACGGGCAGAGGTGCCATCTTGAGAAACTCCACTGGCTTGCCAAAGGACAGAATCCATAAAAGAGCCAAGCCATTGTGGATCCTGCCTTGCCACCCATGTGCCATTGATAACAGGTCAGAGTTGTCAGGGACCTTCCTGCCTAGAACAGGAGCTATACAGACACAGCGTTATGGTCCGTCTGTATTGTTCAGCTCAGTCTCAGGTGGGCTCCCCCTCCTCACTCTCAAAGGGCAGACAGGCCTCAACCATGTGCATTTCACCTCAGGTGCTGACAGATACTGGGGAAGATGCTCCCCCCCCCCCTTTTTAGGAGCTTTTCCGGGAAAAATCATACTGCAATTTCTGTGGTGCATTGAACATTTAGTAACAGGAACACGTTTTTTTTTTTCTCATGAAACAGAGGAACAAATTTACACACGTGCACACAAACACACATGCCACTCTCTCTCTCTCTCTCTCTCTCTCTCTCTCTCTCGCTTAGTCACTTGCTTAATACACTTTTACTTTTTCATTAAATTTAAGTGCCTCTTACACGTGAAGCTGGTCTAGCCATTTGTGAGCTTGGGGCCACACCAGGAGTGGTGTATTGGGTGCAGTTTCGAGAGAAATTCCTGCAAACGGAGAGCTATGACCAACGTGGACCAGAGCCCTTCCCATGCCTGTGAGGACACCTGGTTATGGTGTCCCCGCCAAAGGCAGTCAGAGTAGTGTCTGTCAAGGTTGTACATGCTAAACACTGTTTTCTTTTGTTTTCTCCCCCCACTGATATTTTACCCCTTTTATTAGATAGTTTTTGTTTACATTTTAAATGGTACTGCTTTCCTGATTTTCCCTCAAGAAACCCTCATCCCATCCCCCTACCCCTGCTTCTTTAAGGGTACTCACCCACCCACTTCCTCCTGCCTCCCTGCCTTGGCATTCCCCTACACTGGGGCATTGAGCCTTCACAGGACCATGGGCCTCTCCTCTCATTGATACCCAACTGGGCCATCCTCTGCTACATATGCAGCTAGAGCCATGGGTCCATCCATGTGTACTCTTTAGTTGGTGGTTTAGTCTCTGGGAGCTCTGGGGTTCTGGTTGGTTGATATTTTTGTTCTTCCTATGGGGTTGCAAACCCCTTCAGCTCCTTTAGTTCCTTCTCTAACTCATCCATTGGGGACCTTATTCTCTGTCCAATGGTTGGCTGTGAGCATCTGCATCTGTATTTGTCAGGCCCTTGCAGAGCCTCTCCAGAGACATCCATATCTGGTTCCTGTCAGCATGTACTTCTTGGCATCAGCAATATTGTCTGGGTTTGGTGTCTGTATATGGGATGCATCCCTAAGTGGGGCTGTCCCTGGATGGCCTTTCCTTCAGTCTCTGATCCACACTTTGTCTCTGCATTTCTTACCTTGAATATTTTGTTCCCCCTTCCAAGAAGGACTGAAGCATCCACACTTTGGTCTTCCTTCTTCTTGAGCTCCATGTGGTCTGTGAATTATATCTTGGGTATTCTGCGCTTTTGAGTACATACCATGTGTGTTCTCGTGTGACTAGGTTACCTCACTCGGGATGATAGCTTCTAGTTCCATTCATTTGCCTAAGAATTTTATGAAGTCATTGTTTCTAATAGCTGAGTACTCTGTTGTGTGTATGCACCACATTTTCTGTATCCATTCCTGTTTTGAAGGACATCTGGGTTCTTTCCAACTTCTGGCTATTATAAATAAGGCTGCTGTTTTCAATCAGAGAGATAAGGCAAAACTATAGAAGGAAGGAAGCTGCCTGGGGTCAAACCAAAAAGATGAGGAATTAGCCGAGAAGGGCACAGGGGAAGTTGAATGGACAGGAGATGGGGGCAGGGAGGCTGTATGGGGGTGACTGTTGGAAACATGGAGGCTGTACAGGGGTGACTGGAGGGGGCTGGGAAACCTTATTGTCCTGTCTATATGGTATAAATGGATGGGAAGAATCGGGGAAGACTGACAGCCCCACCTACCTTCCCTAGGCAGCAGTTTATCCATTTTGGGGGACACTGCCCAGCAGTTTCCTTTCAACCCTATCTTCCCTACCTTCCTTCCTTGCGTTAATCCCCATAAGCTTTGGTGCTTTGCTTTGCCCTTAGCAGCTGACTGCTTTGCAGGTGTTCGCTAAAGCATATACCCCCCTTTTCCCCCCAGCACCGAAGTGATAAAGAAAAATGGCGCCTCCTTCCCAGGATTCCTGGCTGCCTACAGCACGCATTTGCTCCAATCCAAAGCACATGGGGATTACAAGGCCTCCAGTTGTGCTGGTTTAAAATGGCCTGTCACCGCAAGCCCTGCTCCCTACTGGTGGTCAGACTCTAGTAGACACAGGTCTGTTTATTCAATCTTCAATCGCTATGGTAAGGGTACATTGTTGTTTTGTAGTTTGGGATGGTGCTAGGATTCAAACCCAGGACCTAGTGCATACAAGGCAACCATTCTACCAATGGCCCGCACCGCCAGCCCTTCAGCCAGCTTTGATAATGAGGTTAGCACTTGGCAACTGCTGGTGTATAGCTGCTGCTCTTGAGACTGCCGCTGCTGGTTAAGAATTAGAGTCAGGGCTGGGGAGATGGCTCAGAAGGCAAATGCCTGCCTGCTGTATTACCAGAGCTGAGCTGCAGGCTGGAAACCAAGGCAGGAGGATCCCAGGGTCTTCCTGATCAGCCAACTGGTGAGTACCTGGTACAGTAAGTGACCCTGTCTCCAAAAATAAGATGGAAACCAAAGAGGAAGGCCCCTCCCACACACAGAGAGACTAATGAGCACGTAGAGACACACAGACACATAGACACACACGTACAGACACACATTGATCTACACATACACACACACACACACTCATACACATCGGTGTGTGGCAAATCAGGAGCAGTGTGCTGGATGTCTGTCACTGAAATAGGATTAAGGGCTCACCCTCATTTCCCAGTAATTTGATATTGTTGAGCAGTATTGAATACTTTAGTACATTTTAAATATTCAGATAAGATTCATGTGATGAGAAGTTACGGCTCGGTCAGTCTGGTTTTTTAAACCTTTTGTTTGTTTGTCTTGTACAATTAAAGTTTTTAAGACGGATATGTTGGTTCATTGGGAAGGTGAGGCAGGAGAGGCAGAAGTTCAAGGCAACCTTGGTGATTTAATGAGACCGTATCCATCCTCAAAAAAGAAAGAGGGGGAGGGGAGAAGAAAAGAAAGAAAGGAAAAGGGCACAGGGGTATGATGGGGTAGGGGCCTGCCTAGCATGTTTGAGGCTCCGAGGTCAGTCCCCAGCACCGTTGCACAGTGAAGTAAAACAGAGAACAAATTCAACGATACATTTAGTACATTCACTCACCTCAGATGGAACTCTGTGCCATTAAACAGACAGACAGACAGACACACACACACACACACACACACACACATGCGCCCGCGCAATGGAGTCATGCTGCATGCAACCTGTTTGACTGGTTTAAAAAACAAAACAAACATCAACGAATAAACCACTTGACTTGTAATTACAAATCACTTTTCAATGGCCTCATCCTCACTCGGGATTGCTAACAGGCTGTGGACATGTCAATGTTTCTAATGGAATCCTCCAAGAAAACCACCTCAGGGAAGCATCCATCCTGGAAGTTGTTTCAGGAGACAAACAGCACTTTAGGATGAGATTACTTAATCTGCAAAGGTGTGAGAGATCATCTTTACCTTACTTCACCCCTGCCACATGGCCCACTCCCTTCAGCCACCTGGCCCCCAATCCTTGACTTGGGCTGCCATTGTTCTGGTTGCTTGAACTTAGATCTATCCCATCATGCCGCTGAACCTGTAACTGATATTTTGGCTGAGGATCGGGAGATTAGCTTGCCAGCCTAAGCAGCAAAGCCCTTCTCTCCCTGAGGGGGTTAGGTGACACCAGCTGCTAGGGATGAAAATGTGAGGCATACTTTATACTGTCATCTCCTGGGGACCTCCCCAGGAAAGCAGCTCTTGCTCAGGAAGGGATATGGGGTGCAGACTGCGGAGGCTTGAAACGTGAGTCCCCTTTTCATCTGCCAGGCGTAACCTAAGAAGGCAGCACAGGTGGAGGAAGGACGGGACTCAGTAAATCCTTTTCTTTCTTTCTTTCTTTCTTTCTTTCTTGCTTGCTTGCTTTCTTTCTTTCTTTCTTTTTCTTTTTCTTTTTGTATGGCAAAAAAGCCTATGCCCCAAGACTGCAGAGCCAGAGATAGTGGCTCAGTCAGTAGAGGCCACCTACCTGTCCATCTCTCTTCTGAGACTTGCTGGCAGGTCCTAAAGAAGGACCCTGGGACCACAGTTAAATACACGCTCTTGCTGGCTCCTCTCAACCAGAGTTGAATATCATCTTACCATATCGCCCGTGAGATCTGACTGAATTCCCCACTTTCAACCCCAAAACGGTACTTCCAAGAGCCTCCCCATACCATCTGCAGAGAGAAATGGGGTGGTTCTGACCACAAGACTGGGTGATGGCCTTCAAGGAACAGTCTTGTGATTCCTCGCCTCTGTTCCTCCTGTTCCACTTCCTGCTGCTCTTCCTCCCTCTCCTTCCGTTAGCATACGTGGGGGTCGCTCCCACACCAAGCATGGTGCTGGGGCTGAGGATATAAAGGAGACCCTGCTGTCTAGGGGTTCGTGTCATGCCCTCCTGCTATCTACCATCTGTCTGCAGCTGTTTTTCCTGCTTCTGCAGAGACCAGGAAGGAGCTGGGTGTCTGTCTCTTACAATAGGCAGCAGCTTGAAAGCCAAGAGTCCCTGCCTGCCTGTGAGCCTGCGCGGGGCAAACACAGAGGGCATTGCCACGTGGGCCGAACTTCACCAAACTGAATCCAGATACGTAAACAGATCACAGGATAAAGTGTGGTTAGTGATATTTGAGAGTGTTTTCTGCACACGGTGCCTGGATCTCAGAAGGCAAAGTCAACAGCCCGCACAGGAGAAGAGGGGCCTCCCAGGCGTGCCATGTGAACCCTCTGGAAAGAGGAGAAGGTGTTTGCCAGACAAACAAGGGGGGCCACCATCAGCAGAGGTCATGCCATATGAACGTGCTTCTTGGGAGGGGACCCCCTGACCCTCTCAGTCCTCCCCTTCTAGTGTAACTTTAGAACCCAGCTGTTTGATTGGCTTGGGGCTTTGTTGTAAGCCTAGGAAGTTAAAAAGGTTAGAACCAGGTGGGGAAATATACAGGGTTTCTCATTCTTAAACCACCATCCATTTTAATCTTTGCCTTACTAAAATAAGTAAAAGTTCACTTCTTTTCTACACTGGCTCAAACTGGCAAGCTTTCACATCCCAGGGTCCTTTCAACATTTGGGCAAACATGCCAAATGCCTCCCACGGAAAAGGCAGGACTCTGCACTTCAGGCTTACAAAGGACAAATGGTAATAGGGTTTTGCTCCTAAGGAGACCAAAATGGACCCTGAATAGAAAAAGCTAAAGTCAGCCAGTGAGCAGGGAGAGGGGTCTCCACTACCATTTCCTATCAAAGGAAGAAAGAAAGAAAGAAAGAAAGAAAGAAAGAAAGAAAGAAAGAAAGAAAGAAAGAAAGAAAGAAAGAAAGAAAACACCCTTATTAACATGCACAGCCACAGAATTAGTGTTAAGTTCTTTGAAATAAAGGACTTTAGTTCTGCAGTTCCGCCCTCTGGGGGGAACAGGGAAGAAGGCTGTGGCTACCGAAAATGCCCGCACAAGCTTCAGCAAGTCCTTTCAATGGCAGAAAACAGACCCAGAGGAATGCTGGAGGCAGAATTCAACTTCACAGCTAAGACTTGATAGTAGATGCTTCTTTAATCTGTAGCAAATGTCAGCGTTCTACGAGAGCCCGTTCACAGTTTTGATTATCTATTTATTTATATTCCAGACGTTGCTCCCTCTTGTCTCCCGCACTCATGTACACACACACACACACACACACACACACACACACACACACACACACACAGAGTTCTTCCCATCCCCCCTCCCCTTTGCCTCTGAGGGTCCTCCTCCTTTCTCCACCCACCCAGGCATCCCCCCTTCCCAGAGGTCTCAGATCTCTGCAGGACTGGTGCATCCTCTCCAACTGAGGCCAGACAAGGCAGTCAGTCATAAGGAAGAGTTTTTAATAGGACCTAATACACTGCCCCACCTCGGAACCCCAGGGTGGTCATTTGAATGGTGCATGTCAGAGAGACAGTAGCAACATCCACACACAGTGCCCTTCTCTCTGTACCTTCATCCCAAGGGCTCAGCTGTCCTTCAACACATTTACAAATGACAGGTCCTCTGACCCCTTCCCTTCCAGAAGAATTCTTTCCTGTGGCCTCCCACAGCAGTTCCTGTGGATGTCTCTCAGCACCCAGTCATATGCAGAGCTTTGACACTAGCTGGCTTGTGACTTAGTACACAGTTCACTCATCTACTAGATGATCATTTCCTTGAGCCTGTGGCATTTTCCTGGAGGTCTTTATCACATTCTGTCCGCCATCATCCCAGTATGTGCCACAGTACTGAGCCCTGATGGATGCTCAGAAATAAATGAATGCCCTCAGTGGAGTGGATGTTAAACATAGATAATGTACAGAGAAAGGAGCCTCAGTTGAGAAAATCCCTCCATGAGATCCAGCTGTAAGGCATTTTCTCAACTAGAGTTCAAGAGGGGAAGGCCCAGCCCATTGTGGGTGGTGCCATCCCTGGGCTGGTAGACCTGGGTTCTAAAGAAAGCAATCAGAGCAAGCCAGAGGAAGCAAGCCAGTAAGTAACATCCCTCCATGGCCTCTGCATCAGCTCCTGCTTCCTGACCTGCTTGGGTTCCAGTCCTGACTTCCTCTGGTGATGAACAGCAATATGGAAGTGTAAGCTGAATAAAAAACCCTTTCCTCCCCAACTTGCTTCTTGGTCATGATGTTTGTGCAGGAACAGAAATTCTGACTAGGACAGGTAAATATACATAAGACATCTCACTGCATCTTCTGCTGCCATCATGGGTAGCATAACTGCTCCATCTGTTGTTTCCCAGAGGCACCGAGAGATTGAGCAACCTCTGGCGGAGGTGTTTTTAGAGAGTGGGAATGAGTAGGAAGACATCATGAATTCGGGCAGCATCGTTCCCCAGGCTAGATACCTGGATGGAGTGAAAAGTGGATGAGGAAGAGCGTTAGCATCCCCTCCTCTGCCTCCTCACCCACAGGACCACCCCACTGCGTCGTGCGCTCCCTACCATACGCTTCTCTCGGATGGTGTGTGCTCAAGGCTAAGGAATTCCGAGGAAAGATTTGAAAGATTATCTTTAAAGTGTGAAATGCCTTTGGGGAATTCTGATGTAAACAGAGCCCAGCCAGGATCCCTCTTTTTAGAGCTTCCCAAAGTATAGACATTCCGGAGATAGTGTAAATCAGAGGTTCCCAAAAGGATTTATCCATAGAGATGTCAGTAATTTTGCTGGGAACATCAGTTTCCTGTTGTAACACAGTCTTACAAACCTCCTAGCGGAGGATACACTGCAGCTCTCAATCTACAAGTCAGCAGGACTACTTGAGACAGATTCTGTAGCTCTAGACATCTGAAACAAGCCAGCAGGGTTGCTTCCTTCTGGAACCTTCAGGGGACAGTCTCCTACTCCTGAAGAGTTTGCAGAGGCTGCCTGCCGTCCCTGGCTTGTGGCAGCTTCCTCCTTCTTCAACACCGGCAGTAACGTTCAATTAAAGCCTCTCCGCACAGCTCCTCCTGTGAGTTTCACACCCTGGTCTCCCACTTTTAAAGACTGCTGTGATTTACTAAGTACACCCAGATAACTTAAGGCTGGCCTTTCAGTCTTAACATCCCTCACAGTGTTGTATCTGCTGAGCCTCCTTTGCCTAGTAAAATAACACAGTGAAGGGACTTAGGGACACTATGTGCCCCGTGACAGGTGTTGTTCAGCACCATTGCCAGCCCTTAGGGGAATTTCTTAAAGGAGCACCAGAGCCACCATGTATGATGCCATTCCTCAGGGGAAATAAGTCCTCAGTTGGGGAACAAAGCAGATTCACATCTGTGATACACAGCAGCAGGTGGAAACAGTGGGAGCTTTGCCTAGCAATGGTGAGATGTGAGTAGTAAGGATCCCTACAATGGACTAAAGAGGTGACTTGGTTGTTAGGAACACTTGCTGGGGGCTGGAGAGATGGCTCAGTGGTTAAGAGCATTGACTGCTCTTCCAGAGGTCCTGAGTTCAATTCCCAACAACCATATGGTGGCTCACAACCATCTGTAATGAGATCTGGTGCCTTCTTCTGGCCTATGGCCTATGGGTATACATATATGCAGGCAAAATGATGTATAAATAAGAAGGAGAAAGAAGAAGGAGAAGAAGAGAAGGAGGAGGAGGAGGAAGAGGAGGAGGAGGAGGAAGAGGAGGAGGAAGAAGACTTGCTGATCTTGCAATCACCCCTATCAGTCAGTTCACAACCTCTGTTAACTCCAGTTCTCGGGGAATCCTACCCCCTCTTCTGGATGCTACATGCACACAACACAGACATCCAAGCAGGCGAACACATATACATAAATTTTAAGATTTTTTTTAATTCTCTAAAACAAAGATCACTAAAGGTTTCTTTTATCAAACATTTTCAAGACTTCTAAACCATGTAACCATGAGCTTACAGTACACTGAAATAAAAGCAAAATATCATTTTGTGACAAGCTTATACTTTCATTAAACATATACTAATTGGGAGTTTTGATTCTGGTGACTGCCCAGAAGATTCCAGCAACATCTTTCCAATACTCCAGTCACTAAGAGCATAAACCAGGTGCCAAATAGAGACAGTAGGGTCTGCAAGATGGCTCAGGAAGGAGAGGCACTTGATGCTGATCCTGAGTACTTAAGGACACCAGAACCCACACGATGGAAAGAGAGAACCAACTCCCGCAAGTTGTCCACAGACTTACATCCACGGTCTATGGCAAATGCAAGGTATGTGCACACACACAACACAGAATAGATAATTTTATAAGGATAATGAATGAAGAAACGGACCATGTGAAGACTCATGGCAAGGTGATTATGAAGTAGTGAAATAAAATGAGAGATGAAAAAACCCACTATCAAGGGGGAGAGAGATTATGACAGGTATGAAATGTGTCCTGAAAAATCCATATGACAAAGTTTATCAGGGAAAAATGCAGACATTTTTCTGGCAAGAGTAATTTGAGTAACCTAAGGAAAGCATCCGATTCCATAGAAGAAGAATAAAAAGGCTTTTCTATTACTGGGGTAAAACCACAGCCCCAGCAGCTTAGAGAAGCAGGAGTTTATTTGGGCTTATGGTTCTAGAGGGATGAGAGTCCATCACCAGGCAGGCTCGGTGATGGAAGCAGTAGGCTGAAAACTTGCCAATATTCTAAACTACATGCTGAAAGCAGGTTCAAACTAGGAACAATGTGTGGTTTTTAAAATCTCAAAGTCCACACCCAGCAACATACTTCCTGCAGCTAAACCTAACCCTGTGCAAACAGTGCCATCAGCTGGGGCCAAGTATTCAAACATCCGAGTGTCTGAGGGATGCTCTCACCTGGCATTAGCATTACCCACTCTTCATGCCCACAGACAGCTATATAGCACAAGATTTTGAGTTCCATCAGAGAGGGGACAAGATGAGGTTAATCTTGGGGCGTCCCCCTTAGGATACAGCTGGGCATGTTGCCTGTGTTCGCTCAGCACCCAGGAAGGACATGTTGGAGTCACTCTCTCTGCACACCACAGTATGGATTCATCTATTTAAAAGCAACTGCTCCAAGGAAGTGTGGATATACAAGGAAAGATTTAGAAGCAGAGCGTGAAGTAGAATGAGGGGCTTTCGGTGGATGCACCTGGAGACTTTCTTCACCCTATGGGACTCATTTCACTACGATATATAAAAACTCCCCAAAATGTGCAATGCAGGCAAAGAACCCAAGCATATTGAGATTCAGATGTTATGAGAATCATTATTATAATTTAATTATAAGTCTCTTCTCATATGTTCAGTGTTATGTCATATATGTATCACATACATTACCTTAGATATTATATATATATATATATATTCAAATTTGTGTATATGAAATCAACAGTGCTTTGTTTTATTTAGAAAATTAGGGAAAGAAGTTTCTATTTTCTTCCAATCTTCTAACCCCGGAGTGTCTTGTATCCTGCTTCTGAGATTATAAAGCTGGTAAGAGAAAAACTCCACTTAGGCCTCCTCTCCTCCTCTTTCTCCTCCCTCTCCTCTCCTTTCTCCCCCCTTTTCTTCTGTCCCCATTTCTCCGCTTGCTTCCTTCCTTTCTTTGAAACAGGGTCTCATCCTGTAGGCTGACCTACACTGCTCTGTATGGTGTAGACCAGGTGAGAATTGAGGGCAAATTCTCCAGCCTTCGGGCCCAGCTGGGACTGCTTGTGTGGCATTCCACGCCCAGCTAATGCCTGTTTTATACTCTCCTGTCCTGTATGATGATACAGTACACTTCACAGACACTCAGGGAGTTGCTGGTGTGTTTTAGAGAAAAAAATCTAATGATGTGAACATTACAGAAACCAGTGGGAGTTGGCATAAAATAATGAGAGATTCTCACGTACAGCCACTTTATGTTACATCACATCTTCACAAACATTTGAGACAAAAACACGGGCCGTGATTGGAGGCTGTAGTGACAATAGACTCCGCAAAAGGAAATATGTAACTGATGTCACACCAGTCCGACAGGGGTCATTTGTAAGTCAGTCTTGAGGAAAATGTATCCAAAAGCAACATTGTACCAGTCATGGCAATATGAGAGCAGTAGCAAAGAGAAAATCAGGAAGTTACAAAATACTTACTTTTCCAATGGTGATGGATTTCATTCTTAAGACAAAGCGTTCCAATGTAATTGACTGGCCTAGCTAGAACCCACTGTGTAGACCATAGATTTGCCTACCACTGTTTCCCCTATGATGGGATTCCAGGACTGTGGCCAGTGATAAGACTTTTTCAGCTAAGGAGGCAGCTAAGATGTTAAGGTCAAATAAGGAACAGTTAATACCACAACATATATGGAGGCCGGCAAAATGAAAGTAAAACCAACGTGCTCTGTTTTCTGTGCTCGGGTCTTATGTTAACATGGAAAGCTCCAGCATGGCGATGGCTGGCAAGGCCCCTGGGAGGTGACCAGATCATGCAGGCAGGGCACTCACAAATGGAAGTAATGTCCTTATAAAAGATTCCCCCAGAGAGCAAGTTTAACCCTTCCAGATATACATGGAAGATACTACCAGCGAACCAGCAAGGACCCTTCCCCATGACACCAGATCTACCGGACCTCCATCTTGGACTTCTATTTTCAAAGCGGGAGAATGAATGTCTACAGTCTGTGTGGTATCTGTACAGCATCCTGAGTGGCCTGAGACATATGGGAAGCAGAGCTAGTGCTCTGACAGTGAGCCAACCCTGTATGTTAGTTAATTCCTTGGGTTGATCTGGTCCATTTCAAATGGACAGGTGACATTTATGATAACACTGTGTTCATTATCTTAGCAAGAAATTTAGTAGAATTAAGAGAAGCAAGAAGTAATAAATGGGTTTTAATGGAAGAGACCTCTTCTTTAAAAAGTAAAATTTCCCTTTTACTTTTATTTTATGTGCATGAATTTGCCTTTTACTTTATTTTATGTGTATGAATGTTTTGCCTGTATGCATGTGTACCACATGAGTGCAGTACCAGAGAAGGCCAGAAGAGGGCGATGGATGCCCTGTGATTGGCATTGCATAATTCTGTGAGCCACTATGTGCATGTTGGGAATTGAAGAAGGGTCCATTGAACCATCCTTCCAGCTTCGGAAGAACTCTCTGGTTGTAATGTTGATTAAAAATATTATAAACTGCCTTAGGTAAGATGTTTTCTGGTGTGTGTGTGTGTGTGTGTGTGTGTGTGTGTGTGTGTATGTGTGTGCAAGGCCATTTCCAGAGAGAATTAACTGAGGAAGGAAACCCACCCTGAACGTGGGTGATACCATTCTATAAGCTGGGGGCCAAATGAATAAAATGGGGATGAAGGAAAAGGGGTAAGCCAGCATTCATGTTCTTTGCTCCAACCCCCCACCCTAACTGGATTCCTTTACAATGTAGACCAAAATAATTTTTTTTTCTTTATATTGTCAGATTTGGTCAGAGGAACAAGAAGAGTAATTAATGTACATTCAAACCATATTTTTGACTTTACAGGGGCTTAAATGTTTCAAAAACTATTTTTTCCTGCCAGAGATTTTTTCTTAATAAACAATATCTGTAAAATTATCTGCAAATAATTTTCAGTTCCTGGGGAAAATAATGTAGGGACAATTGAAAATGCTATTACATATAATACTATTTTATAAACCTGATACTTACCCCAAGAAATGCTAAAACAACAAGAGAGTGCATTGTTGGGTATAGGATTGTCTTTTAAGATTTATTTTATGTATATGAGCGCCTCTCCTTCGTTACTCTGTCTTCATTACAGCTGTGTTGTGTGCCAAAAGAGGGCATCAGATCCCATTAGAGACGGCTGTGAACCACCGTGAGCTTTCTGGGGACTGAACTCAGGACCTCTGGAAGAGCAGCCCTAGAGATCTTTTCAGTGCTCTTTATTTAAAATTAAAGTTCCATGTTATCATACAAACTGATGAGTTTCCCTGCTGCATCTTTGTGTGTGGATCGTTTGGTCTCATCCCCCCCATATCCTTGCCTCTTTTCAGCACCCCCCCCGCCGTCTTTTCTCATCAGCGCTGTCTCTGCTTTCCTGTTACAAGTATCCCATTGCTGTCCATTCCCCTGTGTCTTTAATATTTTTCTCTCCACTCACGGTCCCCTTTGAGTTTTGTTACGTAAACGTACACATACTGATGCACATGTAGTCATGGGAACATAGACATATAGAATTTCAAGCCTAGATTGGGCACATAAGAAAGGCTGTGCAGTGTTGGTCCCAGCCGGGCTTGTTTTGCTTAGTGCAGTGATTTCTGTCGGCATCATTTTTCCTGCAAACCTAGAGATCATTTTGAAATAGTCGAAATACTAAGGGTTCGGACATTTGATGTGATACAGCTTTCGCATGCCTGGTTTAGAGGTTAAGTGGTTTGACTCAGCACAAACATTGATTCAGCTACTAATAAAAGGAAAAGCAGCGCTGCATAAATTCTACCTGTCCCTTTCTGGTTTGAGAGACAAGGGTCAGCAATGTGACAGGGGCTGTAAGTCACCGGATGTGCTGTTTGTGTGGACGGCGGCAAGCGATAAGCCTGTCCGGGTTTGGTCATGGATGACACTTTGTTTTCTCTGCTCCCATCCCGTTCCATTTGTATGCATCAGCTCGCCAACAGGTAATGAGCTGGCATCCCTGACCAGCAGAACCCATGCTGTGAGAGTGAGTGGGGCTCACACACCCCATGCTGTGAGTTGGGGTGGGGAGCACCCAGACCCCATTTCTGGAAGCATTGCATTCACATGTCTGCATACTGTACTCTTTTATTTCAGTAACATTTAAAAGCCATGGCCTCGGAGAAAATTAAACTCACAAAGACTGTCCACAGCGAGGCTCTGAGCACTCAAGTTGCAGGTACAGTACCAAGTGGCTGCTATGAGTTACCAAGTAAAGAAACAGAAGCTTACCTTTCCCGGTTGTTCTTTGTGCATAAAAATGCCTGGATTTACTTCCTGCTCATCTCCACAATGATTTCTCCAGTGTTGGATTCAGCAGGGCACCCAGACATGAGCAGAGCCAGTCGTTGGTAGAAATCTGTCCTCCATGCTGAACTCTTGGCAGAGCTGCTGGTCTCCACTTGGCACCTAATGAGTGTCCTTACATTTAATCCTGTCACTCTGGGTTATCTCATTTCCCATCTCCCAAGTACAAGAGGCAATGAAGTTAGAAAGCCAGAGTGAATTCGGGAACCAGACTCGCCAGCCTAGTAAGGAATGGCAGCTAGAATACGAAAGAGGCATCACACTTTTTTTTTTCTAGATGTAGCGAGGCAGAAGGGTGTCCATATCTGTTTCCCCTCGAGATGTGGCTCTACTGTATCTAAGCTCCATGTTAGCTCTGAGACACGAAGTATTCTGCTTCAAGTATAATCTGATATGGAGAGATGATCACTCAAAGTGCCATGGTTTTTTTTACTTTGTCTTTGCTTTTAAGGCAGAGTTAATGGGTTTCTGGGTAACCCAGACTACAGCCTGCTGTTCGCCCGCTTCCGTCTCCCAAGTGGTGGGATCGTAGTGCGTGCTACCATACCAGGCAGACATTTTACCGAGAAGATAGCATTCAGATAGCCTCCCTGTTCATCGATATTAGACAAAAGAGAATCACCCCAGTAGTTTGCAGCACACAGAGCCTCTCTCTGTTTTGATTCGTAGTTCTGGGGCAGTTTGACTTTAAACTGGTTTCTACTTGGCTTCCTTTTCCCTCCAGTAGTCCTCAAAGGGGCTTGGGGCACAGTGGATGAGTATAGATTGACACCCCCCCCCCCTTTGGGCTAGACTGAAAGGAAATGAGACGGATAGTGAATTCTTGCTGCTTGATTCCCAGTGGGTGGTATAGCCTTGTCTTGCTTGAACTTTCTACAACAGTCTGGTTTGTATTTAAAAAGAAAGTAGAAAGTGGCTTGTTCAGATGCCACACACACTTCTCTTCTGAGAGGTGACAATCGGAACTAGAGTAAGAGTCGCCTGGGAAGGCATTCTGCATCATGCTAAGACTGGATGTCTCTCCCTCCCTCCCATCCCTGCCTATGGATACATGCAGGGATGCTCACGGTCTGCTGAGGGGACTTTACGGTGTCTGAGAAAGCCACGCCCACTAAAATTTTCTGTGACTTAGAAAATGAAATTTACCATGTCCCTTGAGAGCCTGTTAGCTCGCCCCATTTCCTGCATGTGCAGGATGATTTTTAAGTGTATTTTGTTCTTCTTGATGATGTGAGTCTCCTACACGATTCTAATCTTCTCTCATTAGAAACCACAGGATCTACTTGGCTGTGTGAGCATCTCCATAGCTACATAATCGCATGTTATCCGGAGGCATAAAAGAGTGTGACCTTCCCAGGAGCCTCTCATGTAAATCCCTAAAAACCCAGATTTCATTTGGGGGTTAGAAAACCTAGGTGTGGTGGTACAGTCATAATCACCACTACTCAGGAGGCTGAGGCAGGAGGATCCCTTAAGCCTAGAGGCCAGCCTAGGGAAGAGAGTGAGGACTCCTCTAAAAGTAAATGTAATTTGTTTCTGTGAAGCATGTGCAGTTGTCCCCTTTAGAAACAAGGAACTGTGTAGTGCACAACCCTGGGCTTCAAAAACAAGAGAGGTTAACCAGAGAAGTACCAGACCGGAGGTGATGCAGTTACTCCCTCCCATTAGGATTTCTTCCCACCTGTCCCTTGGAAGGGGAAGAAAGAGCGTGTGGGATGGAAACAGGAAGAAACAAGGGGTGAATATCAGGTCTGCCTCCAGCTGTGTGGTACCTCTGCAGAAGCTGAGGAAGAAAACTATTTGTGAGATCTGTTGTTATCGTAAGTTCTAGACACCATAGGCCACAAATACTGTTTTTCTTAAAAACATGGCCTTGTGCCAGTAAGTGTCCACTAAATGCAAAAAGAAAATCTGTCCGCTCCTCGTGATTTTTTTTTAAGCCAAATGACAGAAAAAGGTTTGCTCACTTGAAGCTGAAGGACAAATGCCAAGGACAGAATGGACCAGAGCAAGTCCTTCACAGCAGCAGGTGGGTTGGTGGTTGGGGCTCAAGGGACCAGAACAGTTGCTCAGGTTGACCTGATGTAGTCCTGTGCTCTCCCGTCATTGGCTGATGCCTTCTGGGCGAGCATTACGGTAGATTCCTTCTCTGTAGCTTCTTTGAAACAGAGTAGCATTTGAGGTACAGCCTCGCAGCCCCCAAACAACAGAATAGCAATTGGTTTCCTCCTGTTTCCTTCCTTGACCTTTTTTCTTTTCTTTTTCTTTTTCTTTTTCTTTTTTTAATTTTTCATTGGTTATTTTGTTTATTTACATTTCAAATGTTATCCCCTTTTCAGGTTTCCCCTCTGGAACCCCCCCATTCCACCCTCTCCCCCTGCCTCCATGAGGGTGCTCCTCTGTTTCCATTCCACCCTCTCCCCCTGCCTCCATGAGGGTGCTCCTCTGTTTCCATTCCACCCTCTCCCCCTGCCTCCATGAGGGTGCTCCTCTGTTTCCATTCCACCCCCCCCCATCTCCATGAGGGTGCTCCTCTGCCCACCCACCCACTACTGCCCCACTGCCCTAGTATTCATTCCCCTACTCCTGACCTTCTGAAAGTGAAAGGCTGTCTTTTCAGACCCCAACCTGAAGTCCCATTTCGCAGACCGTTCCAAACCCCCACATACCACAAGACCCCTTCTTTTGTTCCCATGGATTATTTTGTTCCCATAGATTTTTTTTTTAATTTGCTTTGAACGTGTACAAACAACACACTCACAAATCTCTTTGTTTTTAAACCAATGAGTTAGAGTAAAAAGATGTCTCTTTCATCTTAGAGGTCACCCTAAATCTTTTGGGATATCCTTAATTATGTTTCTGTTGCACGGTCAGTCTCCCTTTTCCTCCCTCCCTCCCTCCTTCCCTTCCTCCTTCTTTCCCTCCTTCCCTTCCTCCCTCCTTCCCTCTCTCCCTCTTTTCCTCCCTCCTTCTCTTCCTCCTTTCCTCCCTCCCTCTCTCCCCCCTTCCCTCCTTCCCTCTCTCCCTCCTTCCCTCCCTCCTGGCTTAGCATCAAATCGAATGCTTATGTAGCTAAGGAGCCCTTGACTTCTGATCCTTCTGAATCCACCTTGGAGGGCTGGGGTTACCAGCATGCACAAGCCACATGTCACTTTTATGGAGATGACCATCAAACCCTGGACTTCATGCAGCTGTGCAGCTCAGCAAGCGCTGCCCACTCGGCCGCACTGCCAGCTCCTGAAACAGGGAGTCTGGTGGAAGAGTGAGCCCCAGAGAGCCACTGTCCATTATATTACGCTGTTGATAAATAGAGTTAATTTATCTCAGTGGCTCTTTAATTAACCCACAACTTATTTTTTTTCCACATAAAAATAATTCAACACAATGACATCTTCATTTATCACCAACCAAGAAGCCAGCATCTGAGACAGTGTAGACGGAATGGAATGAGTACGTCTCATTATTCTCTGTCCCACATCACAAGGTCGAACCTGGTGGGCACACTGGGTGCTTGGCTCAGTCCACACAAGGATATGTTTAGTTCTCCCTGTAGAAAAGTCACCCAGCCACTTTCAGGTACCCCAGCAGCTCACTTCAGTGACATTCCTTAGGAGCCACTTTCCACTGTGGGGGCACTGACCGCTGTCACCAAAATGAAAGGCTGGAAAAGAGTCTTCCATGTCTGCTAACTTCCAGAATTTCTTCCGTAAAGTCGGGGAAAACTAAGGACAAGCGCAACACAGTTTGGGCAGGTTTTGTATTTCAAAACGATTTTACATTCACAAAAATACTGACCAGAAAAGGTAGAGCCCCCCCCCCAGTATAGCACTTGTATGCACAGATGTCTACCTATTACATGTTACTTAAAATAAAAAACCTTAATAAGCCAGGCAGAAGCCACACAGACTATAGGTACCTGCCTGTAACTCAAGCCATTTCAATGCTGAGACGTGAGAATCACTTGAACCTGGGAGTTGGGGGACATCCTAGGCAACAGAATAAAGCCTTGTCTCTTAAAATGAAATGGTACAGGGTGTTTGTTTGTTGTTGTTGTTGTTGTTTTGTGTTTTGTTTTTTAATTAAAGAAAAGAAGGAAGGAAGGGGAAAGGAACAGAGAGAAAAACCTTGTTCAGACATCTCACACGTGTACCATAAAATAAGCCTCTTAAACTATATACTTAAGTGAATTTTTTGTAGTCTACTCAAAGTTGAACAAATGCTGCTGTTTGATTTTTTTTTAATTTTTGCTTTTAAAGAATGAAATTAAAATAACATTGGTTTGAAGAAAAGGCCTACAATGCACCATTCAAATCAAACTCTCTTTGATTTTAATGCATTTTATTTTAGCTCTTAAAAAAAATCAATCCAGGTATTTTTATGTGGACTAATACACGTCTTGCATGTTTTTTTTTTCAATTTCTCATGCGTGCAGATGGCGTTGTCTCTTTAAAGCCGCTTGCAGTGTGCTGAGGTGTGCTATGTGTGGTTCTTGCTGTGGTGTGTGTACACATGAAATTATTTAAATCAAGAAAATAACTTCATGGCTGCAGTGCCATGGCATTGTAATGAGCCATCTCTTCGCAGCAGAACTTCCAAGGGCCCTCAAACCTTGATGCTGGTAGCCGACGTGGCTGTTAGATGCTGTTTACGCCTGTATGCCATGGTGTAGAAACACAGCAAACTTAACCAAGCTGCTGTGACCTTAGATGAAGCTGAGCCCTCAAACCCAGGGCAAACCTGTACTTGATATGACGAAGGAGGGATTTGCACATGAACATACAAGGACACGGAGTAGCAAGTGTGTAGTTGTGGACAGCCAGATCAAGGCGGTCAGTGGCTTAGGCGATGAATAGGGACGTCTTTGCAAAAGAACCAGAGAAGAGAGAGAAAGGGCAGTCTACGGAGATGCCGACAAAACCACTTATTTAACAGTGATAAATAAACACCTTTAAGAACCTGGAAATTCATGTATTATTAGTGTGACTAATGAACCTTCCAAGGGGCTAGGTGGGTAGTATTTACTAAATGTAACATTCCTGTCCTCCTTAATGGATAACACTAAGAACTCAATAAACGTGTAAGCTGTAAAAAAAAAGTGTATACACAGCTGAACACTGGCTTGAAGTCCTGGCTGCTTGGGAGGCTGAGGCAGGGGGATTGCTTAAGCCCATGAGTTGGAGGCCACCATGAGAAAAATAGTTAAATCCTGTCTCAATAAATGATAATTTTAGATGAACCCACATGTATAAGGTTAGTCACTGATGACATATTGGCCTCAGAAAGACACTGAAAAGTTTTGATGGGAAAGCTGGCTACATTGTGAGGTGGACAGACAGGGTGTGTGTGTGTGTGTGTGTGTGTGTGTGTGTGTGTGTGTGTGTGTGTGTGTTGACCAGAACACTAGTCTGTGGTACATTTTATGCATAACAGGAGACATGGCGATGTGAATGCTATTTATAAAAAACATACTTATAGATCAGTCTGTTTTGGGATCTCATCTGGTATTGGTGGCCATTTTACTCTTGATATGTTTCAAAACTGAATTAAGGAATTTTTCCTTTTTTTTTTTAAGCTACGTTTTTTAAAATTAAGTGATATACTTAAGGCTCTCAAAGATGAATGATTACAGTAATTTGAACAAGATGTCAAAATGTTGACAAATAGAAGTCCTAGTAACTTGCTAAATGACTAAGTAAAAATAATTTGTTTACCAGTTTATCCATCTAATAAGCCACTTATATGGGAAAAGATAGTTGTAAACTATATGAAAAAATTGACTAAAGTTAAATATCATGATACAATTTTTTGTTTTATAATTGTAGAAGTAACGAGTCACCATTATAAACCTTTTCTTCCTTCCTTCCTTCCTTTTTGTCTTCTTTTCTTTCCCTTTGAAACAAGATCTTACCTTACCTCAAGATCTTACTTGGGGCTAACCTCATGTAGTCTAACCAGGCTGGCCTCAAATCCTGCCTGAGATTTCTCAGTATTATGATTATGGGTGTGCACGACCATACCTGTTCTTACAAAAACATTTTTAATAAATGTGAGCACACACACATGTTAATAAAAATTATCTTTAAGGCTGAGCCTTAAAGTTTTACTTCTGATATTAACTTGAAATCTCGTCTTCACTGATAATAGCACTCATGTGTCTAATTTCTGAATTAGTTGGGGGACGGGCAATACGAAGAAGTCTCCTGGGTGTCCCTACACAAAATTAACTTTTTAATACTTTATAATTATATATATATTGCAGTGCTGGGGACTGAACCCAGGTCCTTGTGAGTGCTAGGCACGCTCTCTGCCACTAAGCTATATATACAGCCCTTAAGAATTTTTAATTATTATCAAAAAACCCTCTTTACTCTTTTTTAGGGGGTGTGACACCCCACTGCACACAGTGGGGTCACAGGGCAGCTTCTGGAAATTTTAGCTTCTTTCACAAACGTGGGTCTGGGGAATCGAACTCAGGTATCAGGGCTGATGGCAAGTGCTCTTTCCTTTCGGCCACCCCTCAGGACCTCCTGACGGACACTCAGGTCTCCTTTACAACGTGCTTAACAACTGGACACCTTTTGCAGTCTTGAGAACATTTGTTTGTACTAGAATGAGGAAAATATAGTTTGACTGAATCATAGTGTATGTGTGTGTGTGTGTATACACACACACACACATAATACTCAAGATGTACATATATGTCCTCACATATACCAAAAGGAAATACAAGATTAAAGTAATAATGATGATGATGATAAAATTAAATAAAGCCTTACCTTCTGATGGTTCCTTAGAACTTTGTGTTACTTTAGTAAAAATTCCTAACTGAAAGTCTCTAACAGCCATTTACCTCAGTGAAACAGTGGGAAGTTTCACCGATGTAAAGATAAAGTAAGTTAACTGGCAAACTTGATAAATCAGCAGAAAAATGCTGGCACACCGTTCTGTTAACTAGGAATTGAAGTGCGCGATTCCGAGTCTAATTGCTGGATTATGATGCCAAAGGATAAACAAGTTCTGTAGCCAGCCCTAGCCAAGAGCGCAACCACTAATGCCCTTTCTGTAAGGTCGAAATGCAGGGTGGATGAGACCCACCTATGTCAGAGACTGAAACCTACAACTGAACAATCAATCGTAATTCAGACTCAAGGCTTTACCGCTGGGACTGTACTCAGCCCAACTCCAACATTTAATAAAAGAACGCAAATGCTAAAGGCTGAAAAGAGGGAGATGGGGGTGGGGCAGATAGGCCTGCCAATCAAACCCTGAGACTTCACATTACTGAAAGAGGGAGCAGAGGTGTTTGTGGTTGAGCTGGACAGCAAAGGGGTTGCTCCTCCTTTCTCCCTCTTCCGGTCTTAGACTGGCAGCTGTAGTAGAGAGATGCCTCTTTGTTCCAGCATTCCCTCCACCCCAGCCTGGAGAAAGTCTCCCTGTGAGCCTGAAGGAGAATTCCCAACAGGGCACACAGGTGGAGCCTGCAAATAGTCAAGGTGAATTCAGCAGACAGGAGGCAAAGGCTGAGACCAACCAGCTCTGGGTCCCTGCAGGAGATGAGAGGGAAGGACATGACAGGGGCGGGGCAGAGAGTGCTGAGGGGCGGGGCTGAGCCGAGCAGCTGCCAAGGGCGGACTCCATATACACTGGGTCTACCATTTTCACACCCCTCTCCCTCCCTCCGGAAGGTCAGATGGCAGTCTCCCTCGAATAGGCAGAGGCGTTCCTAGATGTCATCCTCACCCACAATTCAGTCTGTTACAATTAGGTGCTTTGGATACATGAATAGATAAAAAGGTGAAACTACCCAGAAGTACTAGGGAAAGGGCATTAGTTAGTACCTTACATGCTGTGTGTTTGGGGCGTGCGCACAAGGCAGGAACGGCTGGTTCTAGGAGCTGCAGTCTCCTAAGCCCGGTTTTGTTGTTTTTCCCAGAGTCCTATGCTTCCTCTTACAGTCAGTGTGGTGATCCTATAACCACCCACAAACCCTCTTTATTTCCACTCCTGGGTGTCTCAAACCTCACTGCTACAGAGAAAACAACCACTATAATTCCTGGCCAGCAGGAGGGCAAGAAAGGAGTAGTCACCAAGAACTCAGGCGCCTTGTATTTGGTGCTTGGGAAGTCACTCACTCAATGAGTGACTTTGTGACTTATCCTTGTTTACGGGAGGAAGAATTTGGGATTGCAAAGGTACTCACTCAACCACCTCCTCTACCCTTGTGACACAGCTTAAGTGTCTTCTTTCCATGATGGATCCTGGGTCATTAAAGTCCCAGCCTTCCTTTCCCCACAGACCAGGATCTGGATTCCCAGGGTGCTCTGCAAATCAACATGCCTGCCGCCTCTCCCCACCTGACCAGCGGTTTCCAATTAGCAAGAGAGGGTTGCAGCTCTCTCTTGTCCTTTATGGAACCCATCTAGCATTAACCTCTGTCTGGGATCGGTGGCCTTCTTCTCTCCTGTACCAAGTGTTCCTTGGCAACGAGAGAACGGTGTCCCGCCCTGGCAGATGCAGCTTTCTGGCTCATCTCTTGAAGTCTTGGTGCAGTCAGAAAGACTTGCATGCGGACACATCCCCAGCCAAGGTGCTCCATGGCCTGGCACTTCATGTGAATAGCAAGTTAGCAAGCTGGACGCTACCTTTACCTACCTTGAGCAGTGTTGGCCTGGCTTCCTTCTTCCTGGTGCAGAAAACGGCTTGTGTGACTCACACAGTGCCAGGCTGACAGACCACTGTGTACTCTCTAACCTGCATGGCCACAGAGCTTTTTTTCCTTAATAGTTCCCAGGTGGCCATCGAAACCCCTAGATCTGGAACCCTTGATGCACCTGAGCTGCTATTGTTTGCTGCCTGGTCTTAACTCCTTGACCCTCTGAACTTTTCCGCATGCTCGTTTATTTTGAAATAGGCCTTTTCTGATATTAAAAATGGCCTATATTAGTCAGATCTTGGATCTGTCCTCTCTGAAAGATGTCTCACTCCAAGCTGATGCCTGTATCAACAAAGAAAGGATCCCAACCACACCACCCTACAAGACAAGGATTCTCTATGTAGCCCTGGCTGTCCTGGAACTAGCTCTATAGACCAGGCTGGCCTCCAACTCAGAGATCCACCAGCCTCAGCCTCCCAGGTGCTGGGATTAAAGGGACACCCCACCACCACTCAGCTCAAAGGAAGGAATACGATGACATGCTTGAAAAGCAAGGTGGCTCCATCATGTCCCGTGCTCTTTGGTCATTCCTCATGAGCTGTCCTTATCAGACGGCAGTGAGGACTGAGACAAAGCAAAAAGCAGGAGAAGCCGGGTTCTCGGAAAGTCTAATTTTCAACTAGATCTGACTTTTATAAGTAAAACATCAGGCTCTATTTGTTGCCCACAGACAGCAAACATCAATTCCCTACCCAGGGTTTGGAGAGATAGGGTCCTGCTAACATGGGCCCTTTAAACCCCATATGCATTTCTGTGAATCCCATGAAAGTGACAAGTCAAAGAAAGTATTAATCGTGTGACAGACAGGGGCTATTGGGTCAGGGTTCAATGGACTCTCAGTCATCCAAAACACGCGCTTACTAAAAACCCATGAAATTCATTTTTTAAAAATTGTGTGTGTGTGTGTGTGTATATACAGATTCATGTTGGGCTGGGAATTTAAAAGTCCACTCACTATTATATTAAACTGGGGTTCTAAGAAGTGCTTACTGGCAGGAAGCAGACATGGATGTCTCCTCAGAGGCTCTCCCAGAGTCACATAGATACAGAGGAGGATGTTTGCAGGTGAACATCAGACTGAACACGGGGACCCCAATGAAAGAGCCAGAGAAAGGACTGAAGGAGCTGAAAGGTTTGCACCTTCGTGGGAAAAACGACATCTTTACCAGCCAAGGCACTGAGGTGGAGAGTGATTGGGAGAGGGAGCACCTTCATGGAAGCAAGTTGAGGGGAAGGAAGGAGGGGAGTGTGGAAAAATGTAAATTTGAAATGTAGATACAAAGAATATCCAATAAAATTGAAGGAAAAAGAAACCAGGCTTCACTTTTATCTACTTGTCTGGATCCTTAGGTTTGTCTGCTGTTTCTGCTGGCAGAAATCTTGAGCCTGTAGTTCTGATGCAGACTGGGTAGTTCTCCTGGCCCTATAAATTTAGAGCTTATTTGTGAAGAGATAAGCATGCAAAGATATGATATGAAAAGGGTGCATGTATGTTTGCCTCACAGTTTCTCTACATTCCATAGAAACTTAATATCATCCTTAAGAAAGCTTTAGGGCTGACTAAAATTTCTTCTTTGATTTTTTTAAAATTTGGGGAATGTCATCGGACTCTTCTGTATCATTGTTTTCAAAGGAGTGGGATCCCTTAAGTCAGCGAGAGTACAACTCAAACTTATCTTTTAGTTAATGATCCTGGCCACAGAGAGTTTGGAACCTCGCTTATCCCCCTCCCCAAAATTAAACCTATAATATAAAAGGCAGAGAAATTTCTGCCTCTAACAGCTCGGGGGCAGGTGGCTCAGGAGCAATGTAATGGCTCACCTTCATGGGACAGAAGACTGTGTGGGTCCAAGTGGCTGCTACCATGACCATGTGTGAGGCAGGCAGATGGAGAGAAGGGATGAATAGCAACACCCACCTTCCCTCTGAGCACATCTTCTGGATTTGTCTAGTAGTCCGAGAGCTAGAACCCCACGGTGAACTTTGTAAGGCACAGTAGGTGCTTGGTCACAGGGCAAGTACTTTTCTAGTTAGAACCGAAACCTGACTTTAAAGGCAAATGACCACGTCACAGTCCGTCTTGGGAATCTTCAGTTGCCTGCGATGCTGTGTTAGGTGGGTTTCCGGAGGAGGGGGGACAAGGCATATAATTGCAATGAGCAAGGGGAGAGGGACACAGCCAGCTGATGAGTACTGTCCGCCCAGGGCACAGAGAGAAGGTGTCGTATTTTCTCCTCTAAGTTGAGGGAAACTCCTGAAGTTGATTTTTTTTTTTTTTTTTTTTTTTTTTTTTTTTGGTCAGCGACACTATTAGAGATGTTTTTCTCCCTCCCCAACACCCCTGGAGATTCATTCTGCTATAACTAAGCAATACTTTAATTTAGGGAGCTTTTCATGGTGTTGTGGGAGAGAAATTTTTGTGATGGAAGTACCGCTGTCTGGGGGTAAGAATAGATTGAAAAAAATTGAATGGTGTAGTAGTATTTTTAGGAGAAAGAAAACAGGTAAACCTGAAGATGATTAAAACCAACCAACCAACCAACCAACAAACAAATGGACAGACAGACAGAAAGCACTACACACCACCCCTCTAGGAAAGAAGAGGTAAGAGTTATAAATTTAGAGCTTGTTTGTGACTAGATACAAAGGTACTCTATGCTAACGGTGCATGCATGTGTGGTTGGAATCAGGCAGCTTCCTCCCTGTGTAACTTCCTGTCTTAGTCCATTTCGATGTCTATAAGAAGACATCGTAGACTAGAGTCTTGATTCTTTCTCCAGGTTCTGGAGGCTGAGAAGTTAAGAATAAGGATGCTAATGTAGACCGTGTCTGAAAAGAACCCCTTCCTCACAGAGACGCCCCTCCATTGTAACCTCGCATGCTGAAACAGATGAGGGAAACTCTGGCCCTTCTTGTAACGTTCCTAATTTCATTCATGGGGGTTCCCTCTACATAATCGCCTACACAAAGCTCCATCTTTTAATATCGTTATATGGACATGGACTTGGGTTGAGGTTTTAATCTGTGAATTTGGGAGGCACATAAATAAACATCAAGTCTGCTGCGCTAACATATATAATTGAATTAGCGATTATCTTAGTGTGTTTGGGGTAGAGGTGTCTTACTTTCTCTTTCTGCATGCCCTATCTTTTCAAAAGAACTGTGAGCTCTTGAGAAACAAATCTACATCAGACTCCTCTGTATTCATCTCTGGCATAGCATCTTCCGTATACAAAGAGCACAGTAGGTATCTGTTGCTTCCCTAAGCCCACGGATGGGTGTCCAGCTGGCCGTTGAAATCATTACCCTTCAAGGAGTTGGCTCTTTGCATAAACATGACTGTCTTCTATTCATCTGTGGGATACCGAGGCTGGAGGGGGCTGAGTGGGTTCTGTCACTCCTCCTGTGGTGCTAAATGCATTATTGATTAGTAAGGGAATTGACTAGCATCACTGGCCATGGGAACTCTTCTTCTCTTGTCTTTTCGCCAAGAAGCAGAAGCGAGACAGTTTCCAAGCTTGCCCAGAGCTGCCCGACAAACAGCTGCTGGGTAAATTAATATGCTCTTATAGATGAGACCAAATCAAGGGGCCGTGCTCGGCCATCCTGCAGGAGCCGCCTTGCTCTTTGGCCTCGGCTCCTCCCTTACTTGTCCGTAGCTGGGGGTGAGTCATGAAAACCTTGCTGGCCCTCCTCTTCCCGCTGAGAAGGAGAGGAGTTGCCACCAGGTCTTGTCCTCCTAGACACAAAGCCTAGCTGTTGATGGCCACGGCTCCTCTTGCCGGATGAGTAGCGAGCTTCCCTCTCTCCCCTCTGTCAGATTTCCTGCTGGGGTAATAGGGTAAGTGAGGCGGCTTTCTTGCCTTACCTTCGGCTTCCGTTCCCTTTTGCATACGTCTGCCTTGTCAATGTGTTGAATAAATGCTATAATTATAACCCTCTTTGACAGCTCTGTAATCTAATTGTAATTCGCTCTGAGCATCTTTTGAAGACAATGTTGTGTATAGAAGAAGCAGCTGTTCCAATCTCCTCTGCTAAGCTGACAGGAATCAGCTGGAATCAGCCCCAGCAACTATGGAAACTTGCAACCTATTCAAGACCTAACGACAGAGAGCTATTTCTCTCTCTCTCTCTCTCTCTCTCTCTCTCTCTCTCTCTCTCTCTCTCTCTCTCTCTGTGTGTGTGTGTGTGTGTGTGTGTATGTGTGTCAACTTGTCAACTTTCTAAACCTTGGCAAAAGAGTACCGGGAAAGAATTTTCATTTAAATTGGTTTTTACGTGAATGAGAAAGGGATTCTGAAATGAATGGTCTCTTCACATGTGTTTTTCTGCAGTAAGCAAGACCAATTTTTTTCTTTTAACAGAGGCATGGGCCCTCTTAACCAGGAGTGGGTCCCTGGCACTGCTGTCTGAAGGTTCCTGGAGACTCTCTTCATCCACTAGTTTCTTAGGGTGCTGTAACTTAAGCACCTCACACCGGGCAGCTTAGGCAGCACACATCGGTTGTCTCTCAATCCTGGAGGCTAGAGGCTGGAAATGGAGGCGTACAAAGCATTAACCCCTGAGTTCTGTAAGGGAGACTCGGCTTCAGCCTCCTCCCGAGCTGCTGGCAGCAGCAGGTGTGCGTGGCTTGTACTCGATGCTCTCCTTGAGTGCTCCCATTATCTTCCTGTTTGTGCCCGAGTCCAAACTCCGCCTTTTCACAAGGGCATCAGTTATATTGGTTTACAGCATACCTGAATGACCTCATTTTAACTTGATGGCTGTTAGAATGACCCTGTCTCCATATAAAGTCACAATCAGAGTTTAAATGGGCAGAGTCCAATACATCTTTTGGCTGGGCTTAAAGGAGACGCAGGTCAACCCCATTACTGGTGTTCATTTGAATACTCGAGACTTTTCTTCTTACAACAGCCAACAATAATCTGTGCCCTACAAAGCTTTTAGATAAAAAAAAAATGCATTCGGAATCTCAAGTACATTTTATAATGGTATTGTCCCTATCATTTATTTTGGGCTATCATGGAGAACAATGAATCTGCCACCATTGCTGGTATTTGGCCAAGTCGTTGCAGTGAGCCTGGCCTACCTTTTAACCTTGATTGCCCTGAATTCAGCATCCTGGACATGAGGAAATGCAAAAGCATCAATAGTGGACTACTTCAGAACCCCTCTGAGTGGTAGGTAGGTGAATAACAGGGGTCTTCCTGCCATCTCTGTTCCCTGTTCTAAGAGGGAGAGTGAAGATGAATCAAGAAGGCCTCCTGGGTTCAGAAAACTCTTTTATTTGAGGACTTTGTCGACCAGATGTGAAAACTGTCTAAGATCAAGGTGGAAGCAAGTGGCAGGAAAGAGGAGGCAGCTCAATGTGGAGGCCGTAGCCATGAGCCAGATGTTAGGGAAACAGGCTATGGCCAAGGCTCTGCAGTCAAGTAATGTGATCATGGACAAGTATACTCCTCTTGCTCTTGACTGGGTAATGTGGGTAATACGCTCAGATATGTGCAGTCTACATCCTGCAAGGTCAGGATTGCCTAGTAGGTATGATGGTAACAGATAGTAGCTTAGTTGTAGGTAAGCTGCCTTGATGATAAGGGACTGAACCTCTGAACCTGTAAGCCAGCTCCAATTAAATGTTGTCCTTAAGACTTGCCTTGGTCATAGTGTCTCTTCAAAGCAATGAAACCTTCACTAAAACAGGGGTTTCCCCAACTTTTACTTTCAAGAACTTGTATTATTATTATTTTAATTCAAGTTAAATTTTACTTCCATCTTAAGAATAAGATGTTTATTTTCTTCAAATGTTTTTTATTAAAGACCAGGCATTTGATAGTTGATTTGTTAGTTGACTTGCATATGTTGGTTTTGAACTTGTATGAGCCTCCCTCCTACCTCGACCGTCTGAGTGTTGAGATGGTGGACACACCAGGGGTTGTCTGTCTCGAAGTTTTCTTCATGTTTCTGTTAAGCTATTTGATTCTGTTGGGTGGCATAATCGTTGAGGTCTTTTCTTCCACGATAATCTTCCGTTGGTTGGTTGTAGAAGCCACCAATTCCTACCCCATCGGACCCACTAACTTCTCCTCTGCTGTGGTAATTTCCAGTTAGCCCCAGCTTGAGCTTTCTACATATTGCTGGCGAATACTGAAGGCTTAATTCAGTGTAATTCGGTCTTTTACACATCTAATTTATTTTGGTTGTGTTAACTAAGCCTATGACTAATCCTGATTCAAACTATGTTTTCAGTTACTAGTAGCAGTTTACTGTGGGCTTAAACCCAAGCCAGCCAACATCTTACTTCTCCTTTGCTGCAGGATGAGACAAGCTGTCAGTTGGCGTCAGGTCAGGTGGACGTTGGGTGTCATGGCTTTTAAGCTTCAGGCCATCCTCTCCTTCTCCTGAGGACCCTCATGTCACTGTTGTTGTTAAATTATTTCTAGAATCAGTGTCTTACTCTGTGACCCAGATTGTCCTTGAACTCATGGGTAGGGTAGTAAGTACATGCCCCAGCCTTCCATGTGCTGGGATTGCCTCCATGGGCTAAAATTCCCGCCATCAGCCACAACTGGCTCATGTTCTTATTCCAGTAAGGACAGAAAATACACAGCTTTTCATTTCATGACTCTCAGCATGGGTAATGTCTGAAATGCACACATCTTATGTGAATATTTTTTTCTTCTTCTATGGTTTTTTTTTTTTTTTTTATCTTGAAACTCCCACCCTTTTCCCATTGCTGAAACAAGGTCTTGCTAGGCTGGCCATTCATGTATGTTTGAATTGTGTAGGCTGATCATCCATTCCTGGCTTCAAATGATTATCTCACCTCAGACTCCTGAGTTCTGGCCACCATGTTTCATCAACATTTGCCTTTAACTTGACTCCTTCTCCTCCTCCTCCCCCTCCCTCCTCCTCCTTTGACTCCTATTCCTCCTCCTCCCCTTCTCTTTCTTCTCCCCTTCTCTTCCTCTTCTTTCTTTTTTTCCTCCTCTTCCTTCTCCTTCAAGTCTTGATTTTACTGTGCATTATGCTTGATTTTGAGTCTCAAGACAATCCTTTTTTTAATATGTATTTATTTTATATATTTGAGTACACTGTCACTGTCTTCAGACGCACCAGAAGAGGGCACCAGATCCCATTACAGATGATAGTGAGCCACCATGTGGTTGCTGGGAATTGAACTCAGGACCTCTGGAAGAGCTCTTAACTACTAAGCCATCTCTCCAGCTCCAAGATGATCTTCTTACAAGAAAAAAAGACTTATACTTGGTTAGGTTAAAAAAAAATCCTCTGTATTTTATTTAGTTCATCATCGGTCTACCAAGGTGGGAGTGACAAGCTAGTAAAGAATGGAACATGTACAGATGACTGGACATCTTCCTGGACAGGGGCAGCACATCCTGATCAGAATATTACAAGTTATGAAACATGTCTGTAAAATACACTATGTAATACAAGAATGTCCCCAGTTTTAGATGAAACTCACTGTCTGAAACCACATCTTCAAGCTGGTGCCAAGGACCAGATCCTGACTAGGGGACGTCGTTTTCTGACTACTCATAAACTCTTTCCTTGTCCCTTTAGCTATTGTCTGTGTTATCAGAAAGAGGAGGGTGGGTGTGAGCTGAGCCCTGCATGATGAAATACTGGGCTTTGTAAGGGTAGTCTTCAGAGAGCAAGGTGGCTCCACATGAAGATACCTGAGTGAGCCTCCAGGTTTGCATGTAATCACATCGCGTTAGAATCCTGCTGTTAAGGAGTTCATCCAATTAAGTTCAATTCCTGGGACCCATGGCAGAAGGAGAAAACCAACTCTCCAAAGTTATCCTCCGATCTTCACACATGCTTGTGGCAAATGCATGGTCATGTATGTGCATGCCTACATAACATGCATGTACACACAAATCAAATGAAAAGGTAGAAACCATTGCTAATGATGGGTGGTTGTTGATTCTCTGAAGCTAACACTACATCTGGCCCTGCAGATGCATATTGAGAATGTTTAATGATTGAAGAATTAAATTAGATCAAGCCACCTCATTAAATGAACATTTGAGGGGAATCTAGAGGTTTGGATATGAGCTTCATGTTTGCTTTAAATCTTTTTGCTTCTGGTATCCCACTGTATAATGGCTCCTGAGGAGGAGAGAAGAGAATCACAGATATAAAGCCCTGGATGCTTGGCTCTCGAGCCTGTTCAATTAGCCCGTATCCTCTAACGGCCTCAGAAGCCTATGGCACACTATGCTTTATTATGATGAGTTTGAGTCAGCAAAACCCTAAGGCGGTTCTCTACATTCTACATTGAGCAGAGTTCTAACGCTTCCCGTTAAATGTGGTTCACAGTGTGAGTGATTGTGTCAGGGAGCCGTGTGTGTGTCTGTGGTAGGAACATTTGACCGGCGTGAGATAATTAAAAAAAATAAAACGATTCATTTTTGTCTTTCGGTTTTGACCCAGCATTGGCTGGATCTGTCTCTTCAGAGCTGAGATAAAGTGGAATGTCATGCCAGAGAGGCTATAATGGATTGGATACACTCAGAACATCCAAGAAGATGAGGGGGTTGGGAGGGGAGTCAGCTCTCCAGATCCTTCAGAAAACACAGCTCTAAGGACCTGCCTACCAGGCCCCTCCTCCCAATAATTTGATCAACTTTTGATTTCTCAGTGGATTAATCAGTTGATGAAATCAAATCTCTCATAGTCTAATCACTTTCTCAAGACCCCATTGGCTAGAGCTGGGTATGTATCTTAGTGCTAGAACATGTGCCTAGCATGCACAAGCCCTGGGTTCAGTCTACACCACGGGGGGGGGGGGGCGGACCCTGCAGCTCACTTCCTGTTGAACCAGATGAAACTGCTCATTTTCTTTTCTTACCCATTGGATATCCCCAGAAGAGCTTAGGGCATGACCATAGCCAGATTTGACGAATCCATAGCCAGGCCACAAAAACGAGGAAGACAATCTCAGAGAATCTCAGCGTCAGACAGAAAACCTTCTCAGATGGAATTGTTACATGAGACCACAGACTAGAGCAGCGTGTTTTCGGTAACAAAGGAAACTTCTCGGCCTTTATGAATCTACTAATAGCTTCTGGCCTTGTTTTTCCTTTGTCTCTGGCTTATGAAAGGCATGTTTTCCTTTGTCTCTGGCTTATGAAAGGCATGTTTGCAGCAGAGAGCCACCAACTTTTGTAAAGGGCCACAAAGCTTTGAATGATTCATGGACTCCGTGGAGACTCTTGGGCAATTTGCAGTACATAAACATCCATAGTTAGCACTTAAACAAATGGGTGTGTCCGTGTTCTAATAAAATTTATGTGCAAAAATCGAGGCACTGCAGACTCTTTTAAAGATGATTATGTGGGATGGTGGGGAGGGAGGGTGCTCACCTTTAATCCTAGCACAAATAGAGGCAGAGGCAAGCAGATTTCTGAGATTGAGGCTAGCCTGGGCTACACAGATGCATCCTGTCAAGAAGAGAAAAGGAGAAATTCTGAACTGAATGGCATTTCCCATTTTTGGTCACAGGCATATTGTATCTCACACATACTTGTTGTGTTATCAAAGGTGACCGGTTTCTATTCCCAAGTTAGACTCCATCAAGGATCTTCCTGGTTAACTCTTTTTAATCAGATCCTTCCCCTTCCCTCTTCCTGTCCCTCAGGAATTACGGAATTCGTCTCCACCGGTAAAGACTAATTTTCTTTCTTAAGCAGGAAATACATATGGAGAATACCCGCCAAGTTCAGAACTTGCACACCTGTCCTGCACCCCAGCCCTGAGCCTGACACCCCCATTTGCTCAAACACTGACACCGTCTCATAATCTACACACTCAGCGACACCATCCTCAGTGATCACTAAGTTTGCTGGAACTTGTGTTACTGGTGACATCTCTCCAACCCCATTTTTCACAGCTTACCTTTCTTTCTGCCCCTTGACTGCAAAGCTCGAGTATAGAGACAGGAACAGCCCAGCTTTCTTTATAAGAACCATGAATGGCTTTTTCTGTGTGCAACTTGGTGGGGATCTGGCCTTTTCCGGGCAAATTACAGCCATGTATCAGTTACTCGGATGACAGGATGTTCTGAGTGCCTCTGGCCTGTGTGGGGACACAGGGGCACCAAACATTGCTGTGTAAGGGGCGAGCCATTTGAAAGGCAGCGGAGTGTTGGAAAAGATCAAACCATGATTAGAAGGTTTGACTCTGTTGTTCTCAGTCCATGGCCTCACCACAGCCTCTTTTTCCACATAATGAGGGACTTTCAAACACTGACCCTTTTTTTTTCCAGGTTTTTGAGACATATCGCTCTGTAGCCCAGGTTGGCCTTGAAGTCACAGCAAGGGCTTGGGTAACAGAGATGGACCACAATGCCCAACTTCAACAGGGTTTCTTTTCTTTGCGTGTGCGTATGTGCGTGTGGTGATGATGATAATGAACGGTGTGCACCACCATGCCCAGCCTTCAAACAGTGATTCTGAAGGACTCTTGCCTCTGAGGATCTGTCCCAGAGGGCTAAGCTCGGCCTCTCGTGTATATTAGGTTTCCATGCACCGTTTCAAATCAAGGTCCGTCCAGATTGAGGCCGTTTGGGAGTAAGACAGCTAAAGAAGTATTGCATAGCTCTTTCCATTCTGAGATGGTGTGAGTGTGTGACCTACTAGACAATGCGCAAGTGTAGATTAGTGCTGCTAGGGTGTGTGATGGGGCATCCAATGAGCGCTGGTGTGTGGACACCAGAGGTACGATCAGCTCTGTCTTGTGCGTTCATATGAAGATGGATGAGGAGTTTGATTTGGCCAATCGTCTTAGATCATAGAGAAAAGGAAGAAAATTTGCTAGCTGATTCCAGAGATGATGACTCTTAAACATCTGGTTTCTTTTTCCTGTCCTCTCTTTTTTTTAAAAAAAAGATTTGTTTTATTTGTGGATACACTGTAGCCGTCTTCAGACACACCAGAAGAGGGCATCAGATCCCATTACAGATGGTTGTGAGTCACATGTGATTGCTGGGAATTGAACTCAGGACCTCTGGAAGAGCAGTCAGTGCTCTAACCACTGAGCCATCGTGTCCTTTTCTATCAAGACCTTTAACCCTGCACATTCCAGAAGGAGAACCATGTTGGTCCCCCAGGTTCTGGCCCACTCATTTCTCTGTCTTACTGCTGGTGGAGCTCACGTACACAGCTTGCTTCTTTCCTTGTACAGAATTCACCCAATCATGTGAAGTAGCCAGTACTTTACTATAAATCCACAGGCTAATAAGTGATCTGAACACTTAGGCAGGACCTGGCTCAGCTATGGTATTTCGATATCAAAGGGCTTTCAACTTGAGTTCTTTTCAGCTGCTGATAAATTGTTTGGGAATAGCTCACATCAGTCAAAGAGTGTCTCTTTTATATATAGGTACAAATACACAGACACAGTTTCACAAGAACTGATTGATTGGTTGGTTGATTGATGTTCTGGCTCCCTATTTAACAAGGCAGTGTGGATATTTTCCCGAATGCTACAGGGCCAAGCCAGTGAATATTACCCAGTAATCCATTACCAGCATGGACCATAACACATGGCCAATAGTAATTACTCAACAAATCCTTATGAGTCAGATTGCTTGTTTGTAAAATGGATGCAAATATAAAAAGTTCTGTTTTGCGTACTGAGTGAATGAATGGTCCATGCAGCCAAGTTAAAAAGTTGTTATAGGTTAGAAATATGGAGAGAAATAACAACCAAGCCCACTGTCTAACCGTAGGGATGTGTAAACCCCCCCCTCCTCACTCCTTCCCTTACTCCTGTGGAGCCCCTCACCGTATGCAACCTCTAATATTCCACCCATCACTGAAGATGGGCTTCTGTTTTCTAGAATTATATATGATGAAATCGTGTCAGTCTGTACAGATCAGCTGTTCTCTCTTGTACCCATCTGCATTAACTCATGCAGTTATTTTTGAGTTCCTCAGGGCGACCAATGCGTCTGCATATACAATAGTTCGGTTCCCTTTATCACCGTGGAATGTGATACTAGTTTGCTTGGATTGTTTTCCTTTTGAAGCTGTTGCAGCCTTCTCCTTCTTCTGTTGTGTATGTTGTTGTTTCTTGTGGGTTGTTAATACCATGTGAGCAGGCTGGATCCCATGGTAGGGCAGATGTATGCTTATTTTTTTAAGTAATGACCAGAGTGTTTTCCAAAGTAGCATTCTCAACACAGTATGTGAATTACCCCTCCTCCGCATCTCTGTCTCTCAACACAGTATGTGAATTACCCCTCCTATGCATCTCTGTCACACTTGGCATGTAGTCTTCATTTATTCGTGTGTGCACCTTAATGATGTGTTTGCTCAAATCTTCCCCCATTTTTAGTTGGGTTATTTATTTTCTTAATTTTTTTAAATGTAGGGCTTTGAAGTACATTCAGGCTACAAAATTAATTAGATTTGGAAACTGAAAATGTGTCCTTTTAGTTTATGATTTATCATTTCATTCTCTTACCATTGACTTTGTGTGCATGTGTATGTACATACATGTTCATGTGGGTGCACATGTATGTGTGCAGGTACATGCACATGTGTTGGGATCTATGATCAACAAGTATCTCCCTCAGTTATTCTTCACTGGTTTTTTTGAAACAGCATCTTTCACTGACCTGGAGCTCAACAATTTGTCTAGGCTGGCTAGGGAGGGGGCTTTGGAACCCCTTCTGTCTCAACCTTCTCAGCCCCAGTATTGCAGTGCGCGTTACTGCTTCTGTTATGTGGGTCCTGGGAGATGGAACTCTGGTCCTCAGACTTGTGCAGCAAGCATTTTACTAACTGAACCATCTCCTAAGCATCTCTTGAGTCCAACGTATCTGTTTGTCCTTTCAGGCCACACTTTTACTGTAGCATCTAAGTTCTCATAAGTTCTACATGGATATTTGAATTATTTCCTCCTCTCCTATAATTATTACTTATACGTGTATTACATATGTACATTCATATATATCTATATCTATATCTATATATCTATATCTATATATATCTTCTGCTGCACCGTTGCCCTTAGGAATGCATGTTTAGGGATGACAATTCGGAACTGGATGACTATCAGCAGGCTGGTCCCCGGAGAAAAGCCATTCTCCCCCTGTCAGAAGCCATCAGCCCTCTGGAGGAGTGGGGCCTAGTCAGCATTGACAGGTTAAATGGTACTATCATTGTGCAGGTCTTGTTTGGAGAACCGTGCTGCTGAGATTTCATGGTTGAAGAATTCTGGTAGTGTCTTGAAGACTCACAGAAGCCATCCTCATCCTCTGGCCCTTGTATCTTTCCAGCCCTTCTTCTCTGCTATTCCCGGAGCCTTGAGTGTGGGGTGGATTGTAGACATCCTCTCTGTGCTGACCAGTCATGGGGCTCCAGCGTTGTCTGCCTGGGAGCTGTACTTACCAAAATCTACAGTTTTAGAGAATTCAGCTCAGCTTTTTTCAGAATGTATCATCCAACAGTCATTACTGTTTAATTTTAAAATTCCCTCCACCCCCACAAAACAGATACTCACCTTTTCCCTTAGCCTCCAGCAATGGCATTTTCTGTTTCTTTAGTTTTTCCTTTTCAAGAATATCACACAAATCACAGCACATTCATCCCTTTGTGACTAGCTTCTTTCATATAATTTTTAGTTTTGTTGTTATTTGAGTATGCTGGGATGGGGATTAAGCCCAAGTGGTCATCACAATAGGCAAACTCTCTACTGATGAACTATATATCCTCAGTTCTAGTATATGTATGACCTTCGAGGTTCACCCAGGTTGTATAATTAAGAAGTGTTTTGTTCCTATCTATGACTGAACAATCGGCCATGCTATGGCTCTATACTACGCCTTTTATTTAATTATCAGTTGATAGACATTTAAATTGTGGTCACACCTTCAGTAACACTGCTATGCACATGTATCCACACCACGTTCTGAATCCATCAATTCTCAAATTCTGATACAATTAGAAAATTACTGCAAAACAGGGAAATATGGCTGGACATGGTGGTACATGTAATCTCAGAGGTCGGAAGGCAGGGGCAGGTGGGACTCTAAGAGTTCAAGTTCAGCCTGGTCTACGTAGACAGTTCCAGGCCAACCAGGGTTGCTTAAGTGAGACCATAACTGGCTTAAAAGGACAGAGACAGACAGACAGACAGACAGACAGACAGACAGACAGACAGAGAGGAAGAAGAGGAAGAGGAAGTAGAAGAAGAAAGATGTAGGGGAATGAGAAGCTTTGAGCCTTAAAGAGGAATTATCATTAAAGTATAAATAAGATTCAGTAGTGAGTAGGAAAAGCGAGAACAAGAGCTGACTACATCTAAACCATAATCGTATCAGAAATTGGAAATGGTGTAAGTATTGATCTCTCTGGTGTAACATATTTATGCCTGCTCTGGGGTCCAGTGGAAGGGTCTCAGTAGACGGTGTTGGAAATGCACAGTTAGCAGTTAGAATTCCCCGATCTCCCAGGCATGGCGCGCCCTTTGCCTTGCCTTCCACTCTGAATCACAGAGCAGATGGATGTTGTGTTCCGGGGCAGGATTTCAATAACTCATTGGGATTCATGCTTCATGATATAGTGGACTGCAATCTGTGGATTTAAAAGAAATGGAATCTCTTATCCCATTTTCATACAGTTAAAAATAGATTTTCCTGCACGAGATAAGGTGGGGGGAGGGGAAACATTAATAAAGCACCTTTTCCTAATATCTGACCGAGTGTCATAAAGCAATAAAATGCGGGCATTTATCAAGTCAAGCTTTCATCAGAGAGTGATAACGTGTGCACACTGTATTTGCTGCATTTTCATAAACCGTTTACAGACTCTGCTTAGAAAAAGTACAGCGGTGTAGAACTCTGAAACTTCCATTTTACGAGGTGAATGGAGAGATTGCCATCAGGGTTATTTGTTTTACGAGAGTGGGATCATCACACGCTGCGATGCTGCCTGCTCGTTACGGTCCAGCTCCTGTCTCCGCCAGGGAGGTTCAGCTCACTGAGAAATGGAATTGATCCCTCTGGGTGAAGGCATCAGACAAATTGTCTGTCTAGATCACACAAGTATACAGTCTCCTTGGACACTGAACCCAAAGTACTAGTTGAAGGCCATGTGCTCAGATTCCAACCGCACCCACAACGGCCAGTTATGGACAGCACATCCAACTTTTGAAGCAAAGGTCTAAATGACCTTAAAGGGGGAGGGGGAACAATAAATTTAACCAGACATAATTTAAAACCTTTGTGCTGTAAAACGTGGCACAAGAAAAGTTGGAAGGGAAACAGAAAAGGAACTGACATCATGTGACAGTATTTCTGTCTTAAAATACAAAGTATGTCCCATTGAGACCACGTCCGCCTTCAGGATTAGATTTGTGCTGATGGAGATTCTGAAGAAATCACCCGTTGCTGTGACTCTTTTTGGAAGGTCATGGTGGAGGAAAGCTTTCCCAGTGGTTACCAGGAAGTCCCAAGGACACTCTAAAAGCACCGCCCTCAGTGATCTGTCTCACTAGGTCCCACCTCCTAATAACCCATTCAGTGATGTAACCGATGGATTAACCTATTGAAGTGAGCGCCCTCATGACCCAACCCCTTCCCAACACCACCAGCAGCTGGGAGCCAAGCTTTCAAAGCGCTGGTGTTCTTTGGAGATTAGGAAGGGCTCTATCCAAACCGCAGCAGTGGTGCCTACAATGAGCTCTGCTCTTTATAGAGCATTTCTTTTGCTAATATAGATATTAAGTAGTGTAGAAGCACATGGTAAAAGAAATGCTTTTAATCCCCTGCACTCCAGAGAGAGAGGCAGGGGGAATCTTTGAGTTTAAGGCCAGCCTGATCTACAAATAGAGCCATCAGTATCATCAGGGAAAAAACGTTTTGTAAAAACAAACAAAAACAAAACAACCTCCCCCCACTCACTACGTAGTGACTCTTAAAATTCAATGTTGGAACCAATATTTCACCCCACTCGTGACTGAAAAGCATCCAGCCAGGAGTCAGAGGGAAGATCTGCAGCTAGGAAACAAAGGCCCAAAGAGAGGCTTGCTTGAAAAACTGAACGGAAGCCATCATGGCTCGTTGCCAGAAGAGGCTGTGAGGCTGCCAAGGGCAGGGCAGCTGAGCTGACCCTCAAGATTGTGGGCCTTACCTGACCTACCTCGGTAAAAGTCCCCTCGGGTCTTAGAACTGGGGAGAAAGGACTGAAGGTGATTAATTATGAAGTGGATTCTGGGATGAACAATGAGACAAGGGTGCTGACGGGTCACAAAGACAATTTTTAAAAGTAGTTTAAGGTAAGGAGTCCAGGATTTAGGATTCACACTACAAATCTGCCTTTGATTCTTCTTGAAGTACATTTTGTGCTTGATGTGGAGAGATGAGCCATTGTTGTCTGTTGTAAGGGAAGAGAGCTTTCTTCTCTTGGCCTTCTTTTAGTTCATAGCTGAGGAGCCTATAGCAACAAATAGATGTGCATATAAATCCAACAGAAGGCTTACTTGGGATGAGAGCCTTCATAAGGAGATGAAGACCCAAAGACACAGGACTAGTTCCATGAGGAGGGAGAGGTCAGGGATGAGGGGACACAATTGGAGGGAGTGTGATCTCTTGGTGGTAAACAGGAAGAACTTGGCAATGTTTCTCCCTGCTCCTGGGTTCTCAGTGCTAAGCAGATTCATCTCCTCCGGCCAAAGGAAGTGCACTTCTCCAAGGCCTTGCTTCGGGGAGAAGGTCAAGGAGCATGGCTGTTCTTCTGGGCTGTTTTCTCACATGCCACGATGCCATATTTGAGGGGTTGCACATCCCAAATTCCACCGTAGCCTAAGTTCCTCGTGGTATGGTGACCGCCAACCATAAAGTTATTTTCACTACTGCGTCATAGCTTCAATTTTGCTACTGTTATGGATTATAAAGCAAATGCCTGATATGTAGGATATCCGATGCGTGACCCCCATGAAAAGGCCATTTGACCCCTGAAGGAGCTGCTGCCCACAGGCTGTAGACTCATAGGTAAAGGGTGGAGTTCCCTTTGGACTTGCAGCCTGGCTCCTTTTGGCTTCCCATCCTTCTGAGGGGATGGGAAGAGAGGAGAGGATGACACAGTGAAGAGGTGGGGTTCCTTAACAACACAGAGCTGAGTGGAGTTGGAGCAGGATAGAGAGAAACAGAAACGCATCTGCAGTCTTCTCCTTTGCAGAGAGATTGTATGGGTCCTACTGGTTTTAAAATGTCATGTTTTCAATGCTGTGATCTCTTGAGAAATTCCTTAGAAGAGGAGTTGCTTTGTGTGAACTTATGAAAAGAGACAGAAACATCTTCAGCCTAGATCCATATTCAGTTGAATGAAAGCAAGTTCTGTGGAGATGTTCCAGAATCCACGGTGTACCAGGCAATGAGATGAACAGCTCCCATCCCATGAGCCCTTGGGATATGGATGCCATCATGTTTGACTTACAGATGTGCCAATGGACTGCCATTGCAAAATGTTACCACTGGCTCCGTTTTTATCCAAGAACTACAAGGACAAGACATCCCAACCCCCCACCCAACCTCCTTCGTCCCCCATTTAGCTGAAACGAGCAATGACTTAAATGGTTTCTAAATGCTTTTAAGCTTCGCTAAGCCTGGAGGAGGAAACTGAAGTCATCTTTGCATTTTAAAAATGTGTGTGTGTGTGTGTGTGTGTGTGTGTGTGTGTGTGTGTGTGTGTGTGTAGAAATAAAATGAATGTTGTCAGGTTAAAAAAAAATCAACCTGGGGGCTGGAGAGATGGCTCAGGGGTTAAGAGCACTGACTGCTCTTCCAGAGGTCCTGAGTTCAAATCCCAGCCACCACATGGTGGCTCACAGCCATCTGTAATGGGATCCGATGCCCTCTTCTGGTGTGTCTGAAAACAGGGTGAACAGTGTAATCATATGCATAAAATAAATCTTTTTAAAAGTTGCCTGTAGGAAAGTCTGTAGGGCAATTAAAGAAATTAACCAGTGTGCGGGGAGGGGTAGGGACTATGCTGGTAAGTAAAGTGAATAAATAAATTTTAAAATACCAGCCTTTGTAAAAGTAAAATCAGCTACCATGAGAGCCATGTAATACTCACCTGCGACCTACCCCTGCCGACCCCAGTGGCACAGCATGTTAAGAGCACTAGCCTACCGTAGCAAGTTTTATGATACCTCAAAACTTACAGTCTTCAATTATAACTGTAAATGGGACTGGTCTAGGAAGGTTGGGAACCACTGGTCTACATAGCGAGCGCCAGGCCAGCCAAGATGACATAGTTAAACCCTGACCCAAAGCAAAACCAAAACCTGTACACATGGACATGTTTTGTCTACATGATCTTGTGTGAAGTAAATCAGATAAAAATCATGAATTTCTAAACTTAAGAACTTAGAACAGGCCTTTCCAAAAAGCTGTGAGATTTCAGGACATTTAACTTCATTCTTTTTCTTAATTCTTCGTCTATCATGATCTAGGCATATAGTAGGCTCTGAGAATATAAAGTTATGTAAGTATCCATGTATTAAATATGTAGACACTTCCTTATCCCAAATGGTGTAGGAGAATGCTTATGGTAAATCATGACTTTTAAAGGACATCTGACCAGACCACAGAAAGGACCCAGAATGGGACATGTCAGGGAGCCACTGTAGCACGTGGTGGTTGGTAGAGGCATCTGACACAGGTTGAAGCTGGGGGAGGCAGGTAGAAAACTTGAAGGAATAAACTCAGAACCTTTGTCTCAGTTTGGACGCCAGTCAGAGTTTTAAGCAAGGCTTGGGACAGAGTGCTCTCCTACATGGCCTCATGCCTAATCCTGAAAGTGTAAGGAAATGTTGGGCATGACTTCTGCCCCCTCGGGCTGCTTCTCTACATCCCTGAAACTTTTTCCTGTGCCTGAGTGTTTTGCCAGTGTAGTCACGGTGAAAGTCCATTTGCCCGGTCACTATGGCCGTAGACAGGGACATCTCATTCTGCAGGTGCCCAGCATCCTGGATACTGGAGAATGGAACAGTGAAGGACCCATGTTCACTGCCGAAAGCAATGAAGGAACTGTGTCGGTTACCAGTTCAGGCTAAATTTAAGCCCTCATCTCAGAGGTGGCCAAGTTCCCCCGTGTGTCTGGTTGACTTATACAATAGGCAGCAAACTGTGGTCCACGGTGCCTGTAGACTCCTTCTTGGCTCTTCTCTCTGGCATGGCTGCTACTGGTAGGGCTTTTGTGCTTTGATGTGTTAGGAATGTCAAGACAAGATATGGATCTTGCCCTCCAGGAGCACAGGGTATAGGGATGGAGACTTCCAAATAACCAGTGATTACATCTAATGGGTGTGGTTAAGTAGATCTGAGCATTATGGAAACACACAGGGACATTGGCAGATCAGCCTTTGGAAGTGTGCCAGGAGACCATCAAGAAAGGTTTGTTGTATGGGACAATGGCTGAGATGGTTTACAGACAGATAAGTAAAAGCTAGGCACAGAAGACACTAAAGTGTGTTCTGTGCACATATTAGTCAAGTTTCCACGGCTAGAGAAATGCTGGAAGGAGTTGACTTTAAAGGCACAAGGGTGTGTTTTGGTTCACAGTTTTAGGATGGTCTCTGTCCAGTCAGTTGGCCTTGTTGCTTTGACCCTGTGGAGTCACATTGTGGCTACTGTGTGTTGTGGAACAAAACTCTTCTTGTCGTGGTCATGAAATGAAAGAGAGAGAGACTGGGTCCCACAGTCCCCTTCAAGGGCATGTCTCCAGCATTGTGAACGGCTTCCCACAAGGCTGGAAGTGCCCAGCATTGGGGACCCAGCCATTTAACATGACGGAGACATTTTAGATCCAAATGGTGGTGGTATACATGAGCAGAAAGTAGGAAACGGGAGGGAACCCACCCTTTTTCCATGTCAACACGCACTGCACGTTTCATTCCCAAATGAGACAGTTTGTCTTTTGGAATAAAGAGGTGTCTTATATTGTGTTCTTTAACAAATTTTTTATTAGAAGGCTCTCTCTAAATGATTTTAAACTATAGATAAAGATAATGCCTTGAAACTGCTTCACAGTTAGAATGACTTGTGAAGGTCCTTTGAAAGGAAGCAGGGTAATCTAATACACATTTAGTAAGCGATGGTGGGGGTTGGCTTCACAATTGTGAGCTCGGGTATCATCGCCAATAAGCTTTTTAAGGACCACTTCAGATGAAATACAATTAGTGGTTACTTTGTGGGGAGCAGGAGGATACATCCACAGGGTGAATGGAAATAAAACCGTTCTTATTTTAAGCAAATAGGTATCTGTGGCTGAAGATTTTTCCCATGAGAGCATCAGATGCAGATTCTGAACTTCCTATTCTGGACGGAATGGAGCAAAGCTGTTTTCACTTCTTCCTCTGCCTTAGACGCTCCTAAATAACAGAGAGCAGGGACAGAAATAGAGACTTTGTCTCAAGCGAGGCCAGGAGATGTACGCCAGTCTGAACTAGACTCTAGGTTAAAAAGTGTCAAGGGAACCGTGCCTGAGCACAAGAGTCAAGTTTCTACAGCACCCCCAAGACCCCCTAAAAGTCCCAGGGATGAGAGCCCAAGAAACACAGGGGTCCAGGGTGTGTGGGAGGCTATAGTACCAATAATCAGTACCCTATGGACTTGCTACAGGCCAGTCTCATGGAGGCATTTTCTCAATTTCCTCCTCCCAGATATGTCATGTTGATAAAAACCAACCAGCACGCATCCATAGTACCAAATCAAAACAGGGGCTTGGGAGCGTGAGGGGGGGCTCAGTTGGTGAAGTTTTTACTCTGCAAGATGAGTTACTGAGTTCAAACCCAAGAACACTCACCCATCTCCACAACACACACACACACACACACACACACACACACACACACACACACAGAGGGAGAGAGAAACGTGATAGATAGGCAGAGATACGTGGATCCCTGGGTCTCACGGGTGCTGTACTCAGCAAGATCTGGCCAATGAAAACACCAGTGGAACAATTCCTGGGGTTGACCTCTAGACATGAGTAAACACACACACACACACACACACACACACACACACACAACACATACAAGCATACTCATATACAAGGAAGGGAGAAGAGAAGGGAAGAGGGAGGGATGAAAGTAGAGGGGGAAGGGAGAGAAGGGGGAAAGGGGAGAGAGAAAAGAAGAAGCACTTGCTAAGGATGGAGGATTTTCAGGGCTCAATGTCCTGCACCGTTCATCCACTTACGTGATGTTAAAAGGCAAATAAAGAGCTGACTCGTTAGTTGCTGTGTTTCTTGGTTTGTTTGTTGTAGCAACTCGGCTTGTGAACTAACTACTAAGACGTGTGAGGCAGACGCGGGTTTGGTGTGGGCATCCCTGGAATCCTAGCACTCGGGATGCTGAGGAAGATTGCAGATTCTAGGCCTGCCCGAGCTACGTAGCAAAATAGTGTGAGACTAACCTGGGCTACAAAGTGACCCTGTCTAAACAAAACCAAAAACTTTTCTTATTAATTAAAACAATTTAAAAAAAAAAAAGATTTTCAGCTTTTTACCCAAATGCTCTCTGGTGAAATCTACCAGGCCATACCATGCACGAGCTCAAAATCAGATTCTCAGTGACTCTCTATTAAATATGAATGACCAACAAAGCATTGTGAGGCTCTTGATGAAAGCATCCAGCATAGGAGGCTAAAGCCAGAGAGAAACAGAAAAGATGCTCCAAGGAATCAGAATTCAGAGAGCAGGAGAAAATTTCAAAGCGCATGGAGCTAAATCCTCCAAGACATGGAAAGAATACACTGAACGCTGAGTAAGGGGCAGGGTGCTATTCATGCAGAGAATAGAGAGGGCTCTGAGAAATTAATCATTTAAGGGGCCGATAATTCAATAGGAGTATCAAAAGAAATATAGAAAGTAAAAGGATGGGTCAACAGTGAGGGGCAAAAATAAGAAAAATGAATATTCCCGTATTCCCAGCATTTAGAATGATTAAAAACAGTGAAGGGAGTTACAAAAAAAAAAAAAAAAAAAAAAAAAAAAAAAAAAAAAAAAGCTAGTTTGTATAGGATGGATTTATGAGATGTAAAAGTTCACTAGTACGGTATTTCTGAGTATTAATTCAGAATTAGTCTAATTAAATGTATAGGAATATATTTAAGTTGGTCATCAATCCCGAAAGCTTTGTTTTATTGATTTATTTTTAGTTTTTGCTGGCCTACAAGCCACACTGTCTTCATGGGAAGATGAGGACGTCCTGGAGACTCAGGATCTGATCAGAGATGATAAATTGTGGGAACTTCAGGCTGTTTTTTATAAGCCAGAAGATAGAGAATGAAGAAGATAGCCTTTCTCCCTTCAGTAGTCACACAATAATGGTTTCTCCAAAGCTGAGCGTAGCGTTGGGATGCTGGCAGTGATGCTGAGGCCCAGTGGGGCTTCTAGAGGGTCTGGATGGCTTCTGCTGCTGTGAAAGCTGCTGCATATTCAAGGAAGCCTAGGATGCATTTAGCTGTAGACTTCTTAGTGCGATGCCTCCAAGACCCACCAGTTGAGGCTGTGCTCTCTGTCCTGACAAAGCCCAAACTCAGCGCCTACTGAGCAACTCCTCACATCTGTCCTCTGAAGGGCTAACCCCTGACACTGGAGGCCAGCCCTGAGTGCTCCCATCCCAGGCAGCCTCCACTGGTTCTTGGCTCCCGCCCTGCCTTTTCTAACCTCTGTTTCCTGGATTCACTGTTCATTACCTTCAGCCGGACAGCTTTCTTCGTCTGGAGATAATAGTCCCCTCTTGAAGTAATAGCCTGGTTCTCACAGAGCAGTCCCTGCCTTTCTGGTCCCAGGCCATCTTCACCCTCTCTGGAACATTTTCCTCACTGTGGAAAGACCCGCAAATAACTGCTGAGTGAGCAAAACTGAATTTAGACAAGAGAACTGTCAAACTGTTACCGCTGGACTTTCCTTGTTGTAAGTTTTTATAACTTCTCTAGAAAGGCTATGCAGAGTCATCTCTATGTCCATGAAAAGTGGCCCCGAGTCTTATATTTATAATAGGTTTCATTATACAACATGCCCCACCCCCTATACAATGTTTGCTGATTTTTCTGGACCATAGCTTGTGGCACTTCCAGTTGTCCTTTGGCCACCTCTCTTCGGTGTAAAACGGTAATAGTAGTTTTCCATTTTCCGTACTGTATTTGTCAGGGTTCTCTAGAGTCACAGAACTTATGGGTAGTCTCTATATAGTAAGGGAATTTGTTGGTAATTTACATTCTGTAATCCAACTTCCCGACAATGGTCAGCAGCAGCTCTGAATGGAAGTTCAAGGATCTAGCAGATACTCAGCCCCACAAGGCAAGCAGGCCAAGAGAGAGAACCTTCCTTCTTCCAATGTCCTTACGCAAGTCTCCAGCTTATGTGGCCCAGATTAAAGGTATGCACCACCACCCCCTGAACCCGGGATTTGCTTTGTCCCAGATGACCTTGAGCTCTGACATCTCCTTGCCTTAGTGTCCTGGGATTCATAGCCACTATACCACAAGATCTCCATGCCAAGATCCAAGTCAGAAACCTGTTATCTCCCAGCCTCAAGATCAGGATCACAGGTGAGCCTTCCAATTCTGGATTGGGGTTCATTCCAGATAGAGTCAAGTTGACAACCAGGAATAACCACTACATGTACTGACTTCAGTTAATTTTTCAGAATTACTAGGGCAGAACAATTTTAGAAGTACTGTGGCTTAGCCCACCATTGCAAAGCAAGCTCCTATTGTAACTCTGACAGTCAGGATGAGTCCCTGCCTTGGCTGGGCCTGTTTCCTGATATCAGGTACAGGAGCAGAATGCCTACTGCCACCTCTGGTCCTATAACCTGTCTCCAACTCGAAGCCACTTACTGCTTTCTATATACCCTGCTAAAAAAATTGGTGGATTAAACAAGCAATTTGCACTAGGGGTCATGGGCAACTTTATCTTTCTAGCTTACATACAATTGCTTTATTTGCTTCAAGAAAATCCAGGCAAAATATAGGCTCTGGGGTGTTCGGTGTCTTAAGCTGTTTATGCCAAGAAACACCCTTTGGCTTTTGACCTGGGTGGTTGCTGGTGGAGAGGAGAGACAGAAGCCAGTTCCTGCAGTCTCCCTAGGGCTGAGATCGCCTGCCTCAGCCCTCGGTCAGACCTGGTGTCCTGCTGTCTAGAGGGAAAAGGAACCTTCCTTGAGAGCCATGCTGACTGTCTCTGATAAACCAGGCAGGGTGTACACGTATCCAACCACTTTCCTATGCTTTCTTTCTCGTCGATCTAGTTTAAGAAAGGGACATGGTCCTTTCGACCTGTCTCAAATGTAGATGCAGTCAGCAATCACACAACTTCTGGGAGACAGCCCTTCCCCCCTGCCCCCCACTCCCCATAACACGGAGTCAGTTACGCTGCTTGTACAGTGCCCCTCAGAGCAACTGTCAGGGGGCAGAATTCCGGGTTGGATATTCCAGGGGCTGTTTTCTCCTTACTGGAACTGGAACCGTGTCAAAAGCCAACCCAACGGTGCCTGTGCCTTACCTGGAGATGACACTCTTCTGTGGAAGTTTGACTATAACAAAACACCTTCTGGGCTCATGTGGGCCACGTGTACGCACACTATCCGATACTCAGTGGCTCTGACTTAGGTAGCTGATCATATAGAAGAATCTCGCATCTTGATCGGAAGATGTTAAACTGGAGTCACTACAGGAGGTAAGTGTGTGGAATGTAAAGAAAAGGCTCTGCACTTGGCTCTCGGAAATCGGAAAGCAGGGGGAAGGCAAAGATGCCATGTTGTGACTTTTGCTTCTAGTTCCACTGCTCTGTAAGGTGTTTTTACATGGATGTGTCCTCTACTGTGTCGTGGTTTGTGAGGTAAGAAACAAGGCATTGGAGCGGACCCTCTGATGTCCTGCTCATGTGTCTGTTCTAATAAACTTGGCTGGCTGTGAAGGGAAAGAGTTTATAGTAGGACAAGGACATTCTAGAGAATCCAAACTTTGTGCTGTCTGGTCATTGTCCGACATGGAAGCAGTGTAAGAAGTGTGGCCCAAGACCGTAGTGCTCAAGGCCTGCTCTGTCTTCTAAACCAGAGTTACAGCAGGTGTGGATAGTGCTATTTTCAGTAGGCTATCTTATTTATTCACACATGTGACAGTTTTCATGCATGTGAGCAATATCTCAAGCCCCCACACCCTCTCTCCTATTTCCCCAGGCAACCTCAGCACATCCCCTTCTTCTCCATGTCCGGCCTTCGTGTCCCTCCCTCCCTCCCTCCCTCCCTCCCTCCCTCCCTCCTTCCCTCCATCCCCCCTCCCACCTCTCTCTCTCTCCCTCTCTCTCTCTCTCTCTCTCTCTCTCTCTCTCTCTCTCTCTCTCTCCTCTCTCTCTCTCTCTCTCTCTCTCTCTCTCTCTCCCTCTCTCTCTCTCTCTCTCTCTCTCTCTCACACACACACACACAAACACACACACACACACACACACACAAAGTCCAATTGCTGCTACCTGCTGCAGTGCTGGCTGACCTTGTGGCTTGCTCTTCTGTGGTAACCACAGCTCCATACTCCATACCCACAGTTGTTAAATGCCACGGCCTCGTGTCCAGAGGAGGGCATTCCACAGCACCCTTCCCCACACTGTGGCTCTTACAATCCTTCTGCCCCTCCTTCCTCCATGTTTCCTGAGCCTCGAGGTTGGGGTGAACTGAGTATTCAATATAACTTTTTGTCCAGTTAGAAATCTCTGCATTAAACTACTGAGCACTTCAGAGGGAATCTTCTCTGGTTGAGAGCAGCACGAAACTATGTGTACACACACACACACATACATACACACACACACACACACACACACACACAATTTGGACAGGGTCTTATTCCGTAGCTCCGGGTGGCATGGAACTTACTATGTAGACTGAGCTAGTCTTGAACTCACAGGTCTCTACCTGCCTGTGCCTCCTGAGTGCTGGGGTTAAAGGTATGTACCATCATACATGATTTAAACATATGTAAAGACGGTTGAACCACATGTTCCTTTAGCAAGAGAGCAGTAGTAGGTTCCCTCATAGGGCCGAGGACCTCCCAGTCATGAACTTTTGACCAGCTTTATAGTGCCAGCCATGAATCGCCCCTGTGTAGGAGGCTTCAAATCCAATCCAAAAGCAGCAGGTCACCCCAATAACATCACCAGGCCACCACTGTACCAGCCGGTGGCTCCTGCTGGGCACATCAGTGTTGTAGCATGCAGGGTTTGACGCCGTATGGCTTCTCACCTTCACAACTTATGTAGTGCCTTCTGGAACTATGAAAGCTAAGAATCCAGTATGAAGTTACCAGACCAGTTCCTGCTTGTTTCACTATGGAAGACAGCGAAGCTCGTGAGTCCCGTTAGATCAGCCCTGTGCGGTGCGCTTCTCTCCTGACTTTATTTCCTGTGCTCCGAGTGTTTAGCTTTTCTATGATTTGACAGTTGTGACTGAGTGCTGAATAAAAGCCATATGGGACTTTCGCTTGACCTGTGGTTGGAATTCTTCCACTTCACCAGGAGAGCAGTTCCCACCCCCAAAGTCCCATAGCATGTGTGGCTCAGCTTTTGCATGGGTGACACACCCAGACAGTGCTTTGTAAAGGATTTCCGGAAGTTGAGGATCCTGGACATGATGTTTCCCGTGAAAGGTGTGATTGCGGTTTCTATATAGTATACCCAAGGAAACGGAGGAGACTCGGCACAGCACAGGCGTGTTGAGTCTCTCCAGGAAAGGGGCGATAGGATCCCACTGGAGAAGTCTCACTTGACACAGGCTCTTCTTTCAGACAAACACGAACAGGACCCGCTTCCCACTGAATAGGCAGGAGCCCTGAGGACAGACAGTGCAATTCTTTCCCCAGATAACTTTCTCTTTTCAAGCTAATATAAAATATTCTCGAAATAACTCTGCTTGCCTTAGGTGAGCTGGAACTACAATTCAGCTAGACGTAGTTAACTAGACGTAGTTAACTAGACTTAGTTAACCGCCTACCTAACACTCGTCACACTTCAGTAGGGCACACAATGGATACAGAAAGACAAAGGGCAGCCTGTTAGAGGAACATAGATTTCAGTTTTATTAATTTATTGACTTATGCAGTGCTGGCAATGGAACCTGGAGCATTTTGCCTTTCACTAAACTGAAGACCCCAGCAATTATTAATTTATTTTTGAGTTGTTTTTAACAAAGTAAATCTTTTTTTTAAGATTTATTTATTTTATATATGTGAGTACACTGTAGCTGTCTTCAGACACACCAGAAGAGGGCATCAGATCCCGTTACAGATGGTTGTGAGCCACCATGTGGTTGCTGGGATTTGAACTCAGGATCTCTGGAAGAGCAGTCAGTGCCCTTAACCCCTGAGCCATCCCTCCAGCCCAATTTTTGAGTTTTTGAGACAGGATTTCTCTAAATAGCTCTGGCTGTCATTTCATTTGTTTCTCAAACTGTATGATGTAGATGGAGGGATGTCTCTGTGGTGAGGAAGCACGTGCTGCTCTTGCAGAGGACCCAGGCTTGGTTCTCACCACCCTCATGACCGCTAACAAGCCTCTGTAACGCCAGTTCCGGGGGATCTGATGTCATTTTCTGGCCTCTGTAGGCACTGCATGTATGCACTTGGGTCACAGACATACATGCAGGCAAAACACTTACACACAGGAAATAAAAAGAAAGAAGTCCTTATAAGGTGCAGTGCACCAAGCCTTAGAACATAAAACATGTTAAACGTAACTAAGCATAAGGAACCTAATCATGGCTGTTACCTTAAAAGGCTAACAGATTCCTGATCCTTGATGGGCCTCCTGGGTCAGTATAGACAAGCGAATGCCTCTGACCTTCACCCTCCGGCCTTTGTACCACACCTTCTGAATTCTGCTTACTAGGGTAGAGTTGGTTCTAGCTATTCAGGAGAAAGGGGAAATCCCTTATCTTGCAGTTTTTAAATCCCCTCCTACCTTATTTTACGTAAGTGCCTGTCACTTCTGCATAAGACACACCCAAATGTCACTGGCTTATGTGCTTGTGGAGAATAGTAGACAGAGTCTAGAAGAGTTGACATTATTCTTCTCAACGGAAAACATGTTCACACACTGGTGAGATCTGGTATGTCCTAGAACTGTGATAAAAGAGGAGTACGAAAACGGTTTATGTCTGCATTGCTCCAAAAGCGATTTAATCTCAACATTTCTTCAAATGGCACACTTCCTGATACTTCTCCTGACCCCTTCTTCCCCTCACCTTCATGTGTTTTGCACACGTCCATCTTTGCTTCCTCGGTTCTTGATAATAATTGAGAAATGTCACACACAGGTCAAAGCAAAGCCACTTGATTTAATTGTGTCTTAATCCTAGCTAGCACTTCAACGGTTCATGGTTTGGAGAGACTTTCTGCCTGTTGGCCATTATGATAAATAATTGAAATGTGGCCTCTAACTTAATCCTTACAGGTCCTCAGTGCGATTGTTCCCATTTCTTTAGGCAAGAGACAGAAACTAAAGAGTATGGAACTTGTCCCAAGTCTTAGAGCTAGGAAGTGAAAAACTGTAGACTCCTTTGTAGGTTCCAACCCCAGAGCTCACCTGTACCAGTGGATGGAGCCTTGAGGCTGGAGACATGTCTGAGATACACCTTGGACTACGCAGATAGTGGAGCGTGGTTTCTGGATAAGGACGCCTGGTTTGACTCTTGTCTTGCCACTGCCTATCTGGGCAATGCCATGCAAACCAGCTAAGCTCACTTAGCTTGTATTTCCAGCCTGTGATGTGGAAAATTACGCTGAGCTCTGTTAGCAGAAATAATGCAGACCTTTAGGCAGCATGTGGACAGAGGTTGGTAGTTTGCTGGTGTTATTACTTATGAAAAAAATACCACTTGCTCCCCGTCTATACAGCCTTCTTCATTTCATAAGGTGTATTTTTGAAATACCACTGGGACTCTACCATGAATGTAAGCGTCTAACTGGAGTAGTGTTTCTCAGCCTTCCTAGTGCGCCCTTTAATACAGTTCCTTCTGTTGTGGTGACCCCCCCCCACCATATATAAATGTTTTCATTGCTACTTCATAACTGTATTCTTGCTACTGTTAAGAACCGTAATGTAAATATCTGTGTTTTCCAGTGGTCTTAGGCGACCCAATGTGAAAGAATCATTAGACTCCCCCAAAGGGGTCACCACCCACAGGTTGAGAACAAATGGTCTAAAGGCTCCTTAATCCATTCTAGCTTTCATGTTGAGTAGCTAGAGGCCAACAACAAATTCTAAAGAGTTCCCACATGGTGTGTGCAGGAACATTCAACAGATTTTCCATTGGACAGTTCTAGAATAGTCCCGCCCCCCCCCCCAGTCCCTCTCATAATAACCAGATGCTACATGAATACTTTGGATACTGGTCTAGACGAAGAACCTCTGAAAAAGTGGTAGAGAGGAGAAGATCCATCCCCAGTGTCCGTCTTCCATTGTGAGGACCTGGGTGGCCTGGGACTGGATATGGGGCTCAGGACAGAGAAACCTAGGCTCTGCTCCCTCCTGGCTCCACACTGCATTCAGCTTCATGGTCTGTCTCAACTTCCAGGCATCATTATTTGAAAAGTGTGCAAAAAATATCACGTGGGTTAGGAGGACAGTAGTGGTGAGGTGCTTCCCCAGTGTGTGTGTGGGGGGGGGGGACTTTAGGCTCCGTCTCCAGCATGTTCACAAGCAAACAAACGGATCTCTTTTAACCCAGATGGGAATTTTATATTGACGGTAAGACGTGCACAAAAAGTAAGCACAGTATGTTTTTAACGGTACACTCCTAATTAGACGCTTTCACGTCAAGCCCCAGCCAAGCTAAGCATCTACTAGGATCCAAATTTAATAAAGCTTTCTTCTTTCTGTAATTAAGAAATGGAAGCTTTGGGTCCTTAATCTAACAAGGTGCTCAAAGCCAGAGTTGAGCGCCAGCTATGGTTCTGGTGGCACTAGACGTCCCATTTAATCACCCCGGTGGCTCTCAGCCCATTTCTTCGCGAAGTGCCTTCTCATCTTCATTTAGAAGCGTGGCTGTCGCTAAGGCGACAGTTTGAGTGGATCAATGGTTCCTGACCCTGGTGTGTGGCCATTTTGAGCTGTGTGGCCATTTTTCTTAATGTTTTACAAATAAGTTTTAATTTATCCTAGCAGGAAATAAGTCTCTATCTGAATGTGTGTGTGTGATGTGTGTGTGTTATGTGTGTGTGATGTGTGTGTGTGATTTGTGTGTGTGTGTGGTGTGTGTGTGATGTGTGTATGTGATTTGTGTGTGTGATATGTGTGTATGTGTGATTGTGTGTGTGTAGCTGTGAGCACATACAATTGAACTGAAAACCAAAGTATCATGAAGTAATTTCCCCCTACTTTGCATTCTATTTTCATCTCTTCTACTTATTTTAGAGAGAATGTTGGTCATAAATCATTCGATAGATTGCCAATCTCCTCAGTTTGCCTTAGTCTAAAAACCCACCCCTCTTTCCTGGGCTTCACATACTCTCAGCTTACCCTAACACACACACACACACACACACACACACACACCACCACCACCACCACCACCAACAACAACAACAACAACAACAACACCTCCTTATTCATCATCACAGCCACCAAACTGGGGACTTTTGAGTCGAGAAAAAGCAGCTCATGGGAAGTCTCCCTCTACCCCCAACAAAGCTCCAGTTATCTGTCAAGAAAGACCAGAATCTTGAGTACTTTGTAGGTTTGGAAAAGCAGTGCAGTCACCTCCTAAGGTGGTGAAGGTTATTCGGCTCTGAAGTTCCTGAAGCGTGCTGACTCAGGGCATTGTACAGTTGTCTGCAGGAAATGCACATGGTCAGTCACTCATCCAGATCTACCTTGATTGCGCTGGGCTCTTGCAAGGGTAGCTCTGACTTGTACTCGGTGGGCTGAGTCTGCTGCACAAGATGGCAGACTGTAAGAGTTTCAGGAGAGCAGAAGCAAAGCAAAGTCAGGCAGGCGTTGCACAACTTGAATATCCTGAAGCAGAAGTGGCAATGACTACAGCCACCTCTCTATCACTGGACCATAAACACAAGTATGTTTATGGCCCATCAGACTTTGCCCCTAAAGGAGCCCAAAATGGTTACTACAAGCCCTGCTGTCTTAGTGTGTTTGAACTTGAATGTCTTACTTTCTTTTATCAAATGCCTTCTAAGAGCAATGCTGAGAGAGGAGGTTGTTGTGCCCCAGTTGGAAAGCATAGGCCGTTGTGGGAACTGTTGGAGCTGGCGTGGGAGGCAGCTGACCACACTACAGCTCCAGGCAGGAAGCAGACAGAAATGAGGACTGGTACTCAGTTCACTTTCTCCTTTTCTTTTTTCTTTTGTCTTAGGTGTAGGGCCCCACCCTGTGGGGGCTGCTACCCATATTCAGGATGGGTCTCCTAGCACTTTCTAGAATACTGTCATGGCCACACACAGATGAGTGCTTCCTAGTCAAATCTAAATCCTGTCAAGTTGACCATCACGGCAGGTCTACGTATTTGCCCAGATTTTGAAGGTCGCACATTAGCTACTGTCAGCTTCGTTGCATCGGGCCCAAGTGTAACGCAGGATGACAGGGACACAGACATTTGAGTTCTAAGACTGTGACTCTCTTCTTGAAAAAATCAGCATGTTTTTCCTTCCTAGAGTAAGGTCCTGGAGCCTGACACACAGAAGTGGTGCTAAATGACTCAGCCTCTCTGCCAGTTTGCAGATTCCGCTGTGGCCTCTCCCAGGTGCCGAAGGTCACTTATTTTGCTGAAAACGCACAATGGTTACAAAGCCAGCATAATCTATCCAGCAAGCAGGAGGAGAGGCAGTGTAGTGAATATAATGAGTGTTGGATGAAGTTACAGTGAGGGAAGCCGGACGTAAGCTAAGCGAGCTTAGCTTTCTAAAGAAACAGGTTCTAGGGGCTTGGAGAGATGGCTCAGCAGTTAAAAGCCCCATGGCTGCTCTTCCAGAGAATCCCAGCAGCCAGATGGCAGCTCAGAACTACCTCCCTGAACATCTGCAGAGCACTTGCAGGAGAAACTAAAGTCCTCAGTGACTACAAAGTAGGAAAGATGGCTCGCCCTAGATCCTGAGACTGGCAGGCTCTTTTTCGGTGTCTCTTCAACGTGAAATAAAAATTTTTCCTTGTTGCTAAGAAAAGGGAAACAAAATGTAGTTCATGCTTTTCTCAGACTCAATAAAGAGAAAAACAGAACCTACGCAGAAAGCACAAAATGAACCCCCAGTCTCCAGCCAGAATTAGGTGACAAAATTGGGATATATGAGGTCCAGGAGGGAACTTCTGCTTGCTGAGGTCCTCTGGAATTCCTGTGGTCCTTCCCGGTGGGGGGTGGAGGGAGCTTGGGCAGTGGGAGAAGAGAGAAACAGGAAGTAAACGTGTTTTGAAGAAACTCGGCCAGCATAGGTCAAGATGCCATTTCCAAAGTGCTTCCCAACAGAGCCCTGGGCAGCCTGGAATTTTTCTCCTTTACCTCACACAGACCAGTGGCCACCAGTGTGATAAAATGGTTTTAGATGTGGGTAGGATATCATACGTCTGCACACATATTGCCTTTATTTTGAGATTCAGCTTTATTTAAGGATGATGGGGATGTGGATGCCAAATTGGAAGGGGGTGGAGCCTAATGATCATTTTGATGTGTCAACTTGGCCAATCTATAATCTCGGGTTACCTGATATTGTTTAACTAAGCTGTAGGCAGTGGCTTCAGTCTGTGATTCTGAATTGCAGCTCCTCTGGTGATTTCAGACCTTCTTAGTTGAGGTTGAGCTAGTTCTTTTCACACATCGTAGGCAGATGTTTGCCCACTGGTTTTATTCTTTGATTGAAGCCCCTCCTTGCAGATTTTGTCTTATCCATCAATCTGACCAGCTGGACCCAGAACAGACCCTACAATTGTTTCGTGTGCAATTCGTGGAGCTTCGTGGCATTCTCATGTTCTGACCTGTGCAGCATGGGATTTATGTGATCTGCCCTTGTATATCATGACATTTGTGTGTCCTGCCCCAGGTAGAGGTCGCAGTCGGCTTCTCCACAGCTGGCCTCAGTTCACAGTGGATCCCACACTGGCTCTCACCTTCTGAAACTCCAACAGCAGAAACTGGCAGCGAGAGAAGCCGCCACCCACACACCTAACACAGTGTGGGAGATATATATACAAACACTGAGGCTTCCCATTAGAAATTCTTGCCTCCTCTGTTGCTATTTCTAAATATCTGATTTCCCTTGTGACTAGTGAAGCATGTATAAAAGGGCACTATGACCAATAGAAAAATGCTAGAAATAGTAAGACTCCTGGACTTGAGGAATAAACAAGACAAAAAACAGAAATGGTTACCATTGTGGTGAAGGAGGTCCTTAGACCTGGGTAAACACAAGGCATTTCACCAGGTGATTTTGGACTTAGACTTGTTCTAAACTGATATGTGTTACTAAAACAAATCCCAGGTAGTGAGCAAAAGCCTGTCACTGAATCCCAGGGTTTCCCCTATAGTCTCAGCACTAAGGAGATGGAGGCAGAAGGTTACAGTGTGAAACCCTGACTTGAAACACACACACACACACACACACACACACACACACAATCAGGGTCAATGACAACTTCCTAGTTCTCAGAAAATAAAATTTGGTGTCTTCCAAAAAATAATGTGTTGAATTATAAAATACTACCCCAGGCTTGGTGCTAAGAGTTAAGGTGTAAACTCTAACCTTAATTTTAATAGAAGCCTAATTTTAAAATGTAGAAAAATTGTGCAGATATAAATAAATGATTAGGAAACCTGTAACCCCAGCACCTGAGAGGCAGAGACAAGCAGATCTTTGTGAGTTCAAGGCCAGCCTGGTCTACAAAACTAATGAGTTCCACAACAGCCAGGGCTTCATGACGAGACCCTCTAGAGTATATATATATATGTGTGTGTGTGTGTGTGTGTGTGTGTGTGTGTGTGTGTGTGTGTGTATGAATGATATAGATATATGAATATAATATTATTTAAATGTGTGGCACATGCATCTATGTATAGATAGATAGGAAGATAGATAGATAATGATAGATAGAAGAGATAGATAGATAGAAGAGATAGATAGATAGATAGATAGATAGATAGATAGATAGATAGAAAGAAGAGAAAGAGATAGATGATAGAGAGATAGATGGATAGATAGATAGATAGATAGATAGATGATACATAGATAGATAGATAGATGGATTGATAGATAGATAGATAGATAGATTGATTGATTGATTGACTTAAACATAGTAAATCTGACATGGATGAACTAACTGACATTTGCTTGAGGACATTTGCTTGAAACCTGCAGCTTTGAGAAGGCTGTAGTAACATAATAGAAGAGTTGTCTGAGATTAGATGGGAACCGGCAACAATCATCTGTATCTTCTCACAGGCCTGTACTAGATGTCTGGGGTTCTTCTGTGTTCCTTTCATCTTAGCTCTACACACCTCGTTCAGCCAGGTGCACTTTTCTGCACTCGCCTAGTATGCCTTATGGGGTGAGATTGCATCTGTCAATCAAGGTGGAACAAATTTCCATTTTTCAAAGCAGGTGAGATTTCGGGACTGGTCAAGAGTGTAGAGGAACCCTCTTGTTATCTGTGCTGCAGGAAATGCACATGGTCCGTCATCTAGAGGCCTTTGTAAGGCTGGTGTGAGTTCATGAATATTGATGTCTTCCAAAAACAGTGTTGTTTATTCAGTGCTGTCTTGAACCTCTCTGTGCCTGGGAAAGAACATGGCCCTGAAGGGATAGGAACAAATGATCGGTACTATCAGAGCGTCAGGCAATGTGTTGGATTCTGTAGGTGCAGAGAGAAGTGAGGGCATTCCCTGTTATCTCTTGTCTTTTGTTAGTTCTGGGGACCCCAATGCTGTCCTTCCAACATGGCATCCAATGCCTTCTGCCCACCCTGCTTCCCCTGGAAAACGAGAAGCTGCTCTCTTTTCCTTTTGTAACGGGGCAAGCTGCCGGGTCATCAGCCCACTACTTCCCAGGATAGAATACTACTCCCGGTTTTGCCATCTATGGCCCTGTGGTGTGGAGTCCAGGTGACATGCTGCCAGCTCCTTGGTCGCGACTGAAATGTCCCAGGACTGTGGGGTCTGGTACAAATGTGGTATCCATGGAGTTCCTGTGCACCACAGGGTATGTTCTGTTATCTTTTAAAATATGGAAGTTCCATCTCCAAAAGTGTTCAGATGGCCCCAGGGTAAGAAAATTCCTTCAGTTAGAATCTTGAGATCCAGACAACTGCTGTATACCATCTCTTAATGCAACTGTTTAAATGTCAGTGTCTGCAGAAGTTTTACATAAAACATTAATTTTATTTAACCAGTGAAGTTCCAAATGTTTCAGTTAACTCTGTGCACTGGAGTTTAGAAGAAAGAAGGCAGTGTGTGTGTGTGTGTCTGTGTGTGTGTATGTGTGTCTGTGTGTGATGTAAGAGTACTTAGAGAAACTAAAAGACATAATGAGTCTACATGTTGTTCAATGGTAGAATATTTGCCTAACATGCAAATGGTCGAGGGGGTGGAAGTGGGAAAGGGGAGGCGGGGGAAAGAAAGGAAGATTAATAATAACTATTAAAATGAGTTTAGAGAAACCCACAGGAAGCAGTTTCTGTAATCCTAACATTTGGAAGGCAGAGGCAGGATTGTCACAAGTTTAAACCAACCTGGGTTACACAGTAACTGAGGAGGAGGGGCTTGAGGAGGAGGAGGAGCTTGAGAGGAGGGGCTTGAGGAGGGGCTTGAAGAGAAGCATGAGAGGGGCATGAAAAGCAGGAGGAGCATGAAGGGAGGGGCATAAAGACATGCGCATGAGCGGAGGGGCGTGAAAAGGAGGAGGAGCATGAAAAGGAGGAGGGGCATGAAGGGAAGGGCATAAAGACATGCGCATGAGCGGAGGGGCGTGAAAAGGAGGAGGGGCATGAAGGGAGAGGCATGAAGGCATGAGGAACATGAGAAAGACAAAGTCAAGTTTCTTTAATCCAACCAGACTTCAAGATAAGCTTCTGAATAAGCGCTGCCTGTTCTCTGCTCCGTGGAAAGCGGTGGTAATAGCACAGTAGGGACTCTTTAAGCCGCTTTGAGAAGATGAGCACTTCATTTTTATTTTACCTGGAATCTCCAATGCTCTGACCTTAGGAACCTGGTGCCAACTTCTGAGAACCTCCGATCAGCACATTTTTGACAATGCTTAAACTGAATTCTCCCACCCCTTTCTGAGTTGCTGACATGCCCTAGAACACAATGCGGAGAAGTTAGATGCTTTAATAATTCTAAGATTAGAAGCAAACACGTAAAAATTTTATCCATATCAAAACAGAGAAAAGAATCCTATTTGCTTAACCTTCCAGGTGATTTTTAATTTTTTTAGGATCATCTATATAAACTAGTGTTTCCGTGATGTAGGCCTCTGATTGTATGTGATGATGTCTATGAAATGGTGGATAATGGGCACTTCTTTAAATGAAAAAACACCCTTAAGTTATTATTAGACAATAAAAATAAATTAATTTAATTCAGGACTTTGAGAATGTATATTATTGTGATCTTAGAGCAGCATGTATGCATCCAGAAGGTCTTCCAGATGAAAAATTAAAGTGGAAAATGCTGGAATATTAGGAAGCATGGCACCCTGCTGCTCACCCATAAACTCAGTCTTAAAGAACCCGAGAATCTAGAGAGTGTGGGAGGGAGATGCTGGTAAAGGACAGGATCAGGATTTGAGCCAAACACCCCTGTCTTTGGAGCCCAGGCACATAATCACTAACTGTGTCTCTAGCCATTGAATACCACAGGTTACTAGTAATTAGCATTCTCCTTCCTCTTTTCCCAGTTGTTTGATACCCAAGATCAGTGAAGTCTGTGTTGCAAAATCCTCAGATGCCGTCCCAGACACATCTGTGTTTGTTGCTCTGCTCTGCTCTGAGTGGCAGGGTGCACAGGATGTTTTGTGTTAGCTTTGGGGGGTGTGTGCTGGGTTTTGCCAGAGTTGTGAAACTGCCCAAGTAATTGGTGCCCCATCCTTGCCTCAGAAAAATATTAACAGAAGAATTACTATTTGTCAAGAAAATAGCGGCTACCAGGGGCTGTGTGCCCGTAAACCAACTGAATCGATAGAGCCAATGTTCCAATGTCGCTTGATGTCCCAGGTTTATATAATGGATGTTTATAAACACATGTGTAGGTCTATAGGGAATTACAGCTGTTATAACTAGCTTTGGGGTGGATAGGTTTTATATTATTATTTATTAATAATTAATATTTAATACTTAATATTATAGTATTAAATCGGGGGACTCAAATAAGTAAGAATTTATAACTCTTGCTATGATTTTAAAGAGTTTATGCTCTACACCCATAAGGTCTCACCGTCATAATTGACTAAACACAAGCCAAACACGGACCTTCTTTTCGAAAGAAGACTCACACATTTAATAGTAAAATAAGCGTAAGATGAACTCCTAAACCTAATAAAGATATTTCTGATAGGAAGTACAGCATGCATTTCGAAAATGAGGACAACATTTCATTGGGGCTGGCTCACAGTTTCAGAGGTTCCGTTCATTTTCATCATGGTGGGAAGTGTGGCAGAGGGCGGGCAGACATGCTCCGGAGGAGGAGCTCGGAGATTTACATCTCGATCTGAAGGCAGCCGGAAGGAGACTTTCTTCTGCGTTGGATGGAACTTGAGCACTAGGAGCCCTCAAAGCCACCTACGCAGTGACACACTTCCTCCAAGGCCACATTTATTTCAACAAGGCCACACCTCCTAATGGTGCCACTTCCCATGGGCAAAGCCCACCACAGGGACACTAATAATATTCAGTAATGCCACAGAGTCATCGTAGAGATTGATCTTCCCTGCAGGTCCTTGGAGCAGCGGCGGCGTAGTGAAGGTGAAGCCATTTTAAAGATGGTCATGAGACTACCTCCTGAGAAACTCTTAAGAGATGATAAATGGGACTTTTCTGGTGGAGAACGGTTTATACTTTCTGTTCCGTCATAGAACTGGGGTGAGAAATTTGTATCCAAAGGAGCAGATTGGGAGGTACTGCCGACAGCATCTTCAGCAGAGTTTAGCAGCGAGCTCTAACCCTGGAAGAAGCAGTGATATATAAAAATGGGTTCACAGCAACTGCTTGGGCTCTCTTCACTGGGAAATTTGAAAGGAGATATGGGGACTAATCAAGGGCCATCTGGTCATGAGTGGCAATGTGGTGACGCTTGTGCCAGGAGTTAACCATTATCTTCTGTATGTGACAAGGCTTATGTCCCAGAATGATTGGGGTTTTATGTTGTATAGTTTTGAAAGTCTCTGTATGGTATGGACTTCACCCATTCACAGCTCCTCCCAGAAGATTACCTTGACTATCAGCTTTGTTAAAGAAAGGAAGCACCACCCTCATGTAACACGTGTGTGTGTGTGTGTGTGTGTGTGTGTGTGTGTGTGTGTGCATGCGTGTTCGAGAGAGAGAGAGAGAGAGAGAGAGAGAGAGAGAGAGAGAGAGAGAGAGAATGAGAGAGAGAGGGGGGAGGAGGGAGGGAGGGAGGGAGGGAGGGCTGCCCTCCTGGCCTTGGAGTTGGAGCCTCCTCTTGATCTTCTAGATCTTCAGAAGGTGCATCAAGCCTGTGCCTTGTGCCCTGCCTCACTGTGCACCTTGATGTCCGGGTGGCCCTGCCATTCTCAGCAGCAGGCTTGGTCTCTGGCTGCCCTTTGCCCTGGCTCTCTTGGCCAGAAGTGGCTGAGTGGTAATTTATTCCTAGTCAGGGACACAACCCTATGAAACTGCAGCCGTGTGTTTATCTTGTAATTCACAGACAAGAAGAGGGGAGGCAAATTCCAGCCTTTTAAGAAGTTGTTTGGCAAAAAGAAAAAGAAAGGCACTCTGTTGTCTCGGGAGGGAGCGGCCGGGAGACAGAGTCACTCTTCCGAGAGTGCCAGCAATGGGACCTTCTCTTCGGATGAGGAAACCCTGGAGAACAACCTGAGGTAATAGCTCGCCCTTTCCTTGCATGTCTCTGGCAGAGTCCCAGGGTAAGGAAAAAAACCACCTGTAGGGTCAGGTTTTAGGTTTGGAGTGGAGGGACAGTATCACAGAGGTGTCCCACCTGGGCGGCACCTGGTGTGCTGGGTGGGGAAGTCACCTTGGGGGTTGAGCCTGTGTTCTTACGCCCTCACTGTGGGAAGAGGGTGGCACTTTACTGGCTGGGCTCAACAGGGGTCCATTGATTGAAGACCCAAGTTCCCACGATCCATTACTTGGCAAAGAAAAGACATCCGCAGTCTAGAGCTTACACCTGCTGCAAGAATACAGATCTCTGAGGCTCAGCAAAGCCACCTGTCACACCTCAGGAAGCTTCTAGTGCTTTGGGAAGGTGTTCTTCATAGCAGGCATCTTAACTTTTACTTACCCTCTCTCCTCCTTTCTCCATCCTTTTCCTTTCCGCTTCCCCCCCCCCACCCCGCTGTCTGTCTGTATGTCTGTCTCTCCCCCACCCTGTCTCTTAACTGCCTGTCTCTTTCTTTCTGCCTCTATATCACTCTCTGTCTGTCTGTTTCTTCCCTTCCTGCCTTTCTCTGTGTCTGTCCATCTCCCCATGTCTCTTTCTGTTTCTCTCTGTTTCTTTGTCTCTGTCCCTTCCCCTTCCCCCTCCCCCTCCCCACTTCTTTCTCCCTTCCTAAGGCACAGGTACTACACATCTGATTAATAATCTTAAAACTAAGGGAATGGGGGGTTGGGGTGTGGCCTTTGTCACCTGAGTGCTGGCAGTGCCTTTGGAAACCATCCTGACATGGGTGTGATGTCTTCAGTCTTGCTTGCTCACTAGTGCCTCTCCCTGACTCAACAAAGAACACACTGCGTTCTAGCGACACCTTCACTTTGCTTGTTTCTCACTGGGCTGGCTCCTGAATTCAGCAACCAGGTTTGTTTGTTTGCTGATTTAAGACCTTTATTTAACAGGTGCTTGCAGTTTGTTGACTTTTTTGGGGGAAAAAAGTTGTAAACTTTATTACAAATTAAAAATGACGTTCTTAAAAATCTCAACTTGGCCAGATATGAAACAATTTAAAAGCCGTTAAAGGTGTATTGAGAAAAACCAGGCTCTTTGTCCCCCCTTAAAAAAATACATTTGTCATTACCAAAAAGAGGCATCTTTAGATAAAAATAATAAAAACCCCACACTGCATAAATAATGCAGATAGTTGTAGCGAATCTGGTCAACAGGCAAAAGCAAGCACTTAAGGTCTTCAGCTTCAATCTGTTCATTTCTGATTGCTGGAATCTCATATTCATTATTCTTGTTGGATGACCAAACCGGATGATGGCAGATTTGGTGACCCGGCATTTTCTCAGCCCCGCCCTGCTCAGCCTCTGGAGCAGATGAATTCTCACTGGTGGGTCGGCTGCTTTTGTCTCTTTGCCATCTTGTGGTTTAGGGTTCTGGGTGTCTGCATCGGATAATTGAAATTCTAACAATACCGACATTGAGGTGGCTGCTGACCTTGGGTCTCGTCTCCTTGACTTTCTTAGTTCTCTTCATTGCCGTCCACTCTAGGCTGTTTTTGGCGAGGAGGGCCCCTGCGGGATCGTGGTCTGTAACCCCGTCCACATTCTGTCTCACTGAGGGACCAGGTTTTTATTCAGCCTCCTATCGAGTGCTGGCGCCTGACTTACCTAACACACGAAAAAGATTAAAATGCTCTTTAGAGTGTGTGACAATAAGAAAATTCTAGTAGATAACTATTTGTGTCACAACCCACTCCCTCCCCCTCAGCACATGTTAGCTAAGACGCACGGTGTCCACCGCAGCGCTAGGTTGTGACCAGCGCTAACTCTGCCTCGACAAGCCTATGTTTGTTTCCCATCGGTTTTATCACATGAGAAAATGGTCGGTTTTAATTGCTCTCCTTTAGAGTAATAAAACTCCGAGGAAGGAAAGCATAGCAAACCGTCTGCCGCGGTGTGGGCGTTACCACGAAGCTGACTGTGGTCCACTGATTTCCTTTCAGCTTCTCATGCTGCGAAACATGAATGTGGGTCTTTTTCACCTCATAGCAGAATGAGGTGTACAGCTACTGACGCGGAGCCAAGACTTAACCAGTGGGGAAAGGCGTCAGTCTAAAGAGTCCACCCTTGCAGAGGTAGCCCTCTGAAAACACACGGGTTTGAAGCCCGTGTCCTGTTGAACTGCTTTGAGACTCTGACACGTTCAACTTCTGCATCCCATTTACTTCTTGAGGGTTTTCCTTAAAGCTTTAAGAAATCTTGGGAAATTCCACATCGGGTTAAGCTACTCCATTGCCATCTAGGTAACAACACCTGCTCTTTTTATTGGCTTTTGTTCAGAAACCTGCACATATGGTGCATAGCATAGTAAAAGCCCTGTATAGACTTAAGTGAAATTACTAATATATGCTATATCATATGTAATCAATAATCACAGACTCTCTCTCTCTCTCTCTCTCACACACACACACACACACACACACACACACACACGTATTTGCCAGAATGGCTCTTTCCCCCTTTTTACAGGTAACATTTATTCCTTCTGCTTTCTGATATTGTTGTTTCTGGGACAGGATGTTGATTGGTCTGGTTCTCACCCTGTAGCTTAGCCTAGCCTTGAACTCTCAACACACCCGCTACCTCAGCCTATGAAATGCTGATTTGTAAGGCTTATTTAACATACTTTTGGGAATGTGCTGTTAATTGCATTTAATGAGCAAAGGAAATGCTATTAAACTGTTTAAAACTGTCATGGTTTAGGCTTCACTTTCCCAAAGGTGTGCATGATTCAAAAGGTTTGAAAGCCCCAAGGGACGACCCATGTCAGTCAAAGGGAGCAGATTGGTGAGGAGCTGCTCTTGGACACAGACATTTCTAGAACTATAGATGCTTGGTGTCCGACCTGTTAGATTCCAGCAACTTTAATGGCTAAATCCCACCTTCCTGGGTCCTGAGCCCCTGGACACAGATTCAGCCTCCCAGATTTTTAGAGTAACCCCAATAATATTCAGGAAACGCTCCCACAACACTGGATGGAATCCGCCACCTTAACCATTTTCACGAGTGCACCGATGGGACTTGGAAGTCTGGTGTGTCAGTAAACACTTTCTGTTTTGGAGATGAAAAGGAAAGAAACCTTCAGACTCATTTCTGAATCTTTCCACAGGTCTGTCAACCGAGCAGTAACCTGGAAATAATTTTAGGAAGACATCGCTTTCATTTTTTCCCATTTGTAAATAGGATGAGCAGACAGACCTCCAGCTATAGCAGCAGGTAGTCATGTCCTGTGTCCAGGAAGTGGGATATGCTTCTTGTTGCTTAGAGACAGGTCTCCTGTAGCTTTGGCTGGCCTGGATCTCACTCATACCAGGTCGCTCTTGGACCTAACAGCCCTTCCTCTCCCAGTACTGCAGACATGCACAGAAGGGGGATGTCCTATGTAGCAGGGTTTCTTTGATCACACACCATTTTTTCATAGAGAGGATCCAATGGCATTTATTGAAGTGTCCACACATCATTAGCATTAATGTGTGTTTTTGCATCAGTGAACTCGTGTGATTACCACAACTCTCTAAGATTCTTAGTATCCAAGTTTGAAAGTGAGAAAGCTGAGGCTAGCGTGGCTAGCCCAAGGTCACAGAAATAATAACTTCCTGAGCAATTGCAAACAGTAAACACGGTGTTTCTAAATATCTGATGCTCCACTTCCCAGAGAGGCCACAGTATTGCTAGGGCCATGATGTCCCACTGCTCTTGGGTCTCAGATGCCTGCCTGCTTCCTGCCGTTGGAAGAGACTCTGATGGTTCTTGCTCCGCTTCCAGTTCATCCTGGACACTTGGTGTCCATTTTAGAGCTCCTGACTGCAGCATTTCCAAGTGCCCACCAGAAGCTGATAGGCCTCCAGTCTTGAGGTGTTTCTTCGAAAAATGGGCAGGATTTGGTAGAGCTGAGGGTCAAGGCGTGAACCCATCATGGTAAAGGCATAAGCAGAAACTTTAATGCCAGAGTGAATGAGGCATTAAAGGTAGAGTAGTGTCCTCCAAGAACCCCAGAAGCCAAGGGATGTGGGAAAGAGGGAAGGAGAAGCAGAAGAGGAGATAATCTTACATGTCTTTCTGTAGACATGTGCTAACTTTACACCATAAACAGGGAAAGATGTCACAAGCAAGAGGGAAAAAGAAAACACAGACAATATCCTCATGATTTAGGCACACATATCATGCTTGTTTGAAAGATTCAAGCAGGCCAACCTGGGCTACAAAGACCCTGTCCAATATATATATATATATATATATATAATCATATATAGAGAGAGATCTATATCTCTATATTATAATGTATATAGGATATCTATAGATATATCCTATACATAGAGAGTTCAAGGAATGAAAAATCCTCCACAGAATGAAGAAAAACACTTGCAAGTAGTGTTTCTGGTAAAAACCTTGTATTGGGGTCAGGCAAAGAACTTTTACAATTCCATAATAAAAAGTCAAAACTTTTTTTAAAAAGACTAGGCAAAGGATTTGGGTAGATATTTCTTAGAAAGAGATGGGAGGCAGGGGGACCTGTTAAAATAAGCCATGCTTGTTCGAAGGGGACATATGTCCCATCCATGAGCTATAGCCCAAAAGAGAGATTTTTTTTTAAAGTATTGGCAAGAGCATGTAGTGGTTAGAACCTTCATCTCTTGGTGTTAAAATATAATCTGATAAAGTGATTTAAGGCAGGGGTTGGGGAGATGACTCAGTGGTTAAAAGCACATGCTGTTCTTCCAGAGGACCAGAGTTCAGTTCCCAGCACCAACATCAGGTGGTTTACAACCACTTGTAACTCCAACTCTGAAGCCATTAACTTCTGGGCTCCAAGGACACTTGTTGCTCAAGTGCATACATGTCCACATAGACAAGCGTATTCACAATTACAAGAGATAAGCATTTTAAAGAAAGATGTATGGTAGGCAGGGATGGTGAACGTGAGCAGCAGGGAGATGCTGGTACCAACGTGGCTCTAACCTGTCCTCACTTTTATGCATGGTGGTTTTCATCTGGAGAAACCCCATCTACATTTTCTTCACCTAACTCCTCACTCTTCGGTTTTCTAGACAACTGTGTCTTCCCTGGGGAAGCAAGTCCTCCTCTGCTCCACACGGTCTCATCAGCTTGTTCATTTTCATAGCTGGGACCAGACTGTTTCGGTCTGTTGCTGCTGGTCCCCATGCACTTGAGTAACACATCCTGACGGTGGGAGCATATGTCATAAAAACCACTGTCCACTTCATGGCAGACAGGAAAAAAGAGAGAGAAAGACAAGACCGAGGCCAGGGAAAAATACCCCTTAGGACCCGCACACACTCGCCAGTTAAGTGCCACCTAAACTTTACAGAGCCTCTTGAAATAGTGTCACCAACTGAAGACCAAACCTCCAACTCTTCAGCCCTTCTTATCATGTCTCCCCCCCCCGTCCCCCCCCAGTATCCTTGAAGCTTCTTCACCTTTCCATGAAGGTGAGTCTCATGAGCTACTAGGCTTGCATTTCCAGCCACTAGCCCTGTGGCTGGTGTGTTCCAGACATTCAGTAATCATTGGATGAACAAATGCGTGATTACTGTGTTTGTACTTCCAGGTCAGCATTCATCTAGGTCTTCCTCAGTGTCCCCACTGTGATAAAGGGCATCACCATCCCCCACTCTCTGGAAAAGGGAAGGTACACAGAGGGTTAGCAGCCTGAGACGTGTTTTCTGTCACTTGGCCTTACCAGTTTCCAGAAGAGATCAGTTTATACTTGACCATTTATCCTCTTCCCACTCTGCCCATAGGAGCTTGTGGCTAAATTGAACAAGAATAAAGAAGCTTAAGAAAAGCAAACAAACAAAAACTATTGGATGAAACCAGTAGCAGTCAACCTGGACTGTAAGTCTAGGGAAAGAGCTACTGCCAAATCAGCAGTAGCATCTTGAAGGAAACCACAGAGGAAAAGGCAGGGTGTGTCCTGTGAATGCAGAAGTTGCCACTCACGAGCTGGACGACCCCAAGGCAAGCCAATCCCTTGATCTGCTAAGTCCACAAGCCATCTCCCAGGATTATCCTAAGGTCAAAATATGCACATGATACTGTGCAATTGGTTGTAAAACTCTTTATAAACAGGAGATATTGCCAAAGATAGAGACACCACTGCCGATGGCCTGAGTTTTACTTCCAGAGCACGAGCCTGGAGGACGTTGGTTCACATGATAGCGAGAGGTTCATAAAGAGTTCTTTTTCCTTGTGGAACAAGCCAGAAATAAGATGGGTGGTAGGGAATCCTGAGGAATTCGGAGCTTAACAGACATGCTCCGGATCCCGTGTCCTGTGCTGGGGAGACAATTAGAGAACCCCCTAGCTCCCACCTCTAGACTATTTAAAACTTCAGAATGTCTTTTTTTTTTTTTTTTTTTTTTCTTTTTTTTTTTTTGGTCCTGGAATATGTGTGACATACCATGTTCTGTTGTAATTGACAGGCAACTCATTACTCTGTGGTCTACTAAGCACCACATATTTTTAGAGGATCCAGAATCCCGCCTGCATGTGTGTTGAAGATGCCACACCTGATAAGAGTCTGGTTCCAGCTTTGAGTATTTTCCCCCAACAACTGTAGTTTGCGGATATTTAATTGCTCGTTAGCATTTCATTTGAATGAGGCTCACGGATCTATTTAGAAAGAAAACTGCTGATCAATTGCAATTGCCCCGTCGTCATGGCAACAAGCTGAAATTGGACTGTAATTATATTTTCTTATGTCTGAAGTCACCACTATAGTAATTACCCAATATCTATGGTTCCCAAATTACATGATGCTTGTCCAAAAAGAAAAGAGAGAGAGAGAGAGAAGACAAAGAATAAGGAGGCAGGGAGTGGGGAGTGTGCCGGCCTGAGACCGCATTCACTGTGCAGCTGTAGAGCATCTTCAGATTCAGATGGGAGAATTTCCCTCTAGCTGAGACTCCAGAAGGCACAGTCACAGTGTCAACAGTCACTACATTTATCTCATCGGGGGCTGAAGAGGCTCAGCGGTTAAGAGCACTGGTTGCTCTTCCAGAGGACCCGGGTTCGATTCCTAGCACGGACTTGGTGGTTGACAGTCACCCATACCCCAGTCCCATTGGATCGAACACTCTCTCTTCTGGCCTCCGCGAGCACAGCTTGTACATGTTTGGCACATGTATTGTGCACACGTGGCCCTAGTCCGAAGCTCTGTGTAGGATCCAACACAACTTCTACTTTGCAGAGCCGGAGTCAGTCAGGCCCCGCCCCATCCCTGCACGCTGGGAAAAAACACTGCAGCTTTGTTCAGCCGTGTTTGGCAAAAAGGGAAACACCGCTGTTTCCCGAGCTGGCAAATGGACCTGTGTACAGTTAATGCAGAGTTTGAGAGACAGCACAGTTGGGAAAGGCTCAAGCTGGCAGTCATTACGTGTACCAATCATATCCCAGTAGAGTGGAGGCAAAACCCGGTCAACAGTGATGTCATGCACCTCTTAGCCCTACAGCTGCCCTCAGTGGCTCCTCCCCTTCAATTTGTGAGCCCCACATATGCACATCCTCTCCTGTGGTTAAGAGTGCATGGACTCTGGGACCCCACTGCTGACCCCGGTCCAAACAACAGATCATCATCCTTCGAAATGGTCCAGAGAAACAATCTGAAATGGCTTAAAAATCAACAATAACAGTGACAGTAAGCCCTTCGCCCAAACAGAAGTTTAGATGTTGATTCTTGATGATGATGATGAAGATGAAGATGATGATGATGATGATGATGATGATGATGATGATGATGATGATGATATTCTTAGCATAATAATCCCACCCAACTTTACATCAGAGTGCAGTGATTCAGCCAAGTTTCCTGGTCTCTTTCAGCACGGAAGTTGGATCCTCAAAACGCCCTGTATTTCTTCTGTGTCCTGTCATGCTGTCATATGCTCTGAAGTAGCCTCCCATGAGAGTCAGTTTCATGGACGGAGCCCATGAAATGTGAGAGAAATATGGGAGAAATACATCTGCTTCCTCCTGTCCTTCGAAATTGCTAACAACCATGGTTCAGAGGCTTAAATGTCCTAAGATGTAGACAAATCGGACCCTTTGGGGGTACTTAGAGGGGGTCTCCAACTTCTCAGAGAAGGGGAGAGAGGATGGGGGAAGGATTTTATAAGAGGGTAATGGGGGGCAGTAAGTGGGATGTAAAGTGAATAAGTAAAAGAAATTAATTCTAATTTTTCACAAATGAGAAAAACAGGACCCCCCAACACCACCCTAATTATCTCAGTGCTAAGATAACAGTCATTACCTCAGAATTACCTCTGCCCTTCAAAGCCTCTAGTCCATAGTTAAAAGGTCTTGGGATGCTCTCATTGTGTTTGAACCCCCAAATGGAAACTGTTGGGACTGATAACTGTGCATCAGACACCAACACTGTACTCCAAATCTTACATGATGTTAAGCCAATGTCAAGAACATCTTCTCTTCTTTATCTTCTTCCTTCCTAGTCACCCACCCACTACTCCTCCTTGTCCTCCTTTTCTCTCTCCTCCTTTTTTGTCCGATAGAACGTCTAATCTTCCAGATAGTGATTTTACGTTAGAACTGTATATGGAAGTAATATCAAGTCTTTAGGTTGAAAGAAGAGCTTTTGGTCTATCAGCTAACTTGTATAGTTATGAGTCATAATGCTGCAGTGGTGGTTTGAATATGCTTGGCCCCGGGGAGCACCACTAGTGAGTAGGTGGGGCCTTGTTGGGGTGGGTGTGGGTCTTGTTGGAGGAAGTATGTCACTGTGGGAGTAGAAAATTAGACCCACCTCTTAGCCACCTGGGAGCCAGTCTTCTCCTGTTTGTCTTCAGAATGTAAAATTCTCAACTCCTCCAGTGCTTGTCTGGACATTGCCATCTTTCCTGCTATGATTATACTGTTCTGAACCTCTGACCTGTAAGCCAACCTCAATTAAATGTTGTCCTTTAGAAGAGTTACCTTGGTCATAGTGTCCATTCACAGAAATGGAAACCTTAAGACAGAAGTTGGTACTGGGGACTGGGGTATTGCTGTGATAGGCCCGACCATGCTTTTGTTTGGAAGAATATGGATTTGGGGACTTTGGATTTGGAAAGCATGGAATACTTTAAGTGTTGCTTAATGGGCTGTCCTTGTAGGAATATGGAAGACTTTGGTGCTGAGGGTAGCTTAAACTGTGGAGGTCTGGCTCTAGATGTCTCTGAGGGAAAGAATTTCAGTATGTGGCCTAGAGACTGTTTTTGCAGTATTTTGGTGGAGAATGTGGTTGCTTTTTGGCCCTTGTCTGGAGTCTACCTGAGGTTAAGGTGATGTTGTCCTTTATAAGAGTTGTCTTGGTCATGGTGTCTTTTCACAGCAATGCAAACCCTAACTAGACTTGTTTGTTTGTTTGTTTTGAGACAGGGTCCCCCTGTGAAGTTCTGATTAGTCTAGAACTCACTTTGTAGACCAGGCTGGACATGAACTCAGAGAGATCCACCTACCTCTGATTCCACTTATCGGTGGCTCTTAGCATTGGCAAATTTGTACAAATAGAAGGTAAAATAGTGGTTACCCTGGAACATGGAGGAGGAGGAAGTGCAGAGTTATTACTGAAGGGATATAGATTTATATTAATTGCATTGACTAAGTCTCAAAAAAGCCCAGCAGAGATTTTGTTCTCTAGTTTAGTCTCACAAAGAGGTTTTGATCAAGCTTAGTCTCTTAGTTAGGGTTTTACTGCTGTGAGCAGACACCATGACCAAGGCAACTCTTATAAATGACAACATTAATTGGGCCTGGCTTACAGGTTCAGAGATTCAGTCCATTATCATCAATGTGGGAGCAGGGTAGCATTCAGGCAGGCTGAGAGTTCTACATCTTTATCTGAAGGATGCTAGCAGAATACTAGCTTCCAGGCAGCTAGGGTAAGCATCTTAAAGCTCCTGCCCACAGTGACATACCTACTCCAACAAGGCCACACCTAATCCAATAGGGCCACACCTTTTTATCAAGATTTATTTATTATATACACTGTAGCTGTTTTCAGACACACAAAAAGAAGGCATCAGATCTCATCACAGATGGTTGTGAGCCACCATGTGGTTGCTGGAAATTGAACTCAGGACCTCTGGAAGAGCAGTCAGGGTTCTTAACCACTGAGTCGTCTCTTCAGCCCAGGGCTACACCTTCTAATAGTGCCACTCCTTGGGCCAATCATATACAAACCATCACACTCCAAAAGCTTAAAAAGAAAAAGTACAAAATGTATAGTTCAAAGAATAAAGGGGCACCATGGTGGAACTAGAATGGAGCTGAATCTTATGTTCAAGAAGATAAACAATTAAGAGAATGGTGACCTTGAAGCATGATCCCACCCTGTTAAGCTTATTGTTCATGCTTTTGCAGTTGAACAAGGGGTTTGGTTATTGCCATCATTTGGACTTTTAATCTGAAATTAACTACAATCTAGAAATGGAGAGGACAACTGTGATCTAGATCTTGAGGCTGGAAGACATGGGCTTTTGATCTGTGGATCTTGAGGAATAATGGCCATGACAAGCTTGGGCCCAGGCATGGTGATACACACTTTTAATCCCAGGAGACAGAAGGAAGCAGATCTCTGAGTTCAAGGCCAATGTGGTACAGAGTAAATTCCAAATAGAGAAAAGTTCAGGTCCAGGTGAGGTGGTACACACCTTTAATCCCAGCCCTGGGGAGACAGAGCCTTGCAGTTCTCTGAGTTCAAGGTTGATACACAGAGCAAGTTCCAGAACAGACAAGCTTAGGCAATAAGGACTGGAAAACAGAAAGCTGGTGGTAATGTAATAAGGCAGGGGTCCATGTTTCAGCTCCAACAAATAGCAGACCTCAGCTGTTTCAGCCATGTGGCTCTCGATTTGGTGTCAAAACTTGGAGGCACTACTGTGCAATTGGTGCTGGTCAGCTAAGAAACTAACTAAGAACTTAGTGGCGATTAAGAAGAGATCAGCATCACTAAGGTAAAATCTGGGAAGCATTTTCTGAGAGTGCAAAGAAGCTGTGTTCCAGAGCTACAGAGCAAGTTCCAGGATAGCCAAGCTTAGGCAGTAAGGAGTTGGAACAAGCAGCTACAAAGTTGAAGTTGCTTTGGAGACCCAAGATGTTAGCGATGGCAGAACTGTGGGATACCAGCTAAGGACAGCTGCTAAGAGGGAGTGGAACCAGCCCAGGAGAAAGAAGTTTGTTGCAGTCAACAAAGATGAATTGAATTGGAGATCTGAAGACTGCTTTGATATCAGACATGGAGATACAGAGTTTGCTCAGCTGGTTTTGGTCCTTTTCGGTCCAGAACTTCTTCACTATGACATTTGGGAATGGTAATATATATCCTGTGATGTCTGAGGTATGTGATCAGCTTTTTTATTTTCACTTTATGGGGGATTACAGTTAAGTGATTGAATGAATCTCAGAAAAGACTGAACTTTGGACTTTTAACATTATTGAGATTGCTATGAACTATGGGGACTTTGGAAGTTGGACTAAATGTATTTTTTATTATTCTCTGGTTAGGTACAACTCCCATCGATTGATGCGTTTGAACAAGCCTATGGGTGCCAGAGAGTGAAATGGGTATTTTAAATATACATGGCACAAAGAGGTGTGGCTTTGCTGGGATAGGTATGGCTTTGTTGGAGGAAATATGCCACTGTGGGGATGAACAATGAGTCCCTCCTCCCAGCCATGTGAAAGCCTGTCTCCTTTTTGTCTTCAGAACAAGATGTAGAGCGCTCAACTCCTCCAGGGCCATGCCTGCCTGCCTGAACACTGCCATTCTTCCTGTTATGATGATAATGGACTGAACCTCTCTGAACTTGTTAGCCAGCCCCAATTAAATGTTGTCCTTTAGAAGAGTTGCCATGGTCACGATGTCTCTTCACAGCAATAAAAACCCTAAGACAGAAGTTGGTACCGGGGACTGGGGTATTGCTGTGATAGGCCTGACCATGCTTTTGTTGGGAAGAATGTGGATTTGGAGACTTTGGATTTGAAAATCAGTGGAATACTTTAAGTGTTGTTTAATGGGCTGTCCTTGTAGGAATATGCAAGACTTTGTTGCTGAGGGTGGCTTGAACTGCAGAGGCCTGGCTCTAGATTTTTCAGGGGGGAAGAACTTCAGTATGTGGCCTAGAGACTGTTTTTGCAGTATTTAGTGGAGAATATGGTTGCTTTTTTTGCCCTTGTCTAGAGTCTACCTGAGGTTAAGGTGATGTTGTCCTTTATAAGAGTTGTTGTGGTCATGGTGTCTTTTCACAACAATGCAAACTCTAACTAGACTTGTTTGTTTGTTTGTTTGTTTTGAGACAGGGTCCCCCTGTGAAGTTCTGATTGGTCTAGAACTCACTTCTTAGACCAGGCTGGACATGAACTCAGAGAGATTCACCTACCTCTGATTTCATTTATGTGAGGCGCTTAGCACAGGCAAATTTGTACAGATAGAAGGTAGAATAGTAGTGGTCAACTGGGAACATGGAAGAGGGAGAAGTGCAGAGTTATTACTGAAGGGATATAGAGTGTGTTTAGGATGGATATGGGTAACGTTGTATAAAATGAATGTACTTAATGTCAGTGGGTTGCATAATTCAAGTGGGTCAAATGGTAAACTTTTGTGTTAAGTATATTTTGCTACATTAAAAAAAAAAAACCCTTGAACCAATATTATGGATATTTTTAAGGTTTTTTTGGACACCAAGATCCCATTGATGTTAATGGGTTTGGCAGTAAAACTGACTGTCTTCTGTGTGCACTTTGTAATTGTGGGTTGCCTGGGCCCTCGGGATGAGTGGGGCTGCCTTATGATTGAGCAACTTTGCTCATGTGGTTGTATGTTCATCCCGGAATACCAACATCTTAAAGAGGATCCCTCTGTGACACGAATCAGGAGCCGAGTTAGTTCAGTGCAGTCTGAGTCTCTTGCCCTCACGTGGCTGGGCCTGTGCATCCTCAGCGCAGCAGATGCCACATGCACCCAGGTCTGTCTGCCTTGTCCTGTGAGGTCAGTAACCCGCCCTGGGTTAGCGGCTTTCCTTTCTTCCTCTGCTGCGTTGTACGCACAGTCCCACGGTTCAAGACCATGAGATTGGGACGCTTTGCTTTTCTCTTGCCATCAGTTAGATGCTGCTCCATTTCTCCAGCAGCAGAAGAGAAGCCTCCGTACACACCAGGTCTGTCCTTGAGTCTGATCGGGAGGCGCCTAAAAGAAAGGCTTAGACAAGAAATGCAGAAGCCTCTTGCCTCTCAGTCCCTTCGTGACCAAAGAAAAGAGAAGTAGGGCTTGCCTCCTTCACAATCAATTGGGAAAGACTTTAAATGTCAAGAATAAAAGGGTCCAGATGAACTCTGCTGAGGTACAATTTGTGGTAAATTGTCCCTCACTCCCAAGCCAGTAATTTGAAGCTTCCCGCTGGGTAAGGATTCCACTCTGCCCTTTGTTCCTTAGAAAAGAGTTCAAGCTGAGTTCTCCACCATGCTGGCTCTTCGGTTTCCACCCCAGCTTGCCTAAACTGAAGCTTTGGGTAATATTTCTGAAGTCTTTGTTTTGGCCCCACACTCCAAGAAAGTTGTCTACACAGTGGAGGTGTTTGGAGCCAGAATCGACCTTTGTGATCACTAATGATTGAGTATTATTACACAAACAGCTGAGAACTTGGATGAAGTAACTTACAAGAGAGGACTGGCACATGTAACCAAGAAATTAGTGACCACCCTCCTCTACTGTTTCTTCTCGGTGCTCTAAAGTGAAACAAAAAACAAAATTTAAAAGAAAAAAGCATATATAAGTCCAATCCCCTCAAGGGTAATGGCTATACATAACAGGCTGACCTTGAACTTGCTCTGTAGCCAAGGATGACTTGAACCCCTGATCCTCCCAAGGGTTACAGAGCATTGGCTATATCTACAGAGACTTCCGGTGTGTTTATCATGTGCTTGAATATGTAATAAGTATAAAAAGTCATTTCTTTTTCCTGCAGTAAGGTGGGTTGTGGCATCACCAGCCACGGCTTTGAGAAGAACACCTACAAACACAGATAGAGATGAAAAGGGGTCTTTATCTGAAGGATGCTAGCAGAATACTAGCTTCCAGGCAGCTAGGGTGAAGGCACAGATTGCTCACTTAAATCCTAGCGAGACAGAGACCCAGAGTTGAGCCCAATCTTCTGAACATTATTTTCTCTCCTGTGGTCATTTGTGGCTTTAAAAAAAGTGCAGGTTTGCTGACACAGAAAACAGCAATCCCCTGGGGCTGGAAGCACAAAAAATAGAATTTTAGGCTGTGGTAGTAGCCAAGTTCCGCGAGGTTAATATCTCTAGCTTTGGAGCACTCAGGCCCAAATGGGAGGTCGATATCAAACCTCTCCTCTCAAGGATCAGAGATCTGTGAGGAAGGAGAGGCAGGAGGATTGCGAGAGCCAGACAGTGGTAGATAACTCCAAGTTTATACTGCCTCCCAAACCCGACAGGGAAGATGCATTTTTGAACTCAGCACACAAAAAGACCTATATGGATTCCAGACAGACAAAATTCTAGCATAGAGATGAGGAAGTGGACATAAAGTCCCACCCCTAACCAAGAAGCTATTTTCATTTGCTATCTGCTGTGGGCGGGGAAAAGACCTTTTAGCCAATGGAGCGCCGGTGCTTATCTCGGCCACATTCCATGGAAGGCCCCATGCGCAGGGTAATTGACTAATACAAAGTGGATTCGATATTTTTTTGTGATTCTTTTCATCATGGTTTCATATTTTTTGTCTTTCGAGTTTTGTTTTCCTGATTTATTATTATTATTATTATTATTATTATTATTTGGGGTTGTTGTGGGCTTTTTTTGGGTTGGGGGGGTTGACAGAGAAAAAGAACTTGAAGTTGGTGGAGTGAGGAGGCCCTAAGAGGACTCAGAGGAGGGAAAGAATATGACCAAGCAAAGACGAATTTTAAACTAATATTTTTTAAATGAGTGTATACATCATAACAGAAAGAAAACGATCGTAAGAGAGGAAGAAACTCAAAGGAACAAAGCCATGTCTAGGCAGCAGATTTCTTTCTGAAAGTGCTTATTGGTAAATCTGCCTCCAGGGGAAGATGGTGGAAAACCAGGGCAGGTTTTAGTAGTCTGTGTTGCTGGAAGAAAAACCGAGGCTCAGGGACTATTTTGGAAGGGGATTCTGGGAAATAGCTCAGGCTCCCTGGTGAGACTCTAGGTACATATCTCTTAGAGGTGAGCACACATCAAAGATGCCGGTCAGCCATGGACCAGCGTGGGACTGACTTGAGGAGTCTTCCTGGCTGTTTGCTGCCTGCAGGAGAGCCACCGAGTCCTCTCTAGACTAAGGGAAGTCATCGTCTCAGTTTTTTAATTCATAGTATGTAGAACTCAATAAATGTTCCTAGGCATCTCAAAACAGACTGCAGGAGAAAAAAGAACAGCAGTAGAGCCAAGAGGGCTAGGATACTGGAGTCTCAGACACTCTTCAGTGAGGGTTGCTCCCGTTCAAGAAAGTATTTGACACAGCAGAGAATTTTTCTGGGAAATTGGGATCTATTTATTTAAAGTGAATGAATGATGATTTTAGATTTTTCAAAACTCTGAAATCAAGGATTTGTTATTTGTTACTATCAGACCAAACCAAAGAAAAAAGAGCTAGAGCACAGGTCAGCAGGAAGATCTAGACCCAGTCTTAGCAGATAGAGATGAGTCACATTCCACTCGAGTAAAAGGAGAGATGGATACAGACAAAAGGAGCAAAAGGCAAATGGAAAGTACCTATCGAGGAGTTAGGGAGGAAAACTGCTGAGAGATAACATAAGAAATAAAGGCTAAGAGATTTTCCAAAAAAAAAGCAAACCAGAGGAAAGAGACATCAAGCCAGGGTTTAAGAAGCTCTCCCATGCTCCAGACTGGAGAAGATGAAGAAGAGATCCCAGGCCAGCGTAAGACTGCAGAAGAACAAATGAGACGAAAATGTTCATCTTCTGAAAGCAGGAGTCAGAAGATCTGTTTCCTCTCAAAGAAGCAGACGTAGAAGAATATCCATCAAAATTCTGGCCATTACCAGAGAAGTTAAAACAGTGAAGTGTTTTCTCTCTGGGTCTGTAGAGTCTTAAGACCAACTATCGCCATTTCTGACTTTTGTCCACAGAAGAGGTAGCTGACTCAATATGGAGAGGGAAACGCAAAGGAGTGGGTAAATGAAAAAATGTGATCGGAGATTGTGAGATAAAGGTGTTGTGAGGGACACAACCTAATTGTATTTTGGATTGTAAAAACAGAGATTCACCTGTCACACTATTATAGTTATTAAACAACCCTGGCAAAGGTCTCTGTTTATAAGATTATTATGTTAAAGATAATCTCATCCTATATTCCACCAGTAAGAAAACAAGGTAAAGATTTTTAATAGCACTTACGAAAAAAATCAAACCTATCAGGTATATAGGAATAAATCTATCAGGATATGTTCAAGACCTCTGTTCAAAAAAGTACTAAAGTATCCCCGAGAGAAATGAAGGATGGTCTCAACACATAGACTCCTGCCATGTTCTAAATTAAAGGATAAAGTACTGTAAAGACATCAGCCCTAGATTTGTCTGTGGATCTAATCCCAGACTGTAAGTAATTGCAGGAATGAGAGAGAGAGAGAGAGAGAGAGAGAGAGAAGAAGAAGAAGAAGAAGAAGAAGAAGAAGAAGAAGAAGAAGAAGAAGAAGAAGAAGGGAGAGAGGGAGGAAGGGAGAGAAAAATAGGGAGAGTAGGACTGAATTTGTAGAAATGAGGCAGGATAGCATCTTGGAAGAAAAAAAAAACAAAGCAGAGCTGAAGAGAAATTAGATAGTAAAACTTAGAAAGTGTAAGACAGAATGGGCTTATTTCTGTTTTGTTTTGTGGTTTTGTTGGTTGGTTGTAGTTTTGTATTTGCTTTTGTGTTTCTGAGGCAGGGTCCCAGTGTGTAGTCCCTACTCACACTTAAGGCAGTTCCCCTGTCTCCTGAGCTCTGGGGTTACTGTCACATGCTACCATAGTCAGACATGATGGGCTTGTTTCTCTCTGTAAAAGCAGACAAGTAGGCCAAGGTAACAGAGGCCAGGATCAGAGTCACAGCGACTGTCTCTGTCATCACAGGCCTTTGAACTTCAGTTTCCCATCTGAAAAGCAGGGAAGATTTACAGCAAGAGGGGTTTAAATACTATGGTAATGAGGTACACACACACACACACACACACACACACACACACACACACACACACACACTATGTCATATTGTGTTTAGCTAGAATTACTATTAGCGCTGTATTTCTTATAATTGTTATACTTTTCCAAGCTAGCATTCTTAGTCTTCTGGTCTGTTTTTCAACATAATCATCTAGAGGCAGGGATGTTTGGACATCAAATCTGGAGCCAGCACAGCAAAGCAGGTGCCAGTTCTTAGCCTACATACAAAAAAAAAAAAAATAGCAGGAACACATATGCTAAGAATTTCACATGTGGCTGAAAGGGTACTTAGCCAGGTGATGCCATGTGCACGGTGCTGTGACACGTTAGTTTGAATTCATTAAGCATCACACATGGAATTGTGCATGGGCACATACATAGCTGCATGAATAGTTGAGATATATATGTTTGCAAGATTACCATGTAGATGGGTTGGAGCAATAGCTTAGTCAGTAATGCATGAGGACTTGAGTTTGGGACCCAGCACCCATGTGAAAGGCCATTCCTGGAGGTACACACACTGGTAATGCCTGCACTGGGGAGGCTTGAGGGTCCCTGGGATGTCATATCTAGCCAGTCTCAGCTAATGGGCAAGCTGCAGGGCCCAGTGAGAAAGAAACCCTGGCCCTAAAAATAAGGTGGATGGCTTTTGAGGTACAACAAACCTCCTTGGCTCTATGTGCATGTGCACACACATGCACTTGCACATATACACACATGCACACACATGCACTTAAACTTATACACACATGCACTTGCACATATACACACTAAAAAAATTTAAATAAAAATTTTAATAGACCGTGTAGAAATAAATTGGCTCTTCTCTCATCTAAACTATGGTCAAAAGTTTGAACTTAAGACAGAAAATATGGGGGTTGGAGAGATGTGTCAATGGCTAAGAGCATTGACTGCTCTTCCAGAGGTCCTGAGTTCAATTCCCAGCAACCACATGTTGGCTCACAACCATCTGTAATGAGATCTGGTGCCTTCTGGTGTGTCTGAAGACAGCTACAGTGTACTCACATATATGAAATAAATAAATAAATCTTTTTTAAAAAAGATTTATTTATTTTATATGGTTGTGAGCCTCCACGTGGTTGGTGGGAATTGAACTCAGGACCTCTGGAAGAGTAGTCAGTGTTCTTAACCACTGAGCCATCTCTCCAATTCAAATCTTTTTTTAATGACAGAAAATATGGGACAGTTTAGTACCATTGATTGAAAACTTTACTCCATGACGTCACGTCATTGGGCAGGCCTGGAAGGTTTTCTTTTTGGTCTTTTGTTTTGTTTTGTTTTGTTTAACCTGCATGGATATTAGCATCACCATTTCTTTGGATTAGGAGGTGGTGAGAGGTTTCATTTCACTTCATACTTCCAAAAACAATAATGTGCCCCAGTTGACAAAGCAAGCTGCTGCTCTGGAGGGCCTGTGGTTCTCCCGAAGGCAGAACCATTATTCCACTTTGGAATCTCCAGCCTTTGTACACACCAGCCTTTCTGGCAGCTGTCTTCCTCTCCCATCCCTCTGTTCTTAGCTGACCAAGATACAGCAGCTGGCTGGCATGGGATTTTAATCAGTCGGTCACTCTGCTGTTTCAACTTTGACACTGCAAGGACTAAGGAGATGGCCACACTCTGGTGAGGTCCCATCACACTAGAGGTTACGTGGCTTCTTGTTCTTGCCTAAGTTCATATGGACTCTCACTCAAGTCTTTTGGCCCTGAACATCTGTGTTCATGACTGTGACAAAAATCGCCGGAATTCCTTGAGGGCTGGGCACAGATAGAAAAATGTGATGCAGTTTGGGAAACTGACAACCCACAGTGCTGGCCCTGGTCATTACATGTGTCATGGTGGGTGGTATCACAGCAGGATAGAGATAAGCCAGAAGTGGATGCTTCTCACTGTATGCCTCACCTGGGGGAGGGGGAGACAGTGTGGGGAGGGCTTGGCTCTCTCGTCTCACTTATCCACTAGAGCATGAGAACAGTGGTCTCATGGGAATTGCATCAATTCCTACTGAGGACACTGTCCACGATGATCCCACCACACACACACACACACACACACACACACACACACACACACACACACCTCTTAAAGGTTTTAGTACTCCCTACTGCTAGTACAATGGGGACCAATTTTACAACACTTGGAGCCTTGATCTAAAACCACAACTAAAGCATGGCAGTTTTTGATGAACTACGAAAAACCCATCAAATGGCTTGAACATGGGTTTCTTCCCCTTGGACATATTTTTCAAACATTGATAGTCCCTTCTTCCAAAGCCTTTGCTCTGTATATCTGCACTGACTGAAAGCGAACGCTCTTCATAGTCCTTTAGATCAGTGCATGACTTCATAAATACTAGTTAGCAAGACTTTCTGGAACTAACTCGATAGTCACAGCTCAGCTGGGCAGTTCCTCCGGTCAGAAACTCAGCCCCATTGGTTCTACAAACAAATACCTTGCTCCAAGTTCTCGCTGGGAATGGTTCTGAGAAAGATTGTTGGGGCCACATTCTCCCATTTCCATGGGAACCTTTCATCTACCCAGCTCCTTGTCAACCCTCTGTAGGACGGTGGCTTTGCTTCGCGGAAGGACTTCCCGAATAGGCTAAGAGATGTGGGTGGAACCCTTTAAGTCGGGAGGGGATAGAGGGAGGACAGAAAAGTGAATCTGGAGAAGACATTTATCATCCTAATAAAATGAAGCACGTGGTTTGCATTCCAGGTCCTTCGACTATTCTATGGGAGCGCGGGCTTTCTCCCATGACAGTATTTTTATCCCTGATGGGGGAGCAGACAGTGAGCAGACAGTTCAAGCAATGTCACAGGACAACATCCTGGGCAAAGTCAAAACTCTTCAGGTAAGGCAGCTGGAGACTGGAGGACCAGAGGAGCCCACCCCACCCCATCCTCTGTGGGGGGTAGTGCAAGAGTCCCTGGCTGGTCCTGAGTGAAGGTGGGGAGAAGGGGGAGAGGAGGAGGGGGAAGGGGGAGGGGTCACTTCAGGAAAAAAAGCTGTGATTTCTTTTCAGTTCCCCTGGGAGAAGCACACTCAGCATGGTTGCCCCCACCCCCACCCCTGTGCTTGTCTTCGGTCCTCTCCTCCAGTTGTTGCTTCCTGATTGGCTGGACGTGAGAACACGTCCCTAAGAGGAGCTACAAGGCTTTCGTGGGGGTGGGAGGGGGAGCTCCTAACCATGAAGTTATGTGAGCTGCTACCCAGAGTCTGCACTGCACACTTCCATTTTATGAGTCTCCAGCATGAGGCGGCCAGAGGCAAGACTCTGGGAGCCAGCCACACAACCCCTTTGTCCCTGCAGAGCAGGTAGTCTTCTTGACGTTGACTTAGCTGGTGACTGTGGTAAAGCAGTTAAGTGTGGTTAAAAGAATGGGTCCGGGAAAGGTTAAGGAAAAGAACAAAAACCATCATTATGTAGAGCTGTGCCGTTGCTCAGAAGCATTTCCTTTACCAGGAAACAACTCGAGGGCGAGCAACTTCTCTGAGGTGTGAGTACCTGGAGACCACCTAGACCGAGGTGGTTCTCAACCTGTGGGTCACGACCCCTCGGGGGGGGGTGGTGGTTGAGCGACCTCTTTCACAGGGGTTGCATATCAGATGTTTACATTATGATTCAAAACAGTAGCAAAGTTGCAGTTTTGAAGTAGCAACAGGAATAATTATTTTGGTTGGGGGTCACCACAACCTGAGGGACTGTATGAAGGAATCACAGCATTAAAAAGGTTGAGAACCCTGTCGTAGACTTTGAACAGAGGGCTCTGAGTTACTGAGTCCCATCTGACTGTCTACGGCAATGAATGTATGATCAAGGAACTGATGGGAAGAAAACAACGCAAAAGAAAGAAACAGCAGTGGCCCAAGATCTGACTGATGCAAAAAAGCATTACACTCAAAAGTAACTTTTCTATTCTTTTCACCTGTTCTTGTTTCTACTGGGCACAAGTTGTATATTTTATGACCTATGGTCATGCTTTCAGTGCAAGGTGAGCTATGAGAAACCAGGAAGTAGCCAACATCCTGGAACCACACCCAAGCTTGCCTAGATCTTTATACCTGCAGCCACCACCCAACCAAAACCAGGTTCCTGCCCACACAGCCAGCCCAGCCTGGCTTGCAAACCCCAGCACTTCTGAGCAGAATTCCTTTTTTGTCCCTGCTGGCTGTGGCCTGGCACTCTGAGACTCAGAAGAAGCAAGCTGTCACTTTTCACACACACACATTGAAGAGGGAGGACAGTAGTCAGGGAAAGCATCAACCTAGTTTTTTTCTTCTCCAGTCTTTTGATTACTGATAGGTTCTGGGCCCCTGGCCTACCGCATTCCTTTACTAAAGGGAGTGGTGTGCAGAACCGAGTGTATGAAATAGCTGTATTTTACAGGCTTTTCGAGAAATTCTTTAAAGGGTAGATCATGGCCTGTCGATGTTAATGATCTGCTCTGGAACATTTACCACATACTACTCCTGCTTTTAAAAAGTGGGTTTAAGTGTTAAACACTGCATGCAATTGTGCAGTATTGCAAAAAGAAAAAAAAAAAACTAGAAACTCAATCAAATATATGAATCACTGATTTATTTTAGCATGAAGGTATAGTTTTAAGTAATCCGACCTCATAATTGATCAAGTGTAAAGCCACCGACTTTCCTGAAGTGACAATTTGATTTCTACAAGGGGGGGTGAGCAAAATGAGTGGTGTCCCAGCCATACAAGGTCTGCCTAATTTTTGCTTTTGCCCCCGGACTCCGGAGCCTCCTTTGGTCCCTATAGTGATGAACTTTGGAAATATCAAAGGCCCTTTGCTCTTCAAGGTGGGGAATGGGAACCGTGGGCAGAGCAAATGGAATTTTTTTTTAAGTGACATAAAGGTTTAACTGAATCACTCCCAAGAGACTGTTTTTTATTTTTCAGTCGACTAAGCAGTATGTTCCTGGTAAGTCCCCCAAATCTAGTGACTTCATACACTTGCATGAATGCTTTGCATTTCCCACGACAGCGTTATGCTGATGTTGACGCTCCGTAGGAAGCACACGAGACCGCCTCCTCGCAGGCTCCAGCATGGAATGAGTTTAGCTGTGTCAGAGGCATGTGTGTTTTTATGTCCAGAATTGTCATTGTGTATGTCTTCGTTTGATGCTTTGTTTTGTTTCAAGGGAAAAGGGATGGATAAGGTCTATTTGACAGTGAATGTCCTGGGTAGATGGCTAGCCACAATTATCTAAATATTCTCTTATAATAAAATTCTCTAGAGTGCCATTTAACAACAACAACAACAAAAAGTGTTTAAGAAACTATCTGACCAACAGTCATTTAGAACTCATGAGCGCGCTCGGAAAGGTATTTGCATTTGGAAAGATTGCCCCCTAGTGCCCACTTACGTCATAGCATCTAGAACTGTCAGCGCACCCACAGGTGCCTGGCTCCCCTGACATATATGGCATGCAGCACAATGAACCAGCCCTGTCTTGGGTAATATCACTATATCATGGCAACACTTTTCTGAGTATGAAATGTGCCATGAGAACTAACTTTAACGAACGTTTAGTTTTAGGGGCTGAAACAGTATGGTCCTTTTGGAGGTTCTGGTACCTAAGTCATTTGATCCACAGCCAGTAGGATGAATTCCATTTGAAAGGAAGAAGGAGAACAAGACTGAAGAGTCTGTGCCAGGCCTCTGTCTCCATGTGGTCATATGACCCTGGGCCAAGTACTTATTGAATCTTGGTGACTCCTACTTCCCCCACTTGAACAATAAGGGGGCTCATGTGATGGGCAAGCTGAAGGCTCCTCCGGGTCTTAAAGTCTCAGGTCTGTATGACATCACTGCTGCTGTCCACCGTGACTGTATGAGCTCAGCGCTCGGTTATATTTGTGCTTCCGTGACCTTGGCGTTACCTATACAGCCACCCTGGAAGCACAGATCAGGGAAAGAGCCTCTCCATTTAGGGTCAGTCCCGGCTGGGATGTATGTACCAGCTGCTGGTGAAACTAGGGGTGGCCCATTCTGTGCCTGTAGATGACTAGCAGATTGTATCACACTTTAGTCAGAAAATGGCTATGTCATTTGTACCACAGATTATTTGCTGGGGATTGGGTACTCCCCCCCCCCCATTCTTAGTAGCCTCATATCTCCCACTGAACTGGATTTGGCTTAAGGATTCCAGCTGTCAAGGGCAGAAAGAATAAACACCAGCTCTTGGCCAACGCTTCCTAGAACAGGTGTCTGAATCCATAAGCTCTTTTTTTATTTCGTTGGAAAAAGAATTCACTTGGGTGATGGAAGGGTCTGCAGTTTGCTCAAAAAGACAGTGCCACTTCCCCCTCTGTGGCCTGCGCTTACAGGCAGGGTTGGGGGGGGGAATGGCTGCAGAATATTCTAAACACAGACAGTGCAAAAAGCTGCAGAATACAATGTTCTTGGCATTTCCACGCCACAGCGTCCAACCTCATGAATATGGATGCGTTCCTGCAGCATCATCCCCAAGCATTTCATACCACAAAATGGCCCAAACTCAGTGAATAAAATATAGTTTCTTTCTGCTCACATTCCAGTTGCAACAGTAGCTCCATTCATAGCCACTAGCAACACATTAGCCGATTTCCACTCTCCTCTCCTTTATAACTGTGACTTGGGCAAAGACAGAGCTTGTGGGTGAGCTAAACTTCAGGGCCAGCTTGTAACAGCCTAGTTTTCAGTAATTGCTCACATCTGCCATGGATCCCTTCCTGATGATGCCTAAATGCTGAGCAACTGAAGGCAATGACACCTCAAATTATCGGATGGATTTCAAGAGTAATCTGTTAGCTGCCGATACATCTTAGAAAATGTCACGGTATTCCAGTCTCCTTTGAGTCACCTAAGGGAGATTTGGAGGAGGGCATGTGGCAGGATGTGAAAGACGGGTTCTTGACCACCAGAGGCTCAAACACATAGGGCACTGGGCACCAGGCCCTGGCCCAACCTTTACCCACCAGCTCTCACCCAAAAATCACACAACAGAGACCAGCCCTGTTCCCAGTACCTATCACCACTGCCAAAGTTCTTCTCCTTTGGGTCCCCAGCCACCAGCCCAAGTCTGTTTCCTCTGGGGAATTTCTATGCATATATATTAATATGCTTATATATAAGTACATTGTAGCTGTCAGACATACCAGAAGAGGGCATCAGATCCCATACAGATGGTTGTGAGCCACCATGTGGTTACTGGGAATTGAACTCAGGACCTCTGGAAGAGTAGTCAGCACTCTTAACCACTGAGCCATAGCTCCAGCCCTCCTATGGAAAATTTCAAGTCAACCTTTATACTAAAGAGCACATTGTCATTCTCAATAGCAGGAGCATTATTTATTTCTCCAGGATAAATACATAGGCATCATTGCATGCTCTCCTTCCCGCTCTCTTCCTCTCTTCTGTCCCCCGGGTCCCCAGCTGCCGAACGCACTGTCCTTGGGATCCACTTCACCCTCTTTGTTGTTCCACATTTGTTGTCACTGCCACACCTTCCCATCCCCCTTTTGACCTTTTTATCTTCATTTCTTTTTTTTTAAGCTTTTTTAAAGATTTATTTATTCTATATATGTGAGTGCACTGTAGCTGTCAGACACACCAGAAGAGGGCAACAGATCCCACTACAGATGGTTGTGAGTCACCATGTGGTTGCTGGGAATTGAACTCAGGACCTCTGGAAGAGCAGTCAGTGCTCTTAACCGCTGAGCCATCTCTCCAGCCCCTTATCTCCATTTCTTATCTCTACCACCATTTCCCATCTCTACCACCCCCTCCTTACCCATCGTCTTCGCCTGCCTTTTCCCTCCCCATTTGTAGCCACAGCGGCCATCTTGTCATTGGACTTTATTTCTACCTGGGCTGTGACTGTGCTTTGATACATCCTTTCCTGTCTCTTAAGCATCGACACTAGCCAGAAAACGTATCCAGAAAGGAGCCCTGGGGATGTAAAGTCACGTATTTGTGACGATGGCAAAAAAGTACGTGACAGTAAACTGTGATGCCAGCAAGTGCATTTTGGGTGTCCCAGTGGAGGTATAAGATATGGTTTCCATCTCTGTTGGTCCATGGTCCCATTACAGTTAGGAAGACAATAAAATTGTAGTGTTCTATAACACAATACGGTAACTGGTCAATGATGTATAGTGTATTTCACTATAGCTAGAAAAGGGCAACTTTGAACATTCCCAACACAAAGAAGTAGCAAATGTGTGCAGTGATGGATGTGCCAGCCACCTGGCATATGTACTGTATGTACTGTGCACACATATTAAATTTCACAATAGTCCACGAAGACATCCAGTCCTAATTCATCAATTGAAATGGAAGGAAAACTCTGACAAGTGGCAAAATGCTTGTAACTCCCACTTTCAGGGGGGTGCAGGTAGGGGGATCAAGACTCCAAGGCTACCTTAGCAAGATGCTGTCTCAGAAGAGAACCCACCCACTTCACCTCATCCGGAGCACTGGTAACCAGAAAGACTCTGCCAATGGGAGTTCGCCCAGTGCAAGGAGATGAACCGTTTTAGGCTCATAACCCACATTCCTAGGAAAGGTTGGATTGGGAGGCCACAGAAAGCGCCCTATCCTCTTCACCCATGTTCCCACACTCTTCCCCCAGGGCAGCGGACTGAGCCAGGCCTGTGGCTGTGACCCCGTGTCCTCTTGTCTGACTCCATGGGCTGTTCTAACTGTGCTTCTTATGACCTGCTTCGAGCAGATACTAACTTCCGGTTCCTGCTAGACTTGGTTTTGGGAGACGTCCTGTTTTCAGCAACCTGAAAACTTTTGGGGGTTGCTTGAAGCTTTCCTTCCCTGGCTGAATGGGGGCTTTTGGTGTGCACTTTTTCCTGTTCGGCCAGGGGCTGGGCGCAGGCTGAAATCTCAGCGGACTGAGCGCCAGCCCTTGCTCCTGACCTGGCATGCTGGGAGTGGAGTTCGCTGCGCATCTAGGGGAGTCCCCGGGGCTCATCTCCGGCTACATTCCACTGCTCATGGGCAAGCCCTGGGTAGGGGAGTGGGCTTGCTGACCATGGGTGGACTTGGTCCCATTGAGTTCTAAGGGACAGGAGACATTTCCCTCAAGGGATTCTTTTGCCAAGGATCTCTGGAGAAACATTAAAATTGCCACCTCATCTCTTTATGTAACGTCCCTGCAAGAGGAAGATTTATGAGAGCTGATGTGATGTACACTGGCCATAACCCTGGATGTTAGTTTGGAAGACCTGGGCTCAGATGCCTTTGGGGCCCTCAGCCTTCCCATGAGCTCGAGCCAGTCACCTCTCCCTGCAGGAACTTGGACTAGGTTTTGCAAAGTGAATGGGTTTGTCCTAGCTAGCTTTCCAGTTGCTTTGATAAAACACTGACCAGAAGTAACTTGGGAGAAAAGTGTTTATTTCATCAAACAGGTCATGGTCCATTCCCAAGGGAAAGCCAGAGTAATATCTCAAAGCAGGAACTGAAGACCGTGGAGGAAGACTGCTTAAGTGGTTCCAACTTATCTACCTTTCTTATGGAGCCCAGAACTACCTGCCCAGCGGTGGCTCTGCCCACAGTGGGCTGGAAGGAAACACACCCTCCCGTGCAGATGTGCCTACAGCCCCATCTGATGGAGGAATTTGAGATTCCCTCTTTCCAGGTTCCTCTAGTTTGTGTTAAGCTCAGGACAACTAACCAGCACAGGGTAGGAGCAGATGCTAAATCTCGTACTGGAGGCTCTGTTAGAACTCTCAGCCAGGCTAAAGCTAAATGTCAAACTACATTTGAGCCATATATGGATGTCGATCTAGAGCAGCGATTGTTAGCGGGGGAGGAGGGATAGAGGGTAGTTTACGCCCCCCCAGAAGATGCTGGCCACATCTGGAGTCGGTTTTCCATTTTAAATATGGCTCTTGTCTACTCTAATGTCTAGATTGCTGTTTACAGCCTCCTCCTCGCCTTTCCTTCAGCTAGCTGCTCCTTCCATTCTCACTTGCCAGTCTCCAGTCCTTCTGTGGCCCTTTACTCCCTGTCCCCACCCCAGTCTCCTTGTGGCCCCTATTTCATGATATGTAATTGTAGCAAAGAAAGAAAAATGGCCCATTCCCATCCCTGATGTGATTTCAACATTATGAAGGAAAGTCTTGCTGAACCTGGGACCTTCTTCACCTCAGCTGTGACCCACTGTGACCCGAGCATGTGGCTTTGACATGGCATTCACAAGCCAGGTGAAGAAGTCTAAAAACTCACCAGGGAATGTGTCCATCCAGAAGTGGCTATGGGGTTCATGTTGCGCCCACCCTAAGAGTCTTGGTTTCCCCCCATGGGTCCTGCCTTTCATGTATCTATGTCTTCTGTATAATTTCTTCCCACATGGAAAATATTCGAGATTTATAGATGGGTCCAAAAACTTAAAAACACCTATTTCCAACCTTGGTTCTGAAATGTGATTCCAGTACTTACTGAACACTGTCATTGTTTCCATATAAGGGGTGACTGGAGTTTTAAAAGCTTACGGCTCTTAAGATGGAAACAGCAGAAGAGTGCTTCGAGGCTCCTTGGCATGGCGGTGTATCTAGACAGCAGCCCAGCATGCCTCTCTCCCTTGCTGCTTCCTGACTATGCCGGGGGCACCTAGTCATGGCTGAGCGTGCCTTTGCTGTTTCAGAATGCTTTCCTTTTGTCTCTCCCCAGCGACAGTTGGGCAAGAATATCAAGTTTGGGCAGCGGCCATCGAACACCATTCCCATGAAGAAGGCAGGCAGTGCAGACGCTAGCTCAGAGGAGGACTTCGTCCTCACCAGTCCCATGGAGATTGTGACTCAGCAGGATATTGTCCTCTCAGACACGGAGAACAAAGTAAGTCTTCTCCGGGGGCAATTTTGAGTCTGATAAGCCAGAGAATAGGATGTGGGGCTGTGGACAGGTGACATCTGATGACCCTGCAATCCACTCTGGAGGGACTGTGGAGAGAACTAGGTGGGGAGAAGTTTTTGGTTTTTTGGTTTTTTTGTTTTTGGTTTTTTTTTTTTTTTTTTTTTTTTTTTTTTTTTTTTTTTTTTTTAATGATGCCTGCATTGTGGCCTGGGGGATACTGAGGACCAATGAGAAAGGTGGGGAGGAGGAAGATACAGGCCCTTTGCAAATGCGCTATACATCCTTTGAGGCTTGGGTAGATAAGCTGTTTCTGGACTGGGGGTGGGGGTGGGGAGCTCTTAACTGGTCTCCCTCTGCCCCAAAGGTCTGCTACACTTCCCTAAGTGTAGCTCCCGTCTGTATCTGTTCTTGTAAAATTGTTTCCACTCCTCTAAGTGTTGGCTTCTTTGTATGTAAATGTTGGCTTCTTTGTATCTAAAACCACATGTTCCACCTGTCTCCAGGGGCTTGGAGACTATACCAGCTGAGTAGCACTGTCCACCATTTGTCCAATTAGACTAATTTAAGAGAAATGGAAAAGGAAGCAGTGGGGTTCCAGTGACATGGTGACACGGGCCAGCTTGAAGTCCCCTCAGTGTGGAAAGTCACATTCCAGCACCTCACCACCGTCTGAATTTGGTGTGTTAACACTCTTCAGGGAGTGCTTTGAATAGATCCTGGATTCTGAGTTCTTCCAGCAGGGGAAGGGAAGTAGGAGAAAGGGCATGGAAGTCTTCTGGATAGTCCGAGTCTGGGCTTCTCTACCAACAGGTGGACTTTTGAGTCTTTCTAAAAGTGTTTTCTGTACTTGTCTATCCGACTTCCAGAACATAGATGTTTGTTATTAAAACATAACTATTATCAGCCAATATGTCCGAAGAGTAGGAACCAAGACAAACACTTTTCAGGGAAGAGGGCCAGCTTATCCTGCCACCTCCGGCTGAGACCAGGCCATGATGACCCCGGCACCCCCGTGCTGACCCATGGATGGTGTGTGAAACAGGAACCAGTGTCTCACCTTCCTCATGGATTTTAAAATGCTCTTCCCGACTGGTCCAGTTTCTGGCTCAGCAGCAGCACTGCTTTAACACAGAATTTGTGGGGACTGAAGAATGTCCTTGCCACACCGCTTATGATTTCACAGCAGGAGGTGCTGTGGCCTCGGGAAAGAGGGAGGCTCTTTGTTCAGCGGACCTTATCTTAGGTGTGGGTGTATAGAGATGAGAGAGATTTGTCACGGGAGGGACTCTGCTGGTTTACATCCTAATGAGAAAATGCCACAGAGTATACGAGTCACCTTGCAAGTAAAGAGAATCGTTTCAGATCAGACAAAATGCTGCCTGCTGAGAACCAGACAGTAAGTAACTTGGTTCGAGAGAGGTTGGATATTTTTTAGATGTGGCCTTGGGGCAAGATGGAAGAATATTCTAGGAACAGGAATGAGCTAAACACAAAGACGCAGAAGAAGGTAGGCTGATCCTGAAAAGACCAAGAAGCTGGTCAAGTGTGGCCGGCTGGATACTGAGGAGGGCGCAGATGCCAGGGCCGGGCGCTGGAAACCCGGAAAAGGAGGGGTCCTGTTTTGAATTTTGAATTATTTCTGAATAATAATGGAAGCAAGGAAGTGTCTGGAGCTGACGTATGTTCTTAATTTTAATTTGTTTGCAAACCATGCATGGCACATGTCTGCAATTCAGAATATGGTTCATAAGAATATTGCTCTTTTACCTCTGCTGCCTTATAGGTTTTGGGAACTAAACATCAGGTCTGCACCTACCCATTAATTCATCTCACAAATTTATTTATGGGTCTAAGCACCTTCTAAAATACGTAACATAGAGTGGACTGGGCAAGCTGACACACCGGCACAAGTCTGAAGGAAAGTGGGCCCCATCTTAAAGGTGTCTGTCACCTGGGGATGTTCCCAGCTCGAGCCTGGTGTGTCTCCCTCGGCTTTCCCTCCCTGGTCTTTCACGTAGTCCAGTCCTTTGCATCTGGCTCCAGGAGGATCTTTTGTCTGCACAGGAGTCTCAGGGGTAAAAGGCAGGAAGAAGGCTCCCAGCAAGCCCCAAAGCTAAAAGCTCCGGGGTTTAAGCTCTGGGTGACATGGCCCCATTTCCCGGTGAGGTGGCTGCCAAGTAGCTGCTCAGAGTCTCTCAAGCCTTGAAAGGAAGCCTGAGAGCTTAAGTCTGGGAACTGATCAGGTAGGAGACCTGCTGAAGTCAGGAAATGGAGAAGTGTGCCCCTCCATGGCACAGATATTTTCAGTGTCTCCTGTTGGTTACAGGAGGGCAGATGTCCCTCTGTGTGGAGCAGGAGGCCACCCCGATCAGGCATAGACTGTGCAGGTTGTTTGCCCAGCACTTCCTGTCCCCACGTTTAACTCCAAGTGCTCTTTTCTTTTCTAGTCCAGTGATACACCAAGTTCCTCAAGTCCTCTGAATCTGCCCGAAGTCGGAAGTGACATGGAAGAGAAGGTAATGGGGTTTGAGCTTTTTTATTTAGTCTTTTATTTTCATATATATATATATGGAAATTTATATATATATGGAAATATATATATATATAAATCCCCTGTTTCATTTTCTGTTCATAAACCAGAGCAACCAGTGGTAGAGGTTAAAGCATCTGTTTCCATGGCAACACAACTGCTAGACTCCTGAGCCTTGCTCCAAAGAACAGCCATACTCCCATAATGCCTTGGGAGTTTTAGACAGGGATAGTTTCCCTAAATGCAAATGCATTCTGCCCTTCAAGACACCGTTAATCCACTGAGAAGGGTACTCTAGAATGCCTGCAGGTACTTAAGACTGTTAGGAAGAGTCTTCTACTGTGTACAAACGCAAGGGACAAATCCCAACCCCCACCTTACCTTGCTTTGCTTTTATACACACTCACTTTAAATATCCCCTTTATTATTAACTTGTGTGTGTATGAGGGTGTGAGAGTGTGTGTGTATATGTATATGTGGGTGAGTGTGTGTCAGTGTGTGTGAGAGAGAGTGTATGTGTGGGGTAAGTGTGCATATGTGTGTGAGCTTGTGTGTGTGTGTAAGAGTGGGTGTGAGAGTGTCTGTGTGGTGGATGGGTGGGTGTGCTCATGCATATGCATAGAGACATGTCCAAAGTCTCGCTCACTCTCTCTGTTAGTTTCTGGAGACGGGGCCTTCTCACTGAACCAGGAGTGAAGATTGTGACCAGCCCCAGTGTTCCTGCTGTCTCTGTCCTCCACAGCTTGGGTTACAGACACATAAATGGCCATGCCCTGCTTTTTACATGGGTGATGGGATCTGAACTCAGGTCCTCAGGCTTGCTTACCTGCAGCCATTTTCCTCCCCGATGGCCTTGGGATTTTACCTGCAGTCTGAGGAGTCATGACCCTTTACCCAGAGCATCCGTCCTGTAGGAGCCGGGTTTCTCTTCATCTCAGGCCGGAGAGATGGCTCAGCGGTTAAGAGCACTGACTGCTCTTCCAGAGGTCCTGAGTTCAAATCCCAGCAACCACATGGTGGCTCACAACCATCTGTAATGGGATCTGATGCCCTCTTCTGGTGTGCTCATATAAATAAAATTTTTAAAAAACGCTCTGAAGAAACTAAAGAGTGATGTTGTCCAGCTCTGTACCCGTGAGGGGGTGGCTCTGAACAGTACTGTCACACAGACAGAGATGAAACTAAAGAGTGATGTTGTCCAGCTCTGTACCCGTGAGGGGGTGGCTCTGAACAGTACTGTCACACAGACAGAGATGAGATTCTGTGGGGATGTCTAGAAACAAAGCCTAACACTGAGACCTCAGCTTTGGGTGCCCTGCCCTGACCTCAGTCTGTGACAGAGGCTCTGTTATTCCCCACCCCACACCCCATGTACCTCTTCGGGAATGGGAATAAGTGCTTAATTCATCTGTTATAAAAGGAATCATAAACCGCTGAAAGCTGCAAGGCCAATTTGTCCCGTACTTGTTAATCGGTGAATTTGTGTGTGCTGATTAATTTTGGCTGGTTAGAATTGTCTTCTTCATCTTTGTGAATAGGTCTGAAAGGTAAGTGCAAAAATGCAAACCTCAGGGACTCTACACATAACCACGGTGCACAGTTCACAAGCCTGGCCCTGTCCAGTGCTGGCCTTTGTGCACAGAGCTAGTAGTGAGACACTGAAAGAGCGGTGAGCGCCCCCTGCTGGACACTGGCATGGGCGCCTTTGACACACATGTCTACTTCTCGAAGTAACGGTGTGGCTTCCCTGTCATCATCCCCTGAGATGGAGGCTGGGTCATGGCCAGCATGTTCTCTAGATGTGTGCAGTTTGTCTACCGCTTTGGTCTTTTTTTGTAAAGATTTATTTATGTTTTGTTTATGGGTGTTTTGCCTGTGTGTATATGAATGCCTGGTGCCCGCCTGGTGCCCGTGTAGGTCAGAATCTCCTAGGGTCTTAGATCTCCTAGAAGCAGAGTTATGGATGGTCGTGAGCCACCATGTGGGTGCTGGGATGTGAACCCAGGTCTTTACGGTTGAACCATCTCTCCAGCCCCTTAAATTATTTCTTCAGATAAGAGTCTCGAGTAGTCCAGGCAGGCCTGGAATTCAATACATAGCCAAGGTGAGAACCAGCTTCCTGATTCTCCTGTCTCTATCCCCCAAATACTAAGATTACAAGTGTGCCTCCACGCTGGCGTGCGAAGTGATCTCCTAGTGAATTGTCTTTATCACAGAACTGCAGTTTCTCCCAGTTTCCTTTCAGGACTGACCCTTACCCTTGGGTCATTCATGTTTCTGCCACTTGGTGATTTTTTTACCTAAGCACTTCATTAGATTTTTGGTATCCTCCGCGGTCTACGACTTTTGAGTGAGCATGTCAAAAACTTTTTTTAAAATTTCAACACTATTCATATTCTCTGACAGTTTCCTAGGTGCATCCATATCTTAATCATACCCACCCCCTGTTCCTCTAACTCCCTCCCCCCAGACCCTCTCCCATTGCCTTCTCCCTGCTCCGTCCCTGCTCTTTTTAAATAACCGCTGAGACGTGTTAGAGTTGTCCCCATGTCCACGGGTGCGGTGTCCTTGCCTGTTTCCCTGGCCCCTTCTGTGCCCCTTTATCCTCTACAAGCAAAAGAAACTCCCGGCTTTCTCCCACCTCAGAAGCTAGTTAGGAACTGGCTGTGGTTTTTCAAAAATTTGTATTGTGGATCGACTTTGACTCATTAAAAAAAAAATTGCTTGGGCTAAGCCTGGCAAACGGAGCCCAGTGGGGACTTCCTTTGTTGGATCCTCTCTGGGACGTGTTCTGATCCATGCTGACTTTTTATATCTTAATCTGTACTGTAGGTTGCTCCGGTTAAACCGTCTCGGCCAAAAAGGCAATTCTCTTCTGCTGGTACCATTGAAAGTGTCAACCTCGATGCCATCCCCCTGGCCATCGCTCGCCTGGACAACAGTGCTGCCAAGCACAAACTCTCTGTTAAGCCAAAAAACCAGAGGGTGTCGAGGAAGCACAGGTGGCTTGCCCAGGTGTGTAGAGCTCTGAGGAGGTGAGGTGAGGAAGCACAGGTGGCTTGCCCAGGTGTGTAGAGCTCTGAGGAGGTGAGGTGAGGAAGCACAGGTGGCTTGCCCAGGTGTGTAGAGCTCTGAGCAGGTGAGGCAAGGAAGCACAGGTGGCTTGCCCAGGTGTGTAGAGCATCCGAGCAGGTGAGGCAGATGCCCTTGTTAGCCCGGCCCTAATTCTACCTTTGGTGCTGTGCTGCAGTAAAGAGAGCCATAGTAAGTTCTGGTTCTCTCCCTATCAGGGGCTTGAGTGTTCAGAGTTCACAGGGATCAGGCAGCCCACATACCCTCCATGGCCCACGGAGGACCAGTTCGGGGTGTTGCCTATAGAGGGTGCCAGATGCCTCGGGTGTTGTATCAAAAAAGCAGACCAGCTCTGCTTAACTGAGGAATTTTTTAGGGTTTGGACTTCTAAGCCACAAACTTCAGGGGATGACAATGAAATCCAAATCCCCCCCCCCTCTTTTTGTTGCTCATCTTCCTAATACCAGGTTATTGTCTTTCCTTTTATTAACCCAAACTAAGAGAAATAAATTTGGAAATGGCAAATGGAGGAGCTAGAGGGCAAAACAAAATATATTCTTTTCTCTGTTCCCTCCACTCCTCTTGCTTTGTATGACCAATGCCTGAATTCACCTGGAAAGAAAAACATTTGAAGGCCCTTTATATACTACTTTACCCCATGCTTAATATAATACACACATACAATAAAGTATAATTCCTAAATTAGGAATGGTAAAAAGATTTACAACAGTAACAAGTTAGAAACATTGTTTCCGGAGATTCAGTTGCCCTTAGTTTGCTCTTAGGCAACTACACCGGTGGGAGGGAAACCTTTGATAAAGGGGATGGATATATTAGTTATCACTGTCATTGCTGTGACAAATTTCAGACAAAAGCAACTCATGCGGGGGTATTTTGCCCAACAGTTTGGGCGTGCAGTCGATCTTGTCCCAGAAGTCATAGCAGGAAGAGTGTGAGGCAGCAGCGTTGTGCACAGAGCCGCCAAACAGACAAAAGATGGCGCTCAATTTGCTTTCTCCCTCTCACCCCAATTATCCACATTTATTCTGGGCCTTCTCTACCTCTCTTACGCTGTTCTAGAAACACCCACAGGTGCATTTCCATGGTGATTCGAAGTCCAGTCAGGGTGACAAACGAGGCTTAAACGTCATGGGCCGCTGCAGGCAGGGAATGCTGAGTCTATACTCAGAACGCCTGCGCTGTGGCTGAGAATCACCAGCGCTGTGGCTGGGACCTTAGTTTGGGCGGTGTGGGAAATGGCTAATTGTGCTTCCTTTTCCCACATCAGGACCGACAGAATGAACCAGGCAGCTTTGAGAGTCAGTCGTCCCTGGACCAGAACGGACAGCTAGGAGAAGACAAACACATTTGCCACGGAGAGGAACCAGAACCTCTGGAATCCCACGAAGAGAAGAGACTACAGGAGGAGTATTGGCGGGAACTTGAAGCCAAGTGCAAAAGGCAAAAAGCCGAAGCCGCTGAGAAGAGGCGCCTGGAAGAGCAGAGAAGGCAGGCACTGGAGAGGAGGCTCTGGGAGGAGAGCCTCAGACAGGAGCTGCTGGAGGAGGAAGAGGAGCGGGGCGAAGAGGTGGGCCTGTTGCTACAGACAGGGCAGGCACCTTCAGAGGAAGGGCAGCAGTCTGGTCTGGAGGAACAGCGCTGTGCAGAGCAAGAGCTGGGGGAAACCGACGATCCCACCGGCCAGGAGGCAGAAGAGCGCAGGTGTGAGCAAGAAGAGGCCGAGAGGCAGACGGAGAAACTGAGGCAGAGCGAGGCCGAGAGGCAAGAGGAAGAACTGAGACAACGGGAAGCCGAGAGGCAAGAGGAGGAACAGAGACTGCGCGAGGCTGAGAGGCAAGAGGAGGAACTGAGGCAGCGGGAAGCTAAAAGGAAAGAGGAGGAACTAAAGCAACGCGAAGATGCCGAGAGGCAGGAGAAGCTGAAACAGAGCGAAGCCCAGAGGCAAGAGGAGGAACTAAGGCAGCGAGAGGCTGAGAAGCAAGAGAAACTGAGGCAGCGCGAGGCTGAAAGACAAGAGGAGGAACCTAGGCAGAGCGAGGCCGAGAGGCAGCGTGCTCAGGAGGAGGAGGCCAAGAGGATGCTGCAGAAGGAGGAGGAGGAGGAGGAGAAGGAGGAGGAGGAGGAGGAGGCCAAGCGCATGGAAGAGTTGAAAGATCAGGAAAAGGAGGCACCAGAGCCTCTGGTGGAGGAAGGCCCGCAGAGTCCAGGAAGGGAGAGCAGGTGTTGGATAACGGACGACGCTGGCCAGCAAAGCCCACTGCAGCTGGACCTCGAGAAGCCCGGGGAACGAGAAGACCTGGCATCCGCATGGCAGAGAGACATCGCCGAGGAGCAGAGAGCCCACGAGCCGGCTGAGCAGAGCGGGGACTTGGGCGCGCACTGCGGTGGTGTCGACATGGAAGGGAAAGAAGCCGCTCAGGCAGACAATCCCCAGCCGCAGGAAAGACAGATGGAAGGAACGGAAGAGCAGAAAGCTACCGCTGCAGACATCGACCGAAAGGTGGAGGAGCTCCGGTGGCAGGAGGTGGACGAGCGGCAGACCATGCCCCGGCCCTACACGTTCCAGGTATCCTCCGGGAGTAGGCAGATTCTCTTCCCCAAAGTCAACCTGAGCCCGGTGACGCCCGCCAAGGACGCGAGCCTGGCCCCAGCGGCCCAGGAACCGCCGGCGTCCGGCGGTGCCGCCACGCACGCCTTGCCCTCTGCGCTGAGCATCCCACACACGGCCATTCTGGTCACGGGGGCGCAGCTCTGCGGCCCGGCGGTCAACCTGAGCCAGATCAAGGACACGGCGTGCAAGTCCCTCCTGGGCCTGTCAGAAGAAAAGCGCCCGGTGGACGTCCCCACGGTGGAGCCCAGGGCGGGCGGCGGGAAATCCAGGCCTGCCCCAGAGTCACCGAGCAATGCGGCCGCGCTAGCCGAGTGGGCTTCCATCCGATCCAGAATCCTGAAGAACTCGGAGGGCGACCAGCGTGGCGACAGAGAGCCGGCCAGAGCCGGGGACGAGCCAGCGCCCCGAGCGCGGTGCGATTCCCGAGGGAACGTACGCAGGACGCCGCCAGTCAACGCCAAGTTCTCCATCATGCCTGCCTGGCAGAAATTCTCGGACAGCGGCGCAGAGACCTTCAAACATAGCCCGGACGGAGAGAGCATAAGGAAAAAGCCGGAGCTAGCGCCCAGCGAAGACACAGCACCCCAACCTCTACCTGCAGCGGCTCCCGAGCCCAAGAGCCTGGAGAAGCAAGAGGTAAGCCAGGAACCACCAGACACCACTGACGGATGCAAATTTGCCAAAGACCTTCCATCTTTCCTCGTTCCAGGCCTGCCTTCTCCGCAGAAAGCTGCGTCCCGCACGGAGTCCACGGCCACTTTGGACAACGAGACTACAAGTGACGTAGGAAAGCCAGACCCTGCGGTGCCAGGAGGTGAGGAAAAGGCCTCGCCCTTTGGGATAAAACTGAGAAGGACCAACTACTCCTTGCGCTTCCACAGTGACCAGCAGGCCGAACAGAAGAAGAAAAAGAGGCACAGCAGCACTGGAGACAGCGTGGATGGAGCCACCCCCACAACTGGGAGCGCCCCTGGAGAGAGAACGCCTGAAGCCACGTTCCTCAAACATGGCCCGTCCCTTCCCCAGGAGAGAAAGCCAGCCCCAACCCCTCGAAGGGACTCTGCTGAAAGCCATTCTAGCGGTCATCATATTGCTGTAGTCCATTCTGGCCAGACCCCAGCTCCAGCGCAAGACAAGGCAGCAAGCAAAATGCCACCCATGCAGAAGCCGGCCCTGGCTCCCAAGCCTGCTAGCCAGACTCCACCTTCGTCCCCACTCTCCAAAATGAGCAGACCCCACATTGTAGAGCTACTCACAAGGCGATCTGGGAAGCTCGACTCCTCCTCCTCCGACTCTGAGCCTAGCGAGACTACCAAGGAGAACCAGGAGGGCGGTGACAAACGGGCACCCTCACCATCACTGCTGGAGGAGCCGAAGGGGCAGAAGAGGGGCGAGAAAGATGTGCCAGAAAAGAAGCCAGATTCCCCGCCTCTGCCATCCAGCCAGCAAGAGAGACCTTCCCTAACTCCTGAAACAGGTAGAAAAGGTGTGTGGCTGCCGAGAAAATGTGGTTTCATTTGGTGGGGAGGGAACTGAGAGGGAGCCGCGGGGTGCTGGCTCTGGAAACACCTTCCTTAGGAACACGTTTGCCCCCAGATCAGTCCTTTTACATTTTATACATTCTTTGAATTGGAATGTGGTCCCAGTTAACGCAGACATTGTTAACTATTTTTGAAGAAGTCTGCAGAGATGATTAAAAGCAGCATTTCCTAGACCAGTGTTTGCCCTTCTTGTCTGGGTAGTAGCGGCAGAAAGGTGGACTTCCGAGTTCCGCTGTGCTAGGTGAAACACAGTTTAATGATCATTTCCCCACACTGCAGACTTCCTATGCAGAAACATCGGAGCTGGCTGCCTCTTTATTCTACTAAACATTGGAAGCCGCTAAATTGGCTTTTGTGCCTTTTAAGACTGCTTAAACTTTGTTTCCTAGAGACAAAGTTTGGATCGTGGCCAGGCAGTTTGTTTAGGTGTAGAGTGGTTTTTTGCTTCCTTGAGAAGTGTTAGTTTGGTTAACCGTCATGGAAGCCCCTCGAGTACTGTGCCATGTGTGTTCCAGAAACTGCAAGTGGACAAGGTTAGGTCTTTCTGCAGTGTCAGAACTGATCGAATAGCAGTAAAATCACAAGCTACACCAACCAGTTTCATTGCTAGCCATTTCCAAGTTGTCTCTATTTTCCTTGATGGTTGACCATTGGCAAACTAAGTTCACTCTTCCCAATCTTAATAATTAACACTAAATCTCACATCACACATTACACTTTATAAAATAAATGCACACGTGTGCATGCACACATGCTCGTACATGGACCTGTGTCATGGAGTACCTATTAAATGTTAACCCTCAGCAGGGTTTCGGGAATCCAGAGAGGACTTATTGGAGGCACAGAGCTAACACGGGGTCAGAGGGTAACCAGATAATAAAACAATAATAAAGTCAGTAGGAGGGGCTGAAGAAATGACTCTGTGGTTAAGAGCACTTGTTGCCTTTACAGAGGACCGTGGTTTGATACCCAGCATGGCACCTCACACCTCTTCATAACTACAGTTCCAGGGGATCCATTACCCTCTTCTGACCTTCATGAACAACACACACACACACACACACACACACACTACTGCTGGGGGATCAGGGGAAGCCAGGTTCCAGTTAAATGAGGCCTCAGACCTTAGGGTTGAGTCCAGCTGTAGAAACAGCTGTAGGTGAAGGACCATGGAGCTGTGGAAAGGGGTTGGTGTCTTTGTGGGGTACAGGTGAGCAGGCTGGGTCCTTCTTCCGTGTGTTCTGTCCTATAAATCCTCAGGCTTGGCCTAAGCTGGTTTTAATAATACCCATATGTTCTAAGCTACTGCTGATCCGTTTCCAGGTGGGTCCTTTGCTTTCAGGAAAAAGTGTGTCAGTCTGCTTCATGGGTAACTGCCAAACTAGGGACATCTAAATGCATGCGATGCAGAGTCATCCTGCTTCTGCATTTGCACCCAAAATGGAGCCCAAAATGGAGTCACCTAGGGCAAGCCCCAGAAGTGGCACACACCTTTAATTTCAGCCTTCAATAGTCAGAGGCAGGTGGATCTCTGAGTCTGAGGCAGCCAGGGCTACACAGAGAGACCATGTCTTGAAAAAAGAAACAGAAAATTCTTGCTCTTAAGTTTCTCCCTTACAGCAGTGCAGACAGCATAATAACAGTGTAGACTCTCCAGTTTCACTAAGGTACCATTTATGAGGCATGCCTTCTTAACAGTATCTGTCCCCTTAATGTCTACTGTATCACCTATCTTACAGATGCGCCAAAGGAGCAGCTCCATGTTTTCTAACTGGCCCAGAGAACATATATAGGGTGCTTCTCCTTTTTTTCCCTTGTTTGCCATTTTGGCAAACTTACTGAAAGATAGCAGTACATCCGCAAAGCGCAGTCCTCTCCAAATGGTGTATCTGCCCGACTTGTTTTCCTGGGTGGGCGTGAGATGCTGGTTGTAGCCTGTGCATTCTTGTCTGTGCTGACTGCTGTCTGGTGGGTGAGCTCCTTTGTCGCTTGAACGATAGCCTCTGCGTCATTAGCTCTTGTGTCTGCAAAGTCTCTCAGCCTAAGGTGCTCTGTCAGCCACGTCTCCTCCCCATGAAGAAAAAGCTCATTTCTCTTGGAGATGCCTCTTTGATTCTTGTCATTTTTCTCTCCAAAACTATTTGCCACCCCTGTCTTCTCTCCCGGTGTTCAGATATTGGTTTGTCAGACTCCAAATTAAATAGGCTGGGTGTGGTGGCTCAGGACCTCAAGACCATGTTCTTAGCATAGAGGGGAATTATTTGTCCCAGGGGGACAGAGGGCAGGGAATAAGGGAGAAGGACATGAAACAGAGGACAAGGGAGAAGGGGGAGGGAACAAGAGAGAGGGGGCAGGAATATTTGTCCCAGAGGACAAAAGGACTGCCTCTGGAGAGAGAGGAGACAGGTATGGAACATGGGATGTTTATATAAATGATAATTTATAAAGGTAAAGGGGGGGGAAACCTGTGTTACGATGATATGTTTCATTTTAATTGGGCATGTTAATTAGGTGAGCCAAGGGGGCCTTTTAATTGCTTGACTTCAATACTTGGGTAGCTAGACCTTGGGAGTCAGCCTCAGGAGGAGGAAGTGGCCCAGTAAGGGAATGGGCCTTGGGTAGCTTTAGGAATGCAACCTAACAGCAGGGCAGAGGCAGTGGGGGGAATGGTGAGGCCTGCTAGAGCCATGGCCACATTCAAGCTGAGTCCCTTCGGCATAGATGCCATTGATCCCTGTGCTTGGGGAGCAGAGGAAGACAGAGAGTCCCTCAGTTAGAGCTGAGCCTGGTCGACACAGCCATTTCCAGGCCAGCCAGCGCTGGCTCAGCGGTCAAGAACTCCCAGTGCACTCACAGGGAGCAGCCCTGGCTAGTGAGCCCCTGCCTCAGATACAAAGGAACAAATAGGCTAGCGTGAAAGCAAAGACAGCTTGCCTCTCTTTGGTGGAGTTTCACTAGCTTTTAGCTCTAGGCCAGAGCTGACCAAATGTCTTGGAACACCCCATCAGACTAAAAATCTTTAAGCATAGACTGCAACAATTTTCTGATTGTATACCTGTAGAGCCACCATTAGCTAAAACCTACACATCAAGCAAGGTCCAGCAGGGACGGTGTGTCTGCTTTGCAAACTATGGTGTCACTCTTTATCTGTTGGCTCATTTCTCGTCAGATCTGATTTCTTTCTAAAATGGCAGGCAAAGCCCTTGTTACCCCTGCTAGTTTTTGATGCTTAATTATTAATAAATAGTAAACTAACTTCTTACACCACCTACCTCTCATCTAAAGAGTCGTGTAGTTTAAAGGAGGGAGGCTCTTCCAAATATTTACCTCATTATAGAATCTTCCAGAATGCTAAAAGTGAGGATAAAGCCCGCACAGCCTCTCCTGTGCATACTCTTTCTCAAGGTTCTTAACTCAGGCCAGGCGCAGCAGTGGGCACACACCTTTAATTCCAGCACTTTGGGAGACAGGCAGGCAGCTCTGTGTGAGTTCAAGGCTAGCCTCGTCTACATAGGTAGTTTCAGAATAGGCAGTGCAATAAAGTGAGGCTTTGTATGAAAAAAAAAGTTTTTTTTTTAACCTTAGATACATACAACCTTTGGTAATGTGGGCTGAGTGTAGGTGTCTGTATCAGCCTGGGTGTTCATCATTATTCAGAGACTTACATGGAGATGAATAGGGACTGGAGAGATGGCTCAGTGGTTAAGATCTTACAGTGTTCTGACTCAGACCAGAGTTCAACTGCAAGCACCCTTGTTGGGCAGTTCACAACCACTTACAATTCCAGTTCCAGGAGGATCCAATGCCTCTGTCCTCTGTGGACACCTGTACTCATGTGTGTATACACACACACACACACACACAAACACACAAACACACACAATTCAAAATAAAATAAATCTTTAAAAGTCGACAATTTGAAATGCTCATACTTCTTTAGCCGGGTGAAGTGTCTTACGAATTCTGAGGCATCCAGCCAATTTGAAGATGTCTGACTCATAAAGGCATCTGTCCTCTAGAGGCTGTGCTAGGACAGTGGTACATCCAGACAACGTCTAGACTTCGGCAGCCACCTCAGTTTTTCCAAATCTCAGTGGAAACTGGCTGTTTCATGGTCCAGTCCCTAGTAGGTGGCCCTGACTTTGGAATATGTGACCAGGTGATTATTTTGTCACAAGCCTTGGGAGAATCCTTGACTGAGGCTCAAACAGAAATCCAGTTTTAATGTCCTGTTCTTGGTCCTGTAAGTCAGACCTACTAAGCCTTTACATTTACTCTTTAAAATCCAGTCCAAGGCACCCCATTAGAGCAATAGAACATCTATCTTTGAGAAATATGATCCCTAACCACACACTACTCAAAGTGCAGTTCTCAGGAAATACAAACTTCTTTGTTTTCCCTTTAAAAATAATTGTGTATTCGTTTTTGGTTTGTTTTTAGGAGGTAGATGGCAAGAAAAATGCCGTGGAGAGTGAGCTGCCCCGTCATAGCATGGGCAGGTCCTTGGCATGGGTGGCTTTGCCATCTTCAATGCCTTGTATAGAAATGGCAGGACTCTGTCTACCTGCTTCATAGACAAGGGCAGTGCACCCCCTCTGTGATCTAGACTGAAAGTCTGATAGTGATACGTTTCCGATACTGGGCTCCCCTTGGAGTGGACGCCGCTGTTCATAGCTGGATCCAATCCCTGCCTCCTGCTTCTAAGGAAGCCTCTCTCATAATCTGGGGTCCCCTTTTCTCCTCCTCCTGCTGCTGCTGCTTCTCCTCCTCCTCCTGCTCCCCCTCCTGCTCCTCCTCCTGCTGCTGCTCCTCCTCCTCCTCCTTTTCCCTCCTCCTTCTACTCCTACTTCTCCTCCTGCTCCTCCTCCTCCTCCTCCTCCTCTGGGATGCCACTGATTTACACAAACCTCACCAAGGCAGTGAACCACATATTGTCTGGGTCTCCTGTAAACATGAGGTTTTTTTCTAATCACACTGGAGAGTTAAATTTTTTTCTAAAGTCGTCCCACTCTTAGGGAAGAAAAAAACACCCATTTTCCTGTTAGTCAAAGATGTTGCCTTCTCCCTCAGTGGGGTCCCTCTGCACCAGCCTATTCGTGCCTATACCACGGACTTTATGAGCTGAGGATCCAGGTCATCTGTCCTCATGGCAAACGTCATCTTCTTCCTTCACAGAGAAGCCCACACTTCAGAGCAGGCACTCTGTAGATGGCTCCAAGCTGACAGAGAAAGCTGAAACAGCTCAGCCGCTGTGGATCACATTGGCACTGCAGAAGCAGAAAGGATTCCGTGAGCAGCAAGCAACTCGGGAGGAGAGAAAGCAAGCCCGGGAGGCCAAGCAAGCAGAAAAGCTCTCCAGAGAAACCGTGCGTAGCTCACTGTGCTGTTGGTGTTGCTGTTCTAAGCTTAGCTCTCCTCTAAGTCACTGGACTGGGTTTTTTTGTTTTGTTTTTAAGATTTAACTGGTGCTATTTACCAAGGGCAGGGAAGGAAATGCACTGACAAACTTTAAATCAGGATGAGCATGTTTTCAGTGTAAAACTTAATCTGGTTTCATTCTGCTTCTAGATGAAACCTCATTTAGCAGAATCTAAGATGTACTTAGAGCAACAGCTTATACACAATGGCTTCAATCGTGTCCCAGTTCCCCGTCTGAGGCTGCACTTTTTAATGGTTTGAATGACTGAAGGTCAGTCATGATCCAGAAATACTTTGCAGACATCAGTTGCCATTTTGGTGTGATGAAACCTCATGTCCTACTCCATAGGGCATGAAGACTCTGTCCAGTGCACCTTAACTGTGCGTGCCAACTACTGGTTAGTCACCGGATGTCCATTTTCGTTGTCACACCCACTGTCCCAGGGTCCCAGAGTGTGTGTCCATCCTATTTTACTTAAGAATGGCCCCGAGGTGTGAAGTACTTCCCCAAGTGTAAGCTCTTGACTTGATAAGAAAGCCCATCGTAAGCTGAAGTGGTACAAACCTAGGGTAAGAACAAGACAGAGCCATCAGGGTCTCTGTCAGCTTGGATAGTAACTTTCCATCCCTGGTGCGCAACACTGAGCTCTCACTGGAGACCTGTCTTGAATGCACAGCTCACATGCGAAGCCCAGCGCCTCGCTGAGGAGCAGAGGTTAGGGGTCAGGGGTCATGCACGGAAAACATGCTTTACCTGTCTTTCCCAACGCAGGTCGATGTCAGCCTACAGCCTGGAAGCAGTCTGGGAAGCAAAGCTGGTTCAGTGCAAAAACCCGCTGCTCCATCTGAAGAGAAAAAGCCAGAAACAGCAGTGTCCAGGCTGCAGCGCAGAGAGCAGCTGAAGAAGTCCAACACTCTTCCCACGTCTGTGACAGGTAGAGAGCAGGTCCTTCCCCACTTGCCTGTCCTCAGCGTTTTACCCGAGAGCATCTTTATTTTCTTCCGGTTAGTGACTGCCACAGCATCTCAGACATCCCAAAGCACAGGCTCTCTCCAGACCTGGGCATAATCTCTGATGCTGATGCAAATGCCGGGACTTCCCCAGCTCTCAGTGGAGAGACAGTAAGATGCCTTTAACAGTCAGCTCTTTACAGGAGCTCAGACACCTCAGCTCCGTAGCCTTTATTATCATCCATGGTGTAAATAACGTCAACTGTGGCTAAGCTACTAACGTGATACCAACTGGATTTCTGAACTTCTGGACATTTAACAGGACAGTATGAGTCATCACTAGTACCTCATTGCCCATCATCTGGTGTATCTATCATCTATTTATTATCTATCATCTATCCATATATCTATATCTACATCTGTCTGTCTATCTATATATCTATATCTATCTATCTATCTATCTATCTATCTCTCTCTCTCTCTATATATATATATATACACACACACACACATATCAAGGAAAAGTACATGCCAGAACATTTAAACAAAGGAAGAGGTGAGTATAATAGAATTGGGCAAGGCAAGGTGTAAAGTTTAGGTAACCCTGAGGCAGAGTAAACCTGGGTTTGGAAGTAGACCCATCCCCCACCAGGGTCATATCATCGGAAATGACACAGTCGAGGTAAGAGTAAAAGCTGTCACCTGGGCTTCTGTGTGGAGGTTGGAAATGGAAGCTTGTCCCCGAACTTCCTGGTGACTTCTCTGCCCTGGTGGCACAGCTCAGATGCTTGGGCATTTTCAGTGATGTGACTCTAGAGAAGGTTATCACCTGACTTCACAGGGAAAGCTGTCTCTGCACCGTGTCCTTGGCGCTAATTAACAACAGCCACTTTTCTTTGTTTATGACCCATAAAAGATGTAAAAAATGAAATAAACTAAGATGTCCCAATGGTTGCTAACTATTGCCTGGCTCGAAATCACTTGGAAGATGGATAGTCTGGATACATATATTCCCAGGAACTAACAGGGCATCTGCTTCCCCATACGGCTGCACTGGTCTCCAGAGAGCATAGCATGTCTGTCCTGGTCCATTTTCAGATGACTAACAGAATACCCGAAGACAGGTCATTTATCAAGCTGGGAGGGTCCTGTGCTATTTCATCTTAGGTGAGAAGGTAGATGGACAGGCACATACATGAGGAGAGAAAGAAAGCAAGTGAGCTCATATGGTAGTGTGAGAACATCATCAGTCTATTTTTGAGGGCCTCTGGCACCCAAGCACACACCACTAGGCTTCTGTCTCCAACACTGACAAATTCAGTGCCACCCCACTAGAGTGTAAATGAATTATTTTTTCTGGCTTGCCCACATAAAAGACAGTGAAACCTGGCATTTTATTTCTAAGCTGTGAAACTCCATTGGGCAGGGTCTATGTTCTTCTCACCTCTATCCAAACCATATGCCCCTTGAACTCCATATGCTGTTTGAGTCTTATGGCTGCTTCTGCTCCTTCAGCCTGTCCTCACGGTGTGTCTGGCCTTATGCTCATGATCCAAATGACCCCCTTGTGGCTTTCTTCTCTCTCTGTCTTCCTTTTCTTTTCCTGGTAGTCTCTCTTGAGACCTCTCACTCAATTGTCCCGCCTTCCTCTCTCTACTGCCCAATCATAGGCTCTAGCCCTTTATTTGCCAGTCAGTCTTAAGTTGTGGTGCAAGTTCTGCATAACTAAGGGCGATGTACATGAGAATGCACTTGTCTGGACCGCAGCAAGATTTTGGGGTTCAGAATTTAACATTTGTATACATGGCAACAGATCAACCCCCAACACTAATGAATCAAAGATCCCACATGAGGACACTGGAGAGATTTCAAACCCTAGTGTTGTCTAAGCCTGTTCCCTGGCTACCTGCTATCTGAGCTCTGGAAATATGAAGGTATTACAAAAGGTTTTGGGGGCTGGAGAGATGGCTCAGTGGTTAGAGCACTGACTGCTCTTCCAGAGGTCCTGAGTTCAAATCCCAGCAACCACATGGTGGCTCACAACCATCTGTAATGGGATTCCATGCCCTCTTCTGGAGTGTCTGAAGACAGCTACGGTGTACTCACATACATAAAATAAATAAATCTTTTTAAAAAAAGGTTTTAGTACTTAGTGGTGGAGCAGGAGGGCTTATAGACCAGAACTACCTTAAAAACTGATTTCTCGGCCCTCAAGCATATTCTTGCATTTGCTCTTACACTGAGGGTTCTAAGTGTTAGATTGAGAGTTTCTTTCATTTCTTTCCTTCTGTGCCCAACTGGAAGTGCAAAGGGTGACCCCCCCCACTCCCTGCTTACAACAGCTCCAGCTTAATAAAGCAAGCCTTTGCTTCGAAGTGTTTGTCTTTTCATTCAGTTAGCATCCCTTGAGTTCTAGAAGAATGCAGGCCACGTGTCTGGGCACTGAAGTTGTGAGCTCTCTGAAATTCTTACAGAGACCCTCCTCGTAGAACCTAAGATCTCTAGTAAAGAAAGAAGGATAGTCTGCAACTCTAAACCCTTAGGAGGCTGAGTCAGGAGGATTACCACGAGTTTGAAGCCATCCTGGGCTAGACTGTGAGATGTCTCACAAAGAGGTGACAGGGGACATATAAATTACTAGCCAAGATGACAAGTTATGACAGCTGACGGTTTCCATGGGTTCATCTCAGGGTCCAGATGGAGGCAGGAAGTCAGTTCGGGGACATAGCAGTTCCAAGGCATATACTATTATTCGTGGCTTGAATTTCATGCCCCTAAAGTCAGAATCTTATTCTGGGGAGCAAAGGGGGGGTTGTTTGCTAAGGGGTGCATTTCAGAGAAGTACAAGAAATCTGTTGTGTAACACAGTGACCATAGCTCTCAACCTCCCGAATTCTTAAAATTTAAAAATCTAAGAATAGATTTTCAAATGTTCTTACATAATTTTGTGAATCATAACTAAATTTGTTATTTGGTGTGTGTGTGTGTGTGTGTGTGTGTGTGTGTGTGTGTGTGTGTGTGTGAACAGCAGTTCCTGTGTAGTAGTATATATAGTTCTATTAACTAAAATGTCTGTCTTTACATGGCTCTTCTCTTTTCCTTTTAAACTATGCAGTGGAGATCTCAGACTCGGCACCCTCAGCACCGCTGGTAAAAGAGGTCACCAAGAGGTTCTCCACCCCAGATGCTGCCCCCGTGTCCACAGAACCTGCCTGGCTGGCTTTGGCCAAAAGAAAAGCAAAGGCCTGGAGCGACTGTCCGCAAATTATTAAGTAAACAGTGACTATTATCCATTTCTGTGGCCAGTCACTGGCTCTTCTCTTGCCCTTTTTATTTATTTATTTTTTATATGAGGTGACGAAACCAGACTAGGGAAAAGAAGCATGTTTTATAGGCCTCTAAAGTGATGTTTAGAAACGGAACTGGTGGTGTTCATTGTAAAGAGTGTATTTGCACAACCCTAGGTCCTGGTGCCTTGAGCTCCCCCTACTTCCCAAAGGACAGTTTTGTCTGAGGGACCACGTGAAGCAAAATCTGAAATGGAGAGCCGCCATGCCCGCCATGGCCTTGATATATGCACACCCGTGCACCATTTCAGAACATGTCCTTTTGCCAATCTTCACAAGTTTTTTTTTTTTTTTTTTTTTGATTCTCTACTCTTTTATCCAAAACATTGACCCTACTATGTTTGCATATGTAGCAGTGACAGGGTCACATGTACATAAAACATGGTGTCGCTCTCCTGAATGCAGTAACTGGAACATAAGAAAAAGTTGTGCCTATGTCTGGTTTTCATAAGTTCTCCCCATCCTAAAATCACAGTGTAGCAAATCCACTTACTACACTCGATCTGTGGTGTGCCCCGTCTTACCAGTAAAAGACACATGGACCATTTGGCCTCGATGGCTCCTAAGGAACATTTGTATTTCAACTGGAGAAAAAAAAAAAGGAAATTCGGTATCAGACTTGTCTCTGAGATTCTCTACAAAGTGCGGTGGCTCATATGCGGCCCAGTCTGCATTCCCAGACTCTGGGAGCAGACGGCTTATAATGCACAGTTTAGGGAAAACTCTCCATGAACTCTGTTATAACCCAGAATCTAAGAACCTTGGGTTAGACTGGTGAAATCGAGCCTTTTCACACTGTGAAGAGAAGGCTTGCCACCCGAAGATGCAGAAGCGAGACAAGAAAGAAAACAACGCCACCCACACCAGCCATGTATGTCCGATAGTTTGGGTTGCTGGCACTCCGTGCCTCTCAAGTTTTCCCTTGGCCTGTAGGGGAAAATGAACAAGCCAAGATGTGTAACCCACTTGTGCTAAGGACTTGCAGCAGAGAACTTTTTTCTTTTTCTCTTTACTGTACTTGAATAATTCAGAGTCGAAAAGAGTTCCAAAGCATTTACAATTCTAAGCATTCACCTTGATACCTTTAGAAAAACAAAGCATCTCAGAGTTTTACGTGGCCTTGTTATCACACACGTGTGCATACAAAGAAGGGACTTGGCAGTTTCAAAGCCACATGTATTTCTTCCTCTAGATTTTCTTTCCATGACCCTAGACATACCTGCAAAACCCCCACATACTGCTGGCGCTAGCATTGAGTTTCATGCTACTGGCATCTTTTCCTTTGCATAGATTCTTACTCTAAGATGTAGGCTCGGATTCTTTGTCCAGTGCGGGGGGGGGGGGGGGGATTACTGCCTTCTTTCTCCCACACTAACATGTCCTATAGCATCCATTACTATTTCTCCTTTGTGCTGACTCAATATGCAATGTGCTGTTGTTCTGCCTGCTCTGCGGGATAACAGGGATGCTGTTTGCCATATGGAAACCATTTTGTCCCTAGAACCAATAGCTCAGCTTCATGAAGCAGCTGGCACGTGTGGTCGAGTGGATAGCTGTACTATTGCAAGTTGGATTTAGTATTATATATACTGGACCTCCAGACTGTTAAAAATCAATGTAGCTTTTTTTTCCTTACTGTTATTATAAGCAATTAATACTCCACTGCACGTTTCCCACACTGGTGTTCATTCCTCAATTTTATGTGTAGACAATTGTTAGTCTAATGATTTCCTTACTGATATAACACTTCTGAGTGGGAATCTTTCCACCGAAAGCCCTAGAATGATAGTGCTACGATGATTCTTCCAAACTGACTTCTTCCTTCCTGTCAGCACCACAGGCATGGCAGGAGACAGAAATAAGATGATTAAGAAAGGGCTGGCGTGGTGGTACATTGCCTTTTATCCTAGCGTTTGGGAGGCAGAGACAAGTGGCTCTCAGTGAGTCCAAGGGCAGTCAGTTCTACACAATGAGCTTCAGGCCAGCCAAGGCTGCCTAACGGATACCCTGTCTTGAAACAAGGAAAGCAAGAATAGTAGATACATTCATACCAACTCAACCATGAGCCCCATACACAGTGCAAGACAAGCTTAGTTAAAAATGCCCCGCTGATATTTTGGAAAGAAGAATCTACTGAGGAAAAGGCAGTTGTCATACTTGCTGAAGAGTTCATGCTTAACATTTCATTGAAATCACTCCACGCCTGCACTCAATACCAATCAGGTGTCGCCCTGCTCATTTCTCTGTTGCGCTTTTCTGAGCAACGAACTACGGGGAAATTCTGTGAAAACAAACAATTCAAGACTTTTTCTTTTCTAAACAATGAATGACTGCTGTATTAAATATACAAGTATACAAGCTTTTTTTTTTAATTTAAACATACTCCTGGCAAGGTTATAGATGATTAACCTTTGTTCATAGACTTATATATGGAAGTAGAGTTTTTTGTTTACTTTGAAAATGTTTCAAGTGCAATTGTTTCTTATAAAACATGGTTGATTACCATTAAATTCTCATGTTAGCTGGTTATCTGCAAATATAGAGTATGTATTCACCGTCTCTTCTTGTGATGTATAGTTTGCTTATTTTAAAGCAGCAACATTAGCTACAAGTGTCTTGCAATATTTTTACCAACAATAAAATTAAGTAGATACTTAATAAAACTTCTTTAGTGTGACTTTAATATTATTTTGAGATTTCGGTTGAGTACAGTTTAAAATATAACAATGCCCATTATTTAAGGGATACGACCTTTCAATGAAATACTGACAAGATCTTTGGCACTGATGGAATGTCCTTTTTAAGCTAAAGTTTTGACTGATTTCAATGGCCATTGATGAGTAATCTTGTATTTATGGAGTTCTGGATGAACAAGAAAACTTATAGTTGTTTTTAATGCTACTTTATTTATTTTCCCCCAAAGCCCCAGTGGAAGAATATATCAATAAGGATGGCAAATGTTTATATCCATTCCGGACTGGAAGCTAGTGACCTGAGTCTTAGTGTCCTGCAGCATTAGCCTCCGCTCAGTGCTGTGGGCAGTGCAGCTGAACCACAGGGCTACCCCCTGGCCCAGCTGAGCATGTGACCTTCAAGAATAACTTGGTGAAAAACTGAAGTCGGCGTGGGCTGCCCAGAAGGAGCAATGAATGCCTGATGTTACCATATGTCAAGTCGAACCAAGTGTGGGATTAACATGGGCACTTTTACTTGCTTAGAAATCACAAGGACCTGGTTCAGTGGTAGAGCACTTGCCTAGCATGAACAAAGCTCTGGGTTCAAGTCCCAGCAAAACACGGACTAGTTTCCAACCCTTTCTACCCCCATCAAACTAAGGAACTTAAGTTGATCTGACGTTTTAACACCTTTAGCTTAGTCTAGAGAGATGGTTTGTTAAGAGCTCTTGCTTCCTTCAGAGGACCCAGGCTCAGTTCATCACATCTACATGGTGCTTACTCCAGCTCTGGGGGATTCTACGCACTCTTCTGGTCTCTGGAGGGAAGGCACATGTGGTGCACTTCATACATACATACATACATACATACATACATACATACAGGCAAAACACAAAAGATAAACACATCTCTTCGAAATTTCAGAATAAATATTAAATGGAGTATTCTGTTTATGACTCACAAAATACATTCTGATCCTTTCTTTTCCACAGAGATCTTTAAACCCCTGAGACCCACAAAACTACCTTAATGTATTAGGGTTCTCTAAAGGAACATAACTGATCAGATTTATTTATTTAGGTGGAGAGAAATGAAAGGTTATTTACTTATTGCAAAATGGATGGCCCAGTACAAATTCTCTGGAGAAACTATAGAAGAGACTCAGGAATCGGCTTATGAGTGTATGGAGGCTGGAAAGTTTGTGTGCCATTCGAATACTAGAGGCCCAAAAAGCCTCTGGTATAGTTCAATGCAGGGCAAAGGCCTCAAGACCAGGGAACCAATGGTGTAACCTGCAGAGAGGCAGGAAGACACAGAAGCTGGAGCTAAGTCTCAGTCTAGGAACTCTGGTACCCAAGGGCATGAAAATATGGGAGCCCAGACAACTTTCCTTCCCCTGCATTCTGAGACACCCACCAGGTAGGGGAATGCCCACCCATATTGGCACACTGGTGAAAATGGACGGTGGCTCAACTTCAAATGCTGACCAGTTTACAAACATCATGTCCTCACCAAGGAATGGTGATCACTGTCTTTGTTCACTTGCCTCTGACTGAGCATCACGGACTGACTATAAATAAAGGTTCACTCAGCTCTCAGTTCTGAAATCCTAGGAGTCTGAGATCCATTGACCACATGTGCAGAGACCCAGGCACAGTGATGCTAGTGTCACACAGCATGGCAGGGCACCTTGGCCCTTGTCTCTCTCTCACAAAGCTCCAGTGCCTCAGCAGCAACCCCCACACCTGTGGCCTCAAATAACCTTAATCTTCTCTCAATGGTACCACTTTGTTAATGCTACACAGTGGGGGGTCTTGATGGGAGACATTCAAACCAGAGCAGTGTTCTTTGGATGAAGTAAAACAAGTGTGTCTATTACATACCATTTAACCTTCTGTCCTAATTAGGATCACCATTGCCCGAAAGCTGGTGCAAAGTCCATGGAGAAACGTTACTGGCTTGCTCTTCATGGCTTCATTAGCCTGCTTATGGAAGCCAGAAACACCAGTCTAGGGTAGGCATCACACACAATGGGGTGGGTTCTCCCCGATCAATCACTAGTTAGGAAAATTCGCTACAGGTTTAACTACAGCTCAGTCTGATGGAGGCACTGTCTCACTGACTTTCCTTCCTTTCAGATAACTCTAGCTTGTGTCAAGTTGACAGGAAACTAGCGAGCACACCATCACACGTAAGTGCTACTAACACATCAGGTGCTTTGTCTTTATCCCAGAAGGGCCTGCTGCTTCCATAGGAAATAAACATGGCTGCTCTCTACTGAAATAACCACAAATTCCTTAACCAAAATAGAATCTTTAATATAAAACCATCCACAAGCTTTACAATGACATTCCAAACCATCTCACTGATACAAATAAGGTCTACACTTGGTTGTTTTTATCGCCACACAATAGATCCAGACAGTAAATATAATTATTTCTGCACCCAATAACAAGCATTGATTCCCAGACCACAGGAGAAGAAAAGACTTCTCCAGGGAGTTCATACACACTTCGCAGCTCTCCACTCTGAGACTCGAGGACCCACAGTTTCCCATCAGTGGATGCAGCTGCCAGCAGAGTATCACCGAGGTAGTTACGGAAGGCAAAGGGTGTTGCGTACACCCTGGCCGTAGTCTCAAATTTCCACCGCAGGTGACCTTCCATGCTACAGCAGTAGAGAAAGCAATCATGGGAACCAAAAAATATTTCTTGTTCTGATGCTGAGATACATGGGGATGAAAAGATTGGTCCTCCAGCAGAAAAGCGCCAGACCTGTCAAGGAGAAGAGGAACATCAATCATCCACTTTAGTCTGATGGGGTCTCTTCACATAGAAGAGGTGAGATGAAGACCACTTGGTAACTCCAGACACCGGGAATGACGCTGGTGTCTGGGAAGGAGAGCTCTCACACTAGACTGCTCAAATGGTAAGACCAGGATAAGGTGCACCAGAACATTACTAGGATTAACCTTGAGCTCCCTGAGAAATCCTGGTATGTTCAGAGACACTGTGCATACAAAGAAAGACCTGCCCTAGGTCTTCAACATGTTATTAAAAACAATTTTGGACAGGGAATGGAACTTGGTTCTAATTCCAGCTCCAGAAAAAAAAAAAAAAATAGAAAAAACAAACACAAAAATACCCTAAACCCCCCACATTTTACTCAAGTTTTCCAAGCAAAGCAGGAAGGGACTGCACTGAAGAGTCTACAAGTGACAATTTAAAGCTTTAACAAAAACCCTGAGCATTGCCAAACGGCACACACCTTTAATACCAATGCTCAAAAGGCAGAGGCAGGCAGATCTCAGTTCTAGGCCAGCCTGGTCTACACAGAGAGTTTCAGGACAGCTAGTAAGACCCTCTATCAAAAAGAAATAAAAAATATATATGTGTGTGTGTACGTTATATACATATATATGGTAGAGTGAATGAGGGAGACACATCAACCTCAATTCTACACACACACACATACACACACAGAGAGAGAGACAGAGATTAATCAACCAAGGGCAATGGCAGACCAGTGATTGAGAGACAGCCTGGGTTTAGTCTCAGGGCTGAGAGGGTTGCACACAGAACTAGAGCTCCCGACCTGCTCTCCTGAGTGTGTGAAGCAGAGCAAACTGCCGTCCACGCAGCCGATACAGATGTAGCGCTGGTGACACCGTGGGGAAGAGAAGAGAGGCTGTCCACATAGGCGCTTCCAGAGGGTATTCCCAGCATCCTGTGGTGGCCAAAGCAATCGATACACTGGAAAGCACTCTACTAAACATGGACTTTAACATTTTAAAGTTACATTTATTTACTTCCTGTACACGTGCACATGAATGTGTGTGAGTATGTGCCACAAGGCACACATGGAGGCTGGAAGACAACGTGTGTGCATTGATTCTCACCTTCAGTCACACATGGGAAAGAGCTGAGGTCGTGTCAGGCTTGGCAGCAAGTGCCTTTACCTGCATGGCCATTTTATAGCAAAAGAAAACTCTTCAAAGCTAGAGTGGCAGTGCACCCACACACTGTCAGAAAGTCAGTTTTACTGGGGACAGCTGGGATGCAGCAAGCGTCAGCCCAGAACAGAACAATGAAGAACTATACAAAGACCTAGGTTTAGAACGGAAAAACAATTGAAAATTCAGAAAACTAACAAGATCTATCTTTACAATAAGCAGAAAGCTTTTTTGTTGTTTTGCTTGTTTTACTTAGTGTTTCTTAGAAAGGTGTCACCAGATAGCCCAGGCTAACCTGGAACACTCAGAGATTCACCTACCTCTGCCTCCAAGTTCTGGGACTAAAGGCATTCACCACTATGAGGGACAGACAAGTTCTTACCATGACTGAGGAAGTCTCGTCTAGAAAGGTTAGAGTCTGGAGAGAGGACCAGTGTGTGAAAGCACACACCGTTTGTGCACATGACCCCCACACTGCAGCTAGCAACCATCTCTCTAATTACATTTCCAGGGGATCCCATGCCTCTTCTGACCTCTTCAAGTACCAGACACATGTTACACAGACACACATACAAACAAAATACTTACAAACGTAAAAACAAATCTTTTAACTTAAAAAATAGCTGAAGAAACAAGTAACAATAAAACCATAAACTCCTATTTACTTGTTTTTACAAATCATTTCAATTTTAAGTGAATTCTATATCATTAATATATGTATTATATTTAAATGAAAAATTTTCAGACCTTTAAACATCAAAGTCAAAAATAAAGATAGGTAATACAACCAACATGTGTTACTTTATACCTACAGGATTCACAGCCAGTAAGACTCCGCCCAGCGTAGCACAGTACACATGGTGTGGGTTCAGGTTTAAACACGGAGAAGAAAAGAGAGCTCCTTCACACTTTAGCTTCCACACACACTTCTTCTCCTGCAAATAAGAATTCGAATTAATTGTGTGGTGTTTGTGGTTAATAAGCCCGTATACAAGACAGCTAAGCTTTGGCTCGGGTCAGCTTTGTTTTGCTTTGCTCCTTCTGTGCTAGGATTGAACCCAGAGCCTTGCGCATGTTGTACCGTGCTTCTTTATCAGACTTACTGTGTATGTGCGCCATCTTTTAAGGCATGAAGCAAAGCTGACCTCAAACTCAGCATGTAGCCAAGGATGATCTCACATCACCAATCCTCTTAAATACCAAGATACACGTAAGCCAGCTGTCTGTGTAGTTTGGGGGATCGAACACAAGGCTCCGTACATCCTAGGCAAGCACTAACTGAGCTTTATCCACAGCCCCTCAAATGTCCTCCCAGCTGGTGTCTCTCATGGATCCTGGCTGTCAATCATGGTAGCACCAGATTCAATGTGCTTCTGGATCTCAATCTCATGCTCATGGCTTTGGAGACCAAAGGCCTGAGACACACCTTCAGCTGCTTCTTCCTGGGACCTTATGTATTTATGTCCCTTGTTTTTATTTTCTACCTGGATCTTTTAAATTAACTTATTTACTCTTTATTTCTATGTATACCAATAAGTGAGTTTTGATTCACTGTTATTTCAAAAACTATCTTAGCCTATTTCTTGTAGTTTTTATTTTCATATAATGGGCCCCTAAAATTTTTTGTTATAATCATTCTGAATTTTTTATATTGCAGAAATTATCTGAAAAGAAGCTAAAATGTCTAAAGACATTAAAATTGAACTAATCACTTCTTTCCAGACTCAGTGCTGTACTTGGGCTATAGCTAACTCCTGCTCTCAGAGCACATGACAGCTTCTTCTACTTCTGTGTTTATGATGAACACTGATGAGATGAACTTTTTCCATCCCCCTCCCCATCCCATTGCCTCCACAGAGATGAGTTCTTACATAGATGTCTAAAGCATATGCATGCTGGTCATGAGATCCGACGTAAATGAGTCCTGTGGTTGGATCCACAGCTGGCGAGCTTTTGACAGCATCCTCAGTAGTAAATGTCCAATATTTTTCTCCACTATTACTTTTTAGAACATAAACTAATCCATTATAACAGCCTACAGAGAAACAAAATACAGAAGTTGAGATTGAGATACACGGATATAAAATATTTAAATAATTTCTATTCACACTCTTTACATACATTTATGTTCACCCATCTGATTTAGACTTCATCAAACACAAAGCAGAAACTGGACTACAGTTATTTGTGTAAAATCCTTGTTTAGTGCTGATGGCACGTCTTCAACCCAGTTCTCGGCCTTCATCTCCTGTGCCGGAGTTACAGTGAATACCACTGCAAACAGCAGCAGTCCCTTACTTTTTAAAAGCTCTACGGACCAGCAAGATAAGTCAGGAAAGGCCCCTGCCACCAGCCTGACAACCGGACTTTGATCCCAAGAGCAACATGGGGGAGATGGCACCAACTCCTACAAGTTGTCCTCTGACTTCAGAAGTTCATGTCCACATCCACACTCACAGAACTGGATCCAGATCCATCCTGTCGCTGGATAACTTACCCAGCATCACAGAGCATCAAGTTACTGTCCTTCCACTCTGAAAGGTATTGTAACCATACAAGGACTTGCTTGAGAAAAGCTAACATTAGTTACAACCAATGTTCACTGGGCATTTCCTATGTGTCAGGGGCTTCTTTTTGAGACAGGGTCTTTATTTAGCCCAGGCTAGCCTCAGGTATCCTACTGGGGAGGATGCGCCTTCTGATCCTCCTGCCCCCACTTTCTGAGTGCTGGGATTACAGGTGTACACTGTACCCCACCTGGCCCACGCAGTGCTGGGGACTGGGCCCTGGGCATGCTGGGCAAGCACTCTGCCGTCTGAGCCACATCCCCAGCCTACTTTTTTATATCCACACTTATGGATGGCAGCAAGGAAGCAGGTTAACCAGCAGGGCAAATTTTCAAAGTTACCATGTGGCAGTGTCAGGATTAAATAAATCTAAGAGCCTGAATTCTTAGCAACTACACTGAACTTTTTTTCCCAAGTGGAGACTGTGGATAAGAAGGTAGCAAAGATCCCAGACCTTGATGTAGCTGGGTAGAAATGATAAAAAACAAACAAACAAAAAATTTAAAACATGCAAATGAAGTAACTACAGACACCAGCACATCCAAATCAGGCCAAGTGGATGGAATGTGAAGGGAGCCATTTAGGACAGTCTCACTGTCTACATTTTACGCAGTTCTAGACTTACCCTAGAGTCAATGTTGAAATCACTCACTGAGAGCTTCCTTTGTGCTTTGCAGTGTACCAATGGCTCCCTGGTGTACCAATGGCTCCCTGGTGTACCAATGGCTCCCTGGTGTACCAATGGCTCCCTGGTGTACCAATGGCTCCCTGGTGTACCAATGGCTCGCTGGTGTACCAATGGCTCCCTGGTGTACCAATGGCTCCCTGGTGTACCAATGGCTCCCTGGTGTACCAATGGCTCGCTGGTGTACCAATGGCTCCCTGGTGTACCAATGGCTCCCTGGTGTACCAATGGCTCGCTGGTGTACCAATGGCTCCCTGGTGTACCAATGGCTCGCTGGTGTACCAATGGCTCCCTGGTGTACCAATGGCTCCCTGGTGTACCAATGGCTCCCTGGTGTACCAATGGCTCCCTGGTGTACCAATGGCTCGCTGGTGTACCAATGGCTCCCTGGTGTACCAATGGCTCCCTGGTGTACCAATGGCTCGCTGGTGTACCAATGGCTCCCTGGTGTACCAATGGCTCGCTGGTGTACCAATGGCTTGCTGGTGTACCAATGGCTCGCTGGTGTACCAATGGCTCGCTGGTGTACCAATGGCTCACTTAATCCTGCTCACAACTCTGATAGCTGCCATGGCTTTAAAATACACCTATAAATTCTTAGACGATCTTCAAGACATGGAGACTAATTCTCCCATAGGGCATGGACTATACTTGGCGATTTACGTTCAATGAACAAAATTAAGCAAAAATGGTAGTCTCCAGGTTTAGAGACTAGGTCTTTTTCTTTTTTCTTTCTTTTTTTTCCCCCAGGGGGAAAAAAAAAAAACAAACAAAAAACAAAAAACAAAAAACTGAGGACTGAACCCAGGGCCTTGCTAAATCTCCACTGAGCTAAATCCCCAAACCCAAAACTAGGTCTTACAAAGCACCATGTGGCTCCTATGGCTTTCTCTTTGGGATCACACACTCTGAAGGAAGTCAGAGTCTGTATCATGCAGATAGTCAGGCAGCTACAGAGAGGCTCATGTGGCACAACCTGAATATTCTCAGCAAAAAATGATCTAAGAATGAGCCTAAGACCCGGCCCCCATGCTAACAATGCCATCCGTGAGCCACCCTGGAAGCTTATCTTCCAGCCCATAAAGCCTTAGGTGCCTACAGAAACATGGCATCTTCCTGATCGTCAGCCTCCAGGATTCCTGACCCAGGGGAACTGCTGAGGGAAGTTCAACACAATGTTACAGCATCGTGTTTTAAGTTTCCACTGTATCCATGAGAAAAGTGAAGTAAGTCCAACAACCTGCCAAAGTCACAGAGTTTGGCAATGCAGAGCCAGGTTTATATCCAGGGACTCAAACGCTAAGCCATGCTGCTAAGTAGTACAGAGTTAACTACTTGTTAACTTGTTGACCTGTGACAACAATCAAACACACACACACACACACCTCACTATAAACTCCAGATTCAGAAACTTACCCACTACAATAAAGTTTCCACATTTAGACGCACATGCTGAGGACTCAATTCGATCTCCCAAATGCTGTTCCCACCTCATCTCTCCAGAGTGAAGGTCGACTGCCTTCAGTGTGTGCGAGTGGGAGCCGATATACACGGTTGTGGAGGGCTTATCCCCCACAGCGGCTATCACAAGCAGAGGGGAAGCGTCTACGCATTTGCCTGTGTCTGACCGCCATCTCTCACGCAATACAATCGTCTCAGCCCCTGCCACAGGGTTCCCCTCCTGAGAAAGCGGTGGCTTTTCCAACTTTTCATCAGGAGCTGAAGGACTTAGGCTTCTTAATGTTTGAGAGTTAGTCTGTGGAATTAAATCCACAGGACGGCTTGAAGGGTAGAGCCCTAACTCAGTTAAAAGCCTCCCAGTGCCCAGAGCCAAAACCTGACTCCCTCTGCTCAGAGCCATCACGGAGTTTGTCTCGCTGTCATGGTTCCCAGGCCAGGCAGACTCCAGATGTGCAGACTTCCCGCTGGCTTCCTCGGAATCAGGGTCACTGAATTTCCTTTTTGTGGTGTAACTCCTGTTGACTTTCAGGTCCTCCTGTGTAAACACGGCTTGAATGACGTGGTTGTAAATGTCTAAGATGGAACTGCTGAGAATAACTTCCAGAAGGCCAGGCATGGATGTCCCAGTAAGTTTCTCAATTTCACTGAGGAGCCACATGGACTTGAGGGAATCTCCACCACTATCTAAAAAGACGGAGTTGTGGGGAACCTCTGGATCCTCGGGGAGACACAGAATAGACTACAGACGAGAAAAGGGAGGAGCAAACGGTAAATGGTCTAAACCAAAAGACTTTACAGTGTTACAAGTGATACAGAACTCGCTGTTCCTGCAACAGCGACAGCATCACTTAAAAATAGCAGGGGAATGCTAACAACTAAGTTAAAAATGGTTTCCTCTGCAGCCATGGCCATCACTGCAGTACCGACTCTGTCAGAGGGTCACTATGTAACTGCTAAATATAGTTTTGTTTACAGCAGGTTTCCCACCCATAAAATAGGGAATTAACTCACAGAAACATCTGCTTTACCAACTAGCCCTCGCACACAGCTGGTGTTCCCTCCATGGAAATAACACTGGTCACTTCACGGAAGTCAAACAGCTTTACAAGTGGACTGAGAAGAACTTAGTCCTCAGTTCCTGAGACCTACTAACCAAATGCACCTACTTCACCGAACTTTGTTTGTTTGTTTGACACAGGGTTTCTCTGCACAGCCCTGGCTGTCCCAGAACTAGCAATGAGACCAGGTTGGTGTCAAACTCATTGATCTGCCAGCCTCTGTCTCTCGAATGCTGGGAGTGCGACCACTGCCCAGATAAAATCTCTATCTTATCTAAGAAAGTCTGCTTACCTATTAAAGACACATTAAAAACGCCTTGAGCAGGAGCATGCAGCTACTACAAGTATCTCAAGACTAAGGACAGAACCCAGAGTGACCGCTACAGCCCTTGGTACATCATGGTTTCAGCATGGCAAGAGCGTAGGCACTGTCTTGCCCCTCCCAGGACAAAGCCATGCAGTAAGCAGACACTGGTAGACACTGGTACCTTTAAAATTACCTCACTTTCAATGAATTTCTCTGTAGGACATTTAATCAAACACTCTAACCTTGATTATGTACAAGCTGGATTAAAGAAGGTATGCTAACTGGCATCTGGGCAGCAATAACATTCTTAAAATAGCTTTTACTGGCTTACTAGGGACACTAAAATTCCATGCAATGAATGAATCATAGAAATAAATTTGCATTTCAAAAGTTGTACCTTCCATAAACACTGTAATTTTCCCCAGAGTTCCTCTTTTCCATGGAGTTTATTCCTAGGCTTCGAGTTTATGTAGTCTAAATATATCTTGTTTAACTCAGAAACATCAACTTTACCTTAATATGAAGAGAAATAGCAAACATTAAAATAACATTTGAACTTTAACCAGGCTGTTGGGTTTGCGGCTCGGTAGTAGAGCATGTGTTGAGCACACAAGGCCCTCGGTGTGACTCCACCCATAAAATAAGCAAATGGATCCATTCAGACCCAGAGCCACACTCTTTACTGGAAAGCTCAGAAATCATGAAGAGATACAGTTTGTGGCCAAGGCCACAAAGACTGCAGTGAGTAACAAGTAAGAGGAAAAGAGAAGCCATCTAAGTTAAAGAGCTCAAGATGTAGCAGTGAGTGGGGGCGGGGTGGGGGTGGGGAAGTACTGCTCACAATGAGGCACAAGGAACAAAATGTACCTTGTGTGAACATGTTTTAATAGGCAGGGCGGAGGTGGAGTGCGCCTTTAATCCCAGCACTCAGGAGGCAGAAGCAGGAACTCCCTGAATTTGAGGCCAGCCTGGTCCACAGAGCAAGTTCTAGGACAGCCAGGGCTTACACAGAGAAACCCTGTCTCAGAAAACAAAAAACAAAAAAACTGTTGTAATAAATTCCATTATTTTGGATTAGTAAACACATTAAATTTAAAACATAATGAGTAGGGCTGGAGCAATGGCTCAGTGGTTAAGAGCACTGACTGCTCTTCCAGAGGTCCTAAGTTCAAATCCCAGCAACCACATGGGGGCTCACAACCATCTGTAATGGGATCTGATGCCCTCTTCTGGTGTGTCTGAAGACAGCAACAGTGTACTCATGTATATAAAATAAATAAATCTTTAAAAAAACCATAATGAGTAACTGAGCAATTACTATATTTTGAAGTATGAGTTAAATAAAAATCATGGAAAGTGAATGTCGTGGGTAAGGAACTATACATGTATATACAGATATTAATAAATCTTTAAAGTGTGTGTATGTGTGTGTGTGTATGTGTGTGTGTGTGTGTGTGTAAATCAGTACAGTTTTCAGGACTTGAGTTCTCCTATCATAACATCATCAAACCACACTGACCCGCTGAGCCATCTCTCTGGCCCACGCTTTCTTTTATTAAGCAGGTCTTACTATGCAGTTCAAGTTAGCGTCAAACTTCATGTCATCCTGCCTCAGCCTGCAGTGTTGGGATGACAGGCGCGTGGCAGCCTGTCTGATGTTTTGTATGTTTGTAGCCTTGGCTACAAACTGAAATCAAGGCGAACATGAAATATCTATCTAGGCCCTGCTGCCAAAAAGTAGTATATGATTTGAGGTAAGGCAACACACGGCAGAATTTCAACTCTGCCACTGTGAAGGCTCATCTTACGTGTCAACTTGACTGGGTCATGGGATTGGCCCACTGTTTAACACGGATTAAACACTGTCGCTGTGTGCATCTACAGTGGCATTGGAGGATAGGATAAGCATGTCAATCACTGGACTCAGGCCCAGGGACTGTGCTCCCAAACTGCACAGTGGTCAGCCCTGAACAAAACAAACCAGAAGAAGGGAGTTAACCTCTGCTTCACATCGCTGTATGTGTCCAATGCCCTGCAGTGATTCAACACTGGCCCCACTGTTCTCAGGTCCCAAAACTCAAAATGACAGCCCAGCCGTCTTAGGCTGGGTGGCATGAGAGTTCCCTGGAATGTTCTTCCATATCTATCTAACAGTTCTGCTTCTCTAGTGACCTCTGAGAAATGTGGACGCTGACTAGCCATGACAGCTGGCCTTGAAGGCCAACCTAAGTGCACCCAGAGCCACCTAAAGGCTGAGGGGTACCCCTGGGGGTGCCTGTGAGAATGTTCAGAGGATAAACAAATCAGGAGGATCTTTTCTGGATGTGGGCCAGGGGCAGAGGGAGTCGAGGGAGACAGCCCGTCTTCATCTTTCTCTGCTTCCTGGCCCATCATCACATGATCTGAGCTGCTCACTGAACCTGTCCATCATGATGGACAGACACACCCTGAAACTGTGAGCCCAAATCTCTCCTTATCCTCTTTCTGTCAGGTATTGCCACAGGAATGCAACACAGTCTGGGGAGAAGCTGCCCATCTGTAAATCATACGTCAGAATAAGAGTCAGCTCACAGGAGTTAGTTACACAGCTAGCAGGCACAGGGTCTACCATAATTAATGCCAGTGCCACTGATAGTGTCCTGTGGCCACCGAGTCCCGAGACCATCCGTGCTCTCCAGAACCCAGCTCCCGCTTTGTCACTTTACCGTGGCAGGTGAACGGAAGGGCATCAATCGGCACCACGTCATCAGGCAGGGCGTGTGCTGGAAGGTGCTTCTGCAGTTCTTTCTGCAGTTCTTTAAAGATGCAATCCTTTGCTGAACCAGCGCTGGGTACTACGAAGACAATCAGCTTTTCCTGATTACACCACATAACTGCACAGGACTCCACCTGGCGAAGTTCTTCAGCTACCTGTGAGAGAGATCAGCCTCATTTCCTCACAAGAACAGCTAGAAATGGATTCCCGAAGGCTCAGATTTGCTGTCTAAACTCAGCACTGCTGACTTTAGTTCCAGAAAACACCTGGGATCTTTAAAAAAAAAAAAAAAAAAAAACAAACTGTTGTGTTAGTATCTTCTACTAACAGAGAGTTACCATTTTCAAAATTTATGCATTCTAAAGCAAAAAAAAACCAAGTATTTTCATAGACCTCAAAATCGATGATGTTGTTACTTTAGTTCTTATGTCTGTGTGTGCACCTGTGTGGATTCATGTGCACCATGTGAGTGCAGGTGCTAGGGGAGGCCAGACTGTGCTGGATCCCCTGTAACTGGAGTTACACAAGGTTGGGGGCTGTCTGATGTGGGTGCTAGGAAACAAACCCAGGGCCCTGAAAGAGCAGTGAGCAATGCTAGCCATGGGGTCGCCTCTCCAGCCCTTTATTTATTTTTAAAGTGGACACTTCAAGTGAGGCTTGGGAGTTCACACCTGTAATCCTAACACTAGGAAACCCGAGACAGGAAGACTTGGAATTTCAGACAAGGCTGCACTACATCAAGACACCCTGCCTCAAAACAAAACAATCAAACATCCTCCTGATGGAAATAAGAGATACAATAGAGAACTCGTGCCTTTTATTGCAGTTTTTTTTTTTGTTCTTGTTGTTTTGTTTTGTTTTTTAAGCTGGGCTCCTGCCATAGCTCAGGCTGAACCTCTAACACTCAGCCTCCTGAGTGATGTTTGAGGCATGCATCACCCGTGTCTTGTACTGTAATTACTTACGAATACAAAGATGTCAGCTTTAGGTAATGCTGATAGAAAATCTGGCATAGAAACTGAATGCCAGCTGCCTCTGCTGCCTCCCATACTAGATTTAAGATTATTAGATTAGATTAAGATGGAATTCATAAGTGGCTCCTCTACCTGCTGCACACACACAATGTTCAGACGTTTGCCATGGCGCTTGATCTGGCTGTCCTTTCTTCCCAAGAACAACATCTCTCCGTCTTTGACAGTCACAAGGTCTCCTGTGGCTCGCATGGTGCCGAGGGGCACTGTCATTTCCTCATCGAGAAAACATACTCTGTTCTTCCCACCTTTTAAAGACAAACTCCAATGTCATAAAATACACGGAAAATTGATTTGTCAATATCAAAATCAAAGAAGCTCTAAAGTTCATTAACTAAGGCTCAAACCTTGATTATTTGTATTGAAATGAGATGACTTTTAAATGCTACCTGATAAAATTAGGAACAGTAACTTTAGAAAGTTAGTAAAAAGATAAAGCTAAATTTATTTATAAAACTATGTATGATTTTTAAAATAAATCCTTAGAATACTGTTAGATATAGTTTTGTCTACAAATGCTAACATTTCAAGTTAACCTTCTAAATTAGTAGAAACTACATGTAAAGTGATCCAGATAAACTCTAAATGTCTCATGATTATGAAACAATTAAAACTTTATCACTGAAAAGTACACTCTACATTAAAAAAATCATAAAATGAATAAAAACAGGAAGCCCAGTTTTCTTTTTGAAAAATCAACCAACAAATATATAAGCTGACCTAAAAATACTTGGCCAGTGCCTTCGTGAACTGGAGAACCATTTTTGTCTCTGACCTCAACCACTGTTCCAAGTAGTGGAGACCCCAGCTGCACAGGGGATTCGTATCTGAAAAAAACACAGCCCAGAGCAAGTTTAAAACTTACATCTGAGCAGATGATTTTCCAGTGTATTAAAAGCACACTGTAGCAAATAAAACAAAACAGTTCACCGTACAATTCAACAATGGCATGAGGAACAAGTCTGCCAGAAAGGGATGCATTACAGATTCAGTCCCCAAACGGTCTGCCAGGACTTTGGATTCTTTTTTTTTAATTTATTTATTTCATGTATGTAGGTATTCTGTCATACCAGAAGAGGGCATGGGATTCCATTACAGATGGTTGTGAGCCACCACGTGGTTGCTGGTGATCGAACTCAGGACCTCTGGAAGAGCAGTCAGTGCTCTTAACCAGCCCAAGATTTTAGATTCTTAACTTGAAACATTAGACAAAATAGCACAGCAATGCCTGAAACCTGTTAGTAGGGTTAGGAGCAGAGTCTCAGGCAAGGGTCTGCTTCCCACGCAAGATGGGACTTCAACAGCCACCATGCTCAACTCCCATCCCCAAACAGAACTCACTCACCCCAGCATTAATGCTAAGGTCTCAGGAAGGAACAGCACCTTTCTCTCCCCTTGCACCCTATCTTGAGTATACGGAAGCCCTTACTTCACAGTAGAATTAAGAATCTCCTCTGGGATCCTGTAGAAAGTGGCCCAACTGGATACCTCTGTGATACCATAAATGTTAAAGATTTCAGTTTTATTGCCTTTGCCTCGCCAGCTGCGGAGGCTGGTCAGTGAGGGGAAGGCTTCCCCACCAAGGGCTAGGACTCTCAGAGAGGTGTGCGCTGACAGGACAGTGGACTTGATGCGCTCAGATCCAAATCTTCTCAGCAATGTCGGCGTTGCCTGGAAACACATTTGGATCACTTAGTTTCCCCCTTCCATAAGTAAACACAATGTTAATTAATTCAAACTCTGCATTTGGAGCTCATGTAAACATTAAGGCTGTGTTTTTCTTTTTTTAATTTAGTTATTATTATTTTTGGTATGTTTGTCTGTGTGTGTGCCTTCGGAAGCCAGAGGAGCATCACATGCCTTAGAACTGGAGCTACAGGCATTTGCTAACTACTAGACATAGTGCTGGGAACTGACCTGTTTCTGTGAGAGAGCAGGGAGTCTCTCAAGCAGGGATCTCTCTAGCCCAAGATTATAATTTTCAATTGGCAAACCTATTCATAAAGTCCTAAGTGAATATTTCACAGTCTATCCATGTTATTGTACATATAAACAGTTCATTTCCTTTTTATCACCAAGTAGTTTCTACTGTATAAATTTACTACATAATTTTCACCATTTCCATATAAAATCTAGGATCAACTTATGAATTTCTACAAATGTTTACTGGGGTTTTGGTAGAGCACTGCATGTAACATAATTTACAGGGGCTGGAGAGATGGCTGAGTGGTTAAGAGCACTGACTGCTCTTCCAGAGGTCCTGAGTTCAAATCCCAGCAACCACACGGTGGCTCACAGCCATCTGTGATGAAGACAGGTACAATATGCTCATATATATAAAGTAAATAAATAAATCTTAAAAACAAAACATAATTTAGAGACCAACTTATTGAGATCTGCCCTCTTGACAATGCTGCAGCTTCTACATAAATGTGAGATACCTGTTTACATGGGTAGGTCTTTAATCTCTATCAAGAATGGTATAGTTTTTAGTGGCTGAGTCTTGCTACTCTTTGAACTTACTCCTATTTTACCATTTTTATGCTATTTTAACAAAATGTTTTTAGTTTTACTTCAGGCATTTCCTTAATAGAAATCCACATATACAGAAATGCATGTATATAAATACATAAGTACAGGTGATTTTTACATCAAGCGTGTATCTTCCCATGTTGCTAATGCTCAGGATGCTAGCGTCTTACCCACACTGCCCTCCCTGACTGTCTAGATGACCTCATTGCCTGCTTAGGGAATTTCTCCTCTGCCTCCTCCTTTTCTTCTTTTCCACTTTCTTCTCTTCCTCCTCCTTCCTCTATCCTTAAGAAAAAGCGGAAGGCTTGGTGAAACCGCCCAGGGTTTCATCACACATCTGACTGAGCGCTGGAATTTAAAGTACACACAGCCGCATGGGGCTCCCTTCCATTTTCCTTTCAGACGTTTTCATTGTGTGTGGGTATGCGCACTGAGATTCAGGCATATATGACACACCTGGCTTTTATGTGGGTGCTGGGGACTTGAACTCATGTCCTTGTGCTTTCATAGAAAGCTTTCTTATGGGCTGGAGAGATGGCTCAGTGGTTAAGAGCACTACATGCTCTTCCAGAGTCCTGAGTTCAATTCCCAGCGACCATATGGTGGCTCACAGCCATCTGTAATGGGATCCGATGCCCTCTTCTGGTGAGTGAGGACAGTGACAGTGTGCTCATATATATAAAATAAATAAATCTCAAAAAAAGAAAGAAAGAAAGAAAAAGCTCTCTTGCTCTCTTGCACACTAAGCCACCTCTCCAGTTCCATTTTATTGTTGTTTGTTCAAAGACAGGTTTCTATGTAGTTCAGGCTGACTTTGAGCTCAGTAGGTAGCAGAGGCTGGTTTTAAGCTCCTTATTAGAAGCTTCCACCTCCTAAGTATTGAGATTATCGACAGATGCTAACAACCTGGTTCTCGGCAATAGGGTAATAGACTAGCTTTCGGTAGGAAGCACAATATGCCTGAATGTTATGACAGAAGACACCACAACAGCACATTCACAGTCAAAGCCAAGTTCTTCTGGATACTGTACTGCAGGTGAATGCGGCAATACCTGCAGTGCACACACTATAGACATGATTAACCGATTTCTTTCATCTAAAACAAGCATGTGCCGTCACAAGTGGCCTTTGATGAGTTAACTACACTATCATTAATGCACTAGGAAGAACTACAGAAATACAAAGGACCCTAAAGCGTGTAACACTGGAGAGTGCGGAAGAAAACACTTCTGTTGCTGCTGAAGCGTACCTGTAGAACAGTCACTCTGTGGCGGGAAAAGAGGACGTCAGCTAACTGTGACGGGAGCACTTTGACAGAAGTTGGCACAATAAGCAGGCAGGCCCCACTGGACAGAGAAACAAATATTTCCACGACCGAGGGATCGAAGGTCAGAGGGGAAGCCAGGAACAAAACATCTTCTTGAGTGATGTTGAAAAGTGACCTGAAGGCAAACCGCGCAGTTGTCATGAGGAAGGCCTAAGCTCAGGTATGCAGAGAGTAGGCTCAGTGGACCCAGGTCCAATTCCCAGCACCCACGTGGTAGTTCATTACCACCTAAAACTCTTGTTGCGGGGCATTCGTACCCTTTTCTGACACATGTTACATTGACATATATGCAAGGAAAACATGAAATGAGAATCAAGTGTAAAAGAAGAGGAGGAGGAGGAGGAGGAGGAGGAGGAGGGAGAGGAGAGGGAGAAGGGGGAGGAGGAGGAGGAGGAGGAGGAAGAGGAGGGAGAGGAAGAGGAGAAAGAGGAGGAGGAGGAGGAGGAGGAGGAGGAGGAGGAGGAGGAGGAGGAGGAGGAGGAGGAGGAGGAGGAGGAGGAGGAGGAGACAGCAGCAGCACCAGGAGTATCATCATGGAGAAGAAAAGTTTTCTAGATGGTTCAGACTTCATTTTTCAGATTATCCAAAATGGTGCTGTTGCTACTGGAAACCCCTTGTAAAAGGTGGGACTGGAAGCCTTTTAGTTGGGTGTGGTGGTGCACTCCTCTAATCCCAGCACTTGGGAGGCAGAGGCAGGCAGATTGGAGGCCAGCCTGGTGTACACAGTGAGTTCCAGGACAGCCATGCTGTACAGTAAGGCCCTGGCTCAACTTAAAACTAAACAAATACCTTTTTTTTGGTCTTTTGCCATGGATTTTATCATATGTGACCACTTTCTGATATGTCAGTTTAGACAGGGGGAACCCAGAATTCTCTTCCTACTATGCTTTCATTTTGTTGTTTGTTTTTCTTCTGATTTTCTTTCATTTTTTTAGAGACATAGCTCTGGCTGGACTGGCACTCATTATGTTGTCCAGATTGTCCTCAAACTCACAGCAATCCTGCTCCAGCCTTCACAGCTAGGATTTTACACTGCACCACCAGTGATACAGGCTTCCTTTCAGGAGGAAGCTAGAGACTAGAAGGTTGGTAGCTGTCGCTTAGGTAAGCACACCACCCTCTGTTAGTTATTCGGCCAAACACTGCAGTCTGCAATCAGCCGAGTTTATCAATCCTGAGCCAGCTGGATTAGTTCCTTAATGAAAAGATAAACAAGGCTGGAGATGGCTTAGGGGTCCAGAGCAAGCTGCTGCTCCCCGAACCTCCTGGGAGGTCAGGCAGGTTAGTCTAGCTAACTCTAGCCTGAGAGGGAACCAAAGTCTCTGGCCTCTGTATGCACATGCATCTATGCACAGGTATCTATGCATATACATACATAATTAAAAACAAATTAACATGTTTTAAAACTCACCAGTAGCAGCTGCTGGATCTGTCCTGACTGTGCTGACGCCTGTGGGGTTGCAGCCTGCTGCTGACTGTCTCCTAGCTGCCTGCTATGGCCTTTCTACTCTCTCAGCCACAGTGTGTGACAGTTCCTTATAATAATCTGCTTATATTCTGGTTTCCTTCCAGGAGACTCTTTCTTCTTGGATTGATTTTTCTTTTTTATTTCTTAAGACTCTGCCTCTCTCTCTCTCTCTCTCTCTCTCTCTCTCTCTCTCTCTCTGTGTGTGTGTGTGTGTGTGTGTGTGTGTGTGTGTATGTGCATGTTCCTGCACAACATATGTAAGGGGAGGAATAGTATGGCACTCCTCTGAGCTGGAGTTACAGACCATGTCCGATGCCTGGCTTGTTACATGGTCTTGGAATTCCAGCTTCAGTCAGCACAAACTTGCAGAACTTTTAACCCCTGCGCCACCTCTCCACCCTCTGTTTTGAGACAAGGCCTTACAATGTATCCCAGGCTGTACAGGAAGTCTTGATCCTCCTGTCTCAACCTCCTCAATGCTCAGATACAAGTCAAGCTCACTCACTGATATTAATGCAGACCCAGTCTTTCCTTTTCCTATTATTTGGAATTTTCTCTTGCATGACAACAAAGAGGAGCGGGAGAGCTTGAGTTAGGATGTCAGAACATGGATTTGTTTAATCTATGCTACTGCTTTTAAACTGAACATGCAAATCACCACCTTAAAAAAAAATGATGCTCTTAAAAAAAATCAATTGTGGCATAAAGATCTTTAAATCAGGGCTGGAGAGGTGGCTCAGTGGTTAAGAGCTCTGGCTGCTGTTCCAGAGGGCCCTGGTTCAATTCCCAGCAACCACATGGCTGCTCACAATGTCTTAACTCCAGTTCCAGTGGAGCCGATACTCTCCCACTGACACATATCCAGGTAAACAATAAAGCACAGAAAAATAAATAAATCAGCTCTTTAAAAAGTTTAAAAAAGAACTTGTGAGGTTTTTTTAATCTTTAAAAATCAAAATATGGTGTGTCTTTGTCTCACATAATGGATAACCCAAACTTAAATTTTTGATGGAACTGTTCTTCACGTATACTCTTTGGTTTCCTGGTGAGATGTTCCAAGTCAGCAAACTTTCTTTCCTCCCTCCTTCCTTCGGTTTGAGACAGGGTCTCACTATGAGCCTTGAGCTTGGGATGCCTCTGTGTGGGAAGCATGCTTATAGACTTGTAAGAAACCTCGTTAGCCAAAGAAACATTCTCCTTCTTTCTAGACTAGTAATAAAAAAAATCGGAAGGTAAGTTGGTGGTACAGGCCTATATTCAAAAGCAAAACGGGGCTAGAGACAACACACAGGTAGAGCCTTTACCCACCATAAGTGTGGCCAGGAGTTCAGAGGGGGTGTGTGTGTGTCCACGCGCATGCATGCGTACACATACACTTACTTAGGATTATACATTTAGATCAAGATTTACAATAAAACAGATACTTAAAATTCTTCTTTTTTAAAACATAAGGTTTGTATTTTATTTTGTTTTCCTGAGTCTCTCTCCACAGTACAACTGGCATCAAGCTTGTAATCTTTCTGCCTCAAGCCTCTCAATGCCACTGAGTCCCATGACACCCAGCTTAAAACACAAACTCCAAGAAGGACTCCAAGGTCGGAACTTACCGGAAGTGCTGGATGTTAGGTAGTATGCATGCGTGAGGCACTCTGACAATCTTCGGTGTCCCTGTGGTCCCTGAGGTATGCAGGACGTAAGCCAGACAACCCTCATGCCGCATGTCCATGTGTTCCTCCTCCTGGATCCTGCTCTCAGCATTCACTCCGTGCTCTCCATCACTTGTATCCTTTCTGTCACTGAGCACTGAGTTCCCCTCACCATTTCCCCAGGGCAGTCTGAAGAGGACCAGGTCCTCATGTTCCACTGAAACCGTATCATAGTTCAAAACCGTTTCATGTGAAGATTTGAATTTCTGTTAGAGAAGAAATATACAAGTGTTACCATGTCAAACAGAGCAATGGTGGTGCACATCTTGGGAGGCAATACAGGCTGATCTCTGAATTTGAGGCCAGCCTGGGCTACACAATGAATTCCAGTACAGCTAGGACTGCACAGAGAGAAATGCTGTCTCAAAAGATAAACAAACAAAATTATCATGTTAAGAATTATTATTATAGAGAACGTAATTCTTTTATAGAGGATGTAAAATAGCCATTTACCCATCAATGTGGCTTAACTAAGGATGGGAGTACTAGCTGGTATCCTGGGACAAAGACAGATATGGAATATATCTCATTTATTTATTTTTTAAAGATTTATTTATTTTATGTATGAGTACACTGTAGTTGTCTTCAGACACACCAGAAGAGAGCATCAGATCTCATTACAGATGGTTGTGAGCCACCATGTGGGTGCTGGGAATTGAACTCAGGACCTCAGCAAGAGCAGCCAGTGCTCTTAACCACTGAGCCATCTCTCCAGCCCCATATCTCATTTATTAAGAGTTAAACGTTCTTATTTTTAAACTCACCTTCAAAGCAGACATGTAAAAAAGCACATAATTACAATACAACACAACACGGTAAAAGTAATAAGGGCACATGACTGAAGGTTAACCTCACACAAATTAAGTAAACAAGAAAAGAATAAGAAAGGAAAGCAAGGCATTGTTCTTTGAGGTCAGTCTATTCGCAGGAACCAAGGGCTGAGCACTTTCAGGAGTACAAGGGAAGGAAGGCTCCAACTAGTCACTGACATTTGCTTCAAAAACATTTATTACCCACAGTAATCTTTCCGAGCTCTGTCTGTACAGCTTCCCAGTTCACATGTCTATGTATGCAAACACACACAATGCATCTAGGTTACTCTCAAGTAGAAACGGGTCCACATAGAGGACGGGTGAAAGAAAGCTAAACTGAAAAGAACTTCCATAATACAATCACTGGGTAGATGGTATTTTATAAACAAAAAAAAAAAGATTTAATAACAATGCAACATGGACTGAACACCCAGTGTCAACTGCTGTCTCTACAGCAGTGTTTCTCTGCTTCCTCTTTAGTTGGCAGATAGTTAGATGTTTTATGTGCCTGCTTATCTGTGAGTGTGAATGCAGTGCCTGCTGAGTCTAGACGAGGGTATCGAACACCCCGGAACTCTTACTGACTTTTGTAAGCCATCCCATATGGATGCTGGAACAACCCACATGCTCTGCAACACCAGCAAGTGCTCGTAACCTCTGAGACATCATCGTTCCAGCTCCATACTTTAAAGTTTTTAAATAATAAATTTAGTTCTTCTCTACATTGTGGTCTAAGAGTTGATCTTTTTTTTTCCCAAAATGTAAGCTTAGTTATAAGTCTTTAACATAGTGGGTCACTATAGTTGACATAAAAGTACATGTAAGATAACTCTCTAAGTACTTCCTACACTTTCCTCTGTAGGAAATAATTTGGAAGCAGGAAGGAATAATACAGAACCATCGTAAGGCTAGATACTTCCATATCATGAAGTGGTGGGTCTCGGTGTAGCACCCACGGAGGTGGGGGGGGCAGGCAACACTAGGGAAGACCTGGGCATGTTTGGACACTCCAACTAACAGGTGCTACTGGCATCTAATGTGCAGGAGACAGTAATGGTGTTAACCATCTTATGTTGTATGAGAACCTCCCACAACACACGCACAACCAGAATTATGACAGCGCTGAGGCTCAGAAGCAGTGCCAGAGTTAGTGAATTCAGAAGTCAAGATAGATGCAAGAACTCTTAAACTGAAGTCAGTCTGTCTCTCTCCCCCACCCTCTCTCTCCTTCCCATGCCCATACACTTAAACACTGAGACTTACATTGATCTGCCGTTTTTCTACAAGAACATACTTCAGGCCACATTTCTTCATAAAGTGGGTTGACAATGATGGTGGGGAGTCTGGATCAATGGGTGCATAAGCTGCCGGGACCTGAAGAATACTGCAAGGCAAGAACAGGTCAGTACAATGAATACAACTGTCCCATAAGCACTTGATGGCTCTAAGAACTTTCTTGTTCATGAGCCAGAACAGAGTCTTTATCTTGTGCCCAGTAACTCTCTAGGGTATCAGAAAGTTCTATTTTACTTTTACTTCTTATCCCAACTTGGGATGGGGATGCAGCTAAGTTGTACAGAGCTTGTTTAGCATGTACAAAAGGAAAGAGCTTGTAACACTTAATATACAGAAAGATAACATTTTAAGGGAGTTAACAAGCACTGGAGTGATGGCTCAATGGTTTGTTTGTTTGTTTTACTTAAAGACAAGTATAAATGCTTTACGTGTTTTCTTTTGACAGATAAATGAGGCCTTTATACTTTGGAGATATTTAAATATTTCTATTAACAAATTTTATTCTTTCCTTAATAAGCTCAAATTAACTAATATACATGATCAAAAAAAATAATATCAGAAGAAATGTGAACTTCAACTTCTTTAGAAAATGACAAGGAACACAGAAGAATCCAATAGTAAATAAACAAAAGCTTACAACGTGTACTATATACTTAAAAACTATAAATTAGCTTAGAGTAATATCAGCTTTTTTAAAAGATTTTTTCATTTTATGTATATGAGCACACTGTTGCTGTCTTAAGACACACATCAGAGGGCTGGAGAGATGGCTCAGCGGTTAAGAGCACTGACTGCTCTTCCAGAGGTCCTGAGTTCAAATCCCAGCAACCACATGATGGCTCACAACCATCTGAAATGGGATCTGATGCCCTCTTCTAGTGTGTCTGAAGACAGCTACAGTGTACTTACATATAAAAATAAATAAATAAATAAATCTTAAAAAAATATATTCATACAGTTTTATGTAAAAATTATTTTAAAATCTGAAAAAAAGTACTGACAAAAATGTATTGTATAATTTTATGCAAAAAAATGCTTAAAATCTGTACATTTATCTTTGTTTTGTAAAATAAAGTTGTTTAAAAAAAAAAAAAAGACACACATCAGATCCCATTACAGATGGTTGTGAGCCACCATGTGGTTGCTGGGAGTTGAACTCAGGACCTCTGGAAGAGCAGTCAGTGCTCTAACCACTGAGCCATCTCTCCAGCCCCATAATATTAGTTTTATACTAGAAATATTACCCTAAAATCCAGGAAGGTAAGTTTATCCCAGGTTGACAACAGAGACCAATTTCCCGGATTCCTCTAAGGTCACAGTGTGCAAGCAGAAAATCGCATAATTCTGAAGCCTTGCTCAACAGAGCCCTGTAAGTATAGCACACTGGAGGCTGGTTGTTGCCTTCGTCAAAACATACAGCTGTTCTATCCAGATAGACAGAGGCAGCCTGATGAACCAACTCCTGAAGAGTCATTTTACTGAGGTTTGTCTAAATGCCAGAGGCTGAGAAATCTACATAGAGAGAAAAAAATGTTAGACGTTAGGGGAGTTTTCGGGAGGTGAGGAGAAAACAAATCTACTAGCAAAAATGACCATCAGCTGGGTATCTAGGTCAGTGATAGATCATTTGCCAGTGTGTAAGATCCCAGGTCGAGGCCCCAGCACTGCAAAACAAGGAATTGAAAGGAAGTGCCCAGGTGAGAGCTGTCTATTTACGGTTCTTCCAGGTTGACTGATGGAAATGTTTGAGGCTGGAGACTGGGGATGTTGCATACTCAGATAAACTATCTTGGGTTATCTTGGCAGCAGGTTTCCTGCCCACGGAGTCCACTCAATGTCCTTGCAGCTATCACCTAAAGCCACTATGAAGATAAGTACTTTAGCTCCCACCAAGCCCAGAGCTAAAAATGTCACCTGATCCTGCCCCAAACCTGTAACAGAACTTACCTTCATTTACTAGAACCCACCTACATCATTCCGACCAATGTATTTGAAATGCCTTGATATTTTACCTTTCCTTTGTCTTTCAATTATACAAGTTCACAGACTTGCTTTCACCTCGGGATGTGATTTTTGGGGTAACCTAAATCTGTGGTCCTGGAACCTGATCACTCATATTTGGCTCAGAATAAATGATCTCCCATTGTCCTCATGGTAACAGTGGTACTTTGTGCCACTAGAACAAACAAAATCTGTGTCACAGATATGTAACCGAAGCTCTAAACTTACAAAACACCAGTGGTAACATTGCTGAAATCAATGAACTAAAAAATTAACTTGAACTGAGCTAACACTGGATCAGAATCTGTGGGAAGGATGTGACACTCACATAGTAGGATTAAGTAGGTACAATTCTAAGTCTGTTTCTCAAATGGCCACCATATTAAAAAGACATACATTTAAAAATAAGCAATAAAGGGGCTGGAGAGACAGCTCAGCAGTTAAGAGCACTGACTGCTCTTCCAGAGGTCCTGAGTTCAACTCCCAGCAACCACATGGTGGCTCACAACCATCTGTAATGGGATCTGATATCCTCTTCTGGTGTGTCTGAAGACAACGGCAGTGTACTCACATACATAAAATAAATACATCTTTAAGAAAAAGAAAGAGGGAATCCTCATTTAATACCTATACAGTTATAGTCCACTATCTATTTATCATTTATCATATTTACATTTTAAAATAACAAGAAATAAGCTCTTCACGTGTTTTTGTCCTTTTTTAAGCTGCCAACAGAGTCTTTTAAATTTAGATCCTAAATAGTATTAGAAGTTAATTCAGTATTAGGATATACCAATAAAAGCACCGAGGAGGCAGAGGCTTAGTCTATATTGTGAATTTCAGAGCAGCTAAGGGCTGCTTAGTGAAACCCTCTATCAGAAAATTTTGGGTGTTTTTTTTTTTCTTAATATAGGTTAAAAGACTTCAAATAGCATTTCATTTAAAAAAAGATGAAAAGGAAGAAAGGGAGAAAGAAAGAAAGAAAGAAAGAAAGAAAGGAAGGAAGGAAGGAAGGAAGGAAGGAAGGAAGGAAGGAAGACAATCCCAGGCAGAGGCAGGTGGATCTCTGTAACCTGGTTTATATAAAGAGTTCTTGAACAGCCAGGGCTATACACAGAGATCCTGACTCAAAAACAAAACAAAAAACAAACTACAAACAAACAAACAAACAAAAAACACTAGGGATCAATGCTAACAAAAATATTGTGACACTTCCTTTCCTTGAAGGCAGAGGAGACTTTCTACTGAATCCTATTAACATGTATCAGAGAAAAATAAGATTTATCAAGTGTCATATTTTAATTGTCCCAGCTCTTTAACTGTTTATATTTAGGTGTTTACTTTCTGATTCAAGATAGAATTAATCTTCAATTGTGTCATTTAATTACCATTCAGCTGGTAATTAAAAGACTTCTTAAACCCATAAAATTTAAAAGCCCAAAAGGGGGCTGGAGAGATGGTTCAGTGGTTAAGAGCACTGACTGCTCTTCCAGAGGTCCTGAGTTCAAATCCCAGCAACCACATGGTGGCTCACAACCATCTGTAATGGGGTCTGATGCCCTCTTCTGGTCTGTCTGAACACAGCTACAGTGTAATTATACATAATAAATAAATAAATATTAAAAATAAAGATTTTCCACAGATACACAAATGTCATTAAACAAATTATATGAACTATAGTATGCTCTACAGGATATAGGGAAATAGTTTATTTTGGAATATTAGGTTATTGTAATGGAGTATCTCCTGTGATTGTTGCCTGTATAAGAACAGTAAATACCTAAATTTTGTTAAGTACCCAATTTCCCACATGTATGTATTATATTTATTTTTACAAAGTCTGGACCTGGAGATCTGTCTCAGGAGTTAAACTGCACTTGTTCTTTCAGAGGACATGGGATTCATACCAGCACCCAACTGGGAGCTCAACACAGTCCACAGCTCCAGTTCTGGGGGATCTGACAGCCTTTGAAGACACCAGGCATGGACATGCTGCTCCTACATACATGTAGGCAAAACTCCCTGTACCTAAAAATTAAAAAAAAAGTCTTTAAAAATTGCCTTTTCTCCACAAATCATTTGTGTAACTGTTAATTTCGTGCGTGTACACACACAGAGAGACACACACAAATCTAACATACTTTCACAGCAAAGAATAACAGGACTATAACTTAGTTCTTAAAAAGAAAATGTCATTTTACAAACTAACTACAAAATTCACCACACAAAATCTATACAATTACAGTTTTTCTACTTTGCATTTAAAAGTTCCCAGTGGCAAAAATTCAGTCTTGTCTAGGTTTTCATTTCAGTCATTTTATGTCTATGTCCCTGTCTCTCTGTCTCCCCTCCCTCCCTTCAGACAAGATTTGGGCCATCAAGATGGCTCAGTGGAGAAAAGAACATGCCATCACACCAGAAAACATGTGTTTGATCATGGGACTCACATGTTGGAAGGAGAGAACCATGTCCTGAAAGGTCTTTTTTGGTTCCTTAAGCATACTGTGTGCGCGCGGCACACTTTAATTTTAAATAAATAAAAAAATCAAGTCAATTGTGAAAAAGAATGACCTAGCAAGCAAATTTCGTGTTATAGCATTAAGATTAAGCGGGTCGCTAATGTACAACTGTAAATGAAGCCAGTTAGTTACCAAGAGATCCTGATCTTAAGGGCCCTCCCTATACCGGGCACTATAAATACTGGTAAATTATCCATCTGCATCTTGATACACATAACGCAGCCACCTTGTGTTACGATGCACTTCGTGGATCCCAAAAGTCTTTCACGGGCTCTCGGGACCACGCTCGGTGACTAACCAGGTGCACCTGCATTTCACTGAAGGGCACCGGGTGCAGGTAGGTGACCCAAGGAGACCACAGAGCCGTAAATCGGCGGACCCGGGAGGGAGCAGCCCGTGGCTCCCACGGTCTCCCGAAGTTTCCCGCGAACTCCCGCCCCACCTTTTCACGACAGCGCGCGGCCTTCCCTTTCCAGCCCAGCAGCGAACGAGCCGTAAAGCGGACCTCTGCGTCATCTTCCAGTGCCCGTGACGTCACGATAGCGTCCAGGGCGGGCTCACGCCGACGTGGCTCCGCCCAGGTGCGCTGCATGAGCCTGCAGGGCGTGGGGCCGCGTTTGTCGCGGTGGGTTTGTGTTGACGTCCACTCCCAGCAACATGCCTGTGTATGTGGGTGCGTCGGCATGGGTTTTACGTGTACAGTGAGCGTGCCGGTACCAACGGATTCCTTGGAGCATCCAGATGGTTGTCAGCCACCACGTGGGTGCTGGGAACCTAAAAGGAACCTCTGGAAGGGAACAGAGTTCCCCTGACAACAAAGCCATCTCTACAACACAGTTGAAAATTGACCCAGAGTCTCCGCCTTCCTAAAGTGGGGGTAGAAATATCCCAAGGGCTGAAGTGAAGAAATCGCCGCCAAATGGACCTTATCCCATCCACATCTCCTGGGAACATACTCAGGGGCTGGTTGGGTGAAGCATGCAAGGGAAGCCCCCTGAATGTGTGTTTTCCAAGGGCGGCAATTATTACAATAAATGGGAAGAGTTACAACTGGTGAGTTACTGTGCCCCAGCATCGGAAAGGAGCAGGGATTATTGTCTGTTCCTGGAGGAAGGAGGTGGGAGCGGCTAAGCATCCATCTACAGTGCTTTAAAAATCATAGGAGTATGTCCTTAGTTATTGGGGACCAGAAACTTATAAGGGTCCATGATTCGCCGAAGAATAACACCCCGGACTCAAGTAGTACATAAACAAATGCAGACTTTTATTCTCAGAAGAATGGATCTCCCCATTACCATGATAGAAAGACAAGCAAGTGAGCTCCCGGGATCGATTTAAAGCACTTCAGAATTCCCGGGTAGATGAATTTTATCTTACTCTAGGCATCGTTACTGGGGAAGTCTAGAAATTATTGCTGAGGAAGCCTTGGAAACTGCTGCTGACCCATTTTCCTCGCCTTAGGCCAGGTGGCAGGGCAGCCTCTGATAACTGGGCAGTTTCTGACAAGCTTCCTGAAGTCTGTTTTTTTTCTGTCTTGCCTGGGCTTTAGGCCTAGTCACCTAAAGTGCCAGTTTGAAGCCTGTCATGGAATCTGCCCAACCTTCTCATCTGTTGTACCAAACACACAAGAAATACCCATTAGAAAACCACATTTTTCCTGTCAACTACAGGCATTTCCAAACACCTTTTTAGTGTTTTATATGTCCTAGTTAGCTTCCTATTGCTGTGATAAAAATGACCAAACTTGGGGAACTAACATTTTTCATGGTGATTGCTGGCTTGCTCGGCCTTTTCCTTTCCTTTTTAAAAATTATGTGTATGGGTATTTTAACTGCATGTTTGTGCACCACATGATGCTTGGTGCAAGGCCACAAAAGGATCTTATTCTTAGTCATCTAGAACTGAATTTCCATGTGGACAGCTTTTGGGGCCGCTTAGCAAGAATTTGACATTGAGCCAGTACAAGGAAGTATAAGCTCAGGCAGGAATCTGGTTTTGGGCTAGTAGAAAGAAGTAGGCTTTCAGGCAAGAATCTGACTTTGGGCTAGGATACAGAAGTAGGTTCAGATATCTTGGTCATTCTGATAAGTCCTTAAAAACTGTAATCTTGAGACTTTTTACTACCTTGTTTGTTCCTTGACTTTGTTTATTGTCTTGCTTGTTCCCTTAACCTAAAACTGACCTAATTATATGCATGTAATTAAAATGGTATAAAAGCAGACTAGGAAAAAAACAAAACAAAAAACCCCTCCTTGCCTCAGCCTCAGAACTGGCTGGGGTTATGCTACAGTGTTGTCTAATTGTCTTTCTTCTTTTTAATTCTCACTCCTGCACTAAAGAATCTGTTGACTGAGCTGGCTTGGTTAGTTACAGTTGTTGAGTCACCCTGTGGATACTGAGAATTGAACCTGGGACCTTTGGAAGAGCAGCCAGTGGCTTAATTAACCCCTGGACCATCTCTCCAGCCCTTAGGCTGTTTCCTGGCCCACCTGCCCAGGGGCGTCACCATATACACTGGGCTGGGTTCTCCCATGTCAATTATTAATCAAGAAAAATGACCAACGTGATTGAAGCATTTTCTCAATTAAGATTTCCTCTTTCCATGACTCTAGCTTGGGTCAATTTGGTAAAGAATTAGACATCATATTTCCCTTTTCTCTCTATAGAAAGATCACACCATCTTTTATCTGCCCAGTGAACCTCTCCTCTTAGCCTCTTACTCACTTTGATGCTCTGCTGTTCCAGCCTCTGGCCAACAACATCAGAACTGTCTGAGCTGATTTTAAAGGTAGATCCCAATTCTTTATCCCCATAGGCTTTCAGTTTTTTCCCAATCAGGGTGTTGAAGGACCCTAGAGGCTTTTACCAGCCTTACACCCACTGCCTCCATCAAGGCTAGGCCAAGTTCCAGTCTCTACACACAGTTTTTGGGTGGAGCAGGAACATTATTGAAAAACAGCAGAATGTACTGATAGCCACCTACTTTACTGCCCTCCTACTTGGCATGTGTTTGCCCAGTTCATAAGAAATGGACTATTTACTGAAATGCCTGCATCAGAGAAATGAGGTCTCACCAGCTGCTGCCTTCATGCTGCATTCCATAATGTACTGATTGCTACTGTTTTTAAAAAGCACACGTATAAACACGTTTATTACATATATTTGTTGCAAAAAAAAAACCAACACAAAACAAACACATACAAAAAAAGTAGGCTTACATTAGTTTAGGACATTAATTGTGTTCAAACAGTTTTCATCTTTTTCAGCATATAGGACTCTAGTTATATACATTTAAAGCAGAAAAAACAAGGCCTGAAACTGGTAAAAAAAAAAAAAAAAAAAAAAAGTTAATTTAATCCATACTCAGAAACTCTTAAAATAAAAGGTAACAATGAAGAAATAATTAAGAAAGTTGTACAAATGATCATGGTTTTTATTTCCCTTTATAAAAGTATCCCAATAAAAACAGAAAATCTATGGAAAACACAAGTCAAATTAGAGATTTTGGTTGTAGTACCTTCCCTGAGTTTCTTTGTAAAACATCAAATTTAAATAAGGCCATTTAAAAATTGACCTAAAGCCTTACTCCGCCGTGCTGCCAGGGGAAGTGTATTTAGTGGAAGAGGCAGCCCCCACTGAAATGGCCCCGGCTGTGAAATGCCAACCTGCCTGTCTGTGCCGTAGGATAACCTCAGGCACTGTAGCACATGACCTGGAAGTGCCAAAAACTCATCTTGACCCGCCATTATGTGACACATGATACTATATACCAAATGTAGACTAGTAATTTCAGTTATTAATAAATATTATATTTCTAAGTGGGTTCGGAAAGTAGCAAATTTTGGCAACAATATAGAAATTATTTTTGTTTCATGTGAAAAATCTTCCACAAACAGGAGTTAGTAAATCACCTCAGTCCACTACATCTACATCATAAAAAAAGTGAAAATAAAATGTCACTAGAACTAACAAAAAGTAGAAAAACATGATTCTGAGCTAATGCTTGGGTACAGGCAATCGAATTCCCCAAACAATGGTTGTCCCCTTAGCCTTTAGCAAAACCAGCCCTATTATGTTTCTATTTGCTGTTTAAATCATACACATATATGTATACAAGTATACATTACTATACATGACTACTGTAAATTCAAACAGCCACGTTTAATAAACTTAAGGATAAAGGCTTACTTGAAATTAAAACTTTCTCTTTCCAATGCACCTACCAAGTTATTTGCTAGGCTATTATCTTCTCGTCAAATACAGGGAAAAAGGCCCCAGATATATTTTTCAGTCTTTCTGGCATCTCCCAAAGAGGGATGGAAAGGTCCACAAACCTGTATGTTTCCCTCTATCACAACAAAACTGACAACTAATTTAGCAAAAGCTAATTGACATTAGCAGGGGAAAATGGCGGTCCTAAACATCCTACTATGTATTAAGCATACAAGTAACTTAGGAAACAGAGGGAGTCCAGGCACAGAAAGAGGCTTTATCTTGAGCCAGGGAAGTCCAGGATGGCCTTGAACTCAGAATTTTCCTGCCTCAGCTTCCCATGTAGGTTTTCATTTTTTAGGAGTTGTGCACTGGTCCCCAGAGACACACATGTGTATGGGGTGAAAGAATGTAAGATCAAGGCCACAACTACAGGCTTGACTGTATAGACTAGATACCTCTGGGGCACAAGGAATTCAAAATTTTCATGAAACTTTACAAAGTCCCCCGTCCTGTGTACACCCCTAATCTAGCGTCCTTTAAGCCATTCAAGCATGGGTCTGGGAAATGGCACTAACCTCCTGCCTTCTCTTGGGTCAAAAAAAAAAAAAAAAAAAAAAAAAAAAAAAAAAAACCCATCAGTCCTTGTACGAAAAGAATCCCCACATGTTGCATTACATATAACCCTTACAGTTCAACTATATATAGCAATTCAGTCACTCAGAAAATCTCAAAGCTTAAGGTCTACAGACACAAGCATGTGGCATCCACTTTGTACCAAATGAGTGACTATGTAAACCACTTCTCCATGACCTTGCAGTATGGGAGCAACAGGCAGCTACCATTCCAGATCCACAGGGTACTGCCCAGTGAGGCAAGCCGTACAGTGTCCCGACTTCTCGAAATACTCCAGACCATTTCCATTTTCTTGAATTGAAATGTCACATTTTTTCACTTTCTGCTTCTTGGATTTGATTTCTTGCTGCACAGATGAAACCAGTCCTTCCACTGACAGATAGACAACGCTGTTCGCTCCTGCGGGAGGAAAAGAAATCATGCTTCACCACACCACAGCTGCATACAGCATTGTTACACCAGAAGGAGACCTCTCAGTACTCCTAACAAAAGGAAGCTGGATGTAAGGACATAGCTTGTAGTCCCCACTGCTTCGGAAACTGAGGCAAGATGAGGCTATGCTCAAGCCAACCACGACATTCAAACTTTTAAAGGAGAGGGAAACTGGGAATGTAGCTTAGCGGAAATAAAATGCTGGTGTAGAACACACAAATCTACAATCTCTCGTTTCAACACTCTGTGTGTGTGTGTATATGTGTGTGTGTGTGTGTGTTACTCTACGGTATGTTAAAACACTCTGGGGCTGGAGAGATGGCTCAGTGGTTAAGAGTACTGACTACATCCTAAGGACCCTAGTTCAAATCCCAACAACCACATGGTGGCTCACAATCACCTGTAATGAGATCTGATGCTCTCTTCTGGTGTGTCTGAAGACTTATCTAACACACACTCTCCACACTCTCCTCTCTTCTCTCTCTCCCTCTCTCTCCCTCCTTCCCCCCCGCCCCCACACACACATACACAGTCTTCTGATCATGTTTTCACTGTGGCTTTAACATAAAAAGTACCTCTAGTCCTTTGCTCTTTAGAGTGTTCAATGTTATAATTATTGTGGGGGTTTTGTTTTGTTGAGACAAGGTCTCACTCTGTAGCCCTGGGTACCCTAAATTTCCTCCAGTGTGTACGTGTGCACAGTCAAGTATGCATGTACCAGTAGAAAGCCAAGTTAATGATCTCAGGGTCACTGATTCATTCTGAGGATCTAGCTAGCAACCTTCCCCTGGGTATATGGTCTCCACTCTAGAATCACAGACATACCTACCCCATGTAATGTTTACACACTCAACCCTGATCCCCCAGAATTTGCACGGCCAGAACTCTAACCACTGAGCCAGCCCCCCAGCACTCAAATTTATCTTCCAACAAATTGCCTTTTTACACAAAAGCATACCTTGAAACAAACAGCTATTATTTACAGAAATGTCAATACCTACCGAGGTATTCTGCAAGACATTCAAATTCTGGCTTATTGGCTATAAGCTCCTCTTTCGTAGGAATGTTTATTCCCATGAAGCACGGGTGCTTTATTGGTGGTGAAGCGACTCGAATGTGCACCTTGGGGGTGGGGGGAATCACATCATATCATATAGTCATGTGTTCATGCGGAATGACTACACACTCCTAGGGCTTTCGTTTCGTTTGACTGCATAAATGGTACTATGCTGATCTTTATTTTACCACAGTAAAAATGATAAAGGTTCCTTCGGTCTACTATTGGTTTTGCCCTTTCTGTTTGGTCCATTTACATGTTATACATTTTAATCAAACTTCATACAGACTTAAATGGCCATGCCACATGTCACCACACAGGCAGACATGTCACTCTATACACTTCTTTACTATAGCAACAGATGCTGAATTTATTAGATGCTCTTGTTTCTACTGTCTAATGATCTTCATAGAGTTTCAACAGTGAGATTAGCAGAACCATATTCAGTCAGGAAAAACGTGGAAACCCCTAGTTTTTTCTTGAAATGTTCTAGACCATCCTTATTGCTTTTCATCCCACTTTTCAAATTCATTCAACTATTAACTATATCCATAGATAAATAGGTATGTGTCATCTTGTTTCTATAATTTAAGGGCCTGAAAATTTTAGTTAGAAGTTCCTCTGCCCCTGCCTTCCAGGTGCTGGGAGTGACCTTCTGTTTATCTTTTCAATCTATTTACTCTAGTAAAGAGTAAACTCTACTGAGCGGTAAGTAGCTAGCACATGCCCTTTGTATTGCTGCCCAGCTATCAGAGAGCAACCCGATGTGCAAAGTGACCCTGACCATCCCCTTGGATACAGCACTTTTTATGCCCACATCCTATGGCTAATCATTGGTGCCATGGCATGTTTTAAAACACTTACCTCTTTAGCACCGGATTCTTTGAGGAGTTTTATGATGGGTGAGATAGTATTGCCTCTCACAATTGAATCATCTATGAGAACAATTCTTTTGCCTTTGAAGTTGTCAGACAACACACCAAATTTCTTCGCAACCCCGAGTTGTCTTAGCCTCATGTTCGGCTGAATGAAGGTCCTTCCTACATAACGGTTCTTACACAGTACTTCCACATATGGCAGCCCACACTGGTGGAGGGAAGACATGCACATTAGCAATACTGGCCTAAAAAATGCCTGTTAGAGACAAAAGGTATTCATCCATTCCTCAACGTAACGTCTCCACTGCACTTAGGAGCTAAGAAAGCACGCCCATCTATCGCTCAAAATTCTGTATATATTCATAAAAACAGGGGCCAGACTTTCAAGTCAGATGCTAGACCAGAAGCCTCTGTGTGAGTCCATGAAGAAGAGAAAATAGACTGCATTGCAAGGAAAAGAAGCACTGTGGAAACTCAGAACGGAATACAGTGGTTTAAATCACCCAGAAAAGGGCGAGCACACCACCAAATGAAGCCAGCCAACCTCAAGATCTCCGTGTTCTGCTTGTGTGTTGAAAGCAGAAGGGGGACCAGGTGAGAGAGGGAGAGATGCCAAGGCAGAAGTAAAGGATAACGGAATGCCCATGACATGATGAGAGGGAGAGACGCCAAGGCAGAAGTAAAGGATAACGGAATACCCATGACATGATGAGAGGGAGAGTTGCCAAGGCAGAAGTAAAGGATAATGGAATACCCACGACATGAAAGCACAAAGGAAAGCTACTGTGGGGAAGCAAAAGTGTAGAGGGAGAGAAGAAGGGGAAGGAGATGAGTAAGAACATAAATGACATGCGTGTGGAAATGTCGCAGTGAAATCCATTATTCTGTGTGTCGTTCGTTACATATTTAAAATGAGGGCCAATATTCTAATCTTTGGGTGATTAAAAATAATACTGTATGAGTGCATATGCACACACATGCCTCAGAACAACTCATGAGTCAACTCTCTCCTCCCACGCTGTGGGTCCTAGACACTCATGTGGTAGCCACCAAGCCATGTTCTCAGCCCACATTTTCTTTAGAGATGTCTAATAACTCACGCACGGGAATCAACATCAGACCCCAAATCTTTCCTTAATGAACTTCCCCTTGGTGGGTTACATTTTCTATTCCGCTGCCAGACGACCAACTCACAGATGATAACAACTGGAAGTAAATACCTTGGTTGCATATCCCAGAGCTGCAGGTGTGGCAGATTCCGGAACTGTGCTCACCAAGTCAGCCTCCACTGGCGCTTCAATTGCCAGCTGCTGGCCACACCGGTACCTCACCGTATAAACCATTTGGTCTGGAATGTTTGGAAAGGAAACAAAATCTTGTCTTATGTATTAGAAAGATTAACTTTATTACCAAAAACAATTGAAAAGAGGAACAATTATTATTGTAACTCAGAAACATTCACAGCATATAGCCATGTTCCTCCCATGAACCACTGAAGCCTTTGGCCAATGACTCATGCTTCAATAAGATAAATGAGATTATTTAAAAAGTCAAGGAGAAGAAATATACTTACCTTCAAATATACTATCTGGTCTTGCAAAATAAACGTATTCGAAGATACAGAAAGCCATCGGATCTCCGTTAGATCTTGAAATTATATCAAGAGTTCTGAAACCATGTCTGGATATTTCTACAATTTCTCCAGGCTTTACTTCGTGGCAGTATCTTAGAAAAAAAATCACACAAACAACCAGAAGACATTTGTGAAGCCTATCATTTTATACAATGAATATATGCTAATTTTTAAAATGCAAAAGAAAAAGGAGTTTAAATTTCTGTTGCTTTTAAACTATACTATTGATTTTTGAAAGAAAGGGTTGGTAAACACCATCCGTCATGTGCCCACTGACGAGTCTCGACAGTGCACATGTTCTGTCTATAATCTATATTATCACTTCACCTTATTTTATTCATGAGTACTTTATAATGTCTCCAGACACACAGATCTCATTACAGATGGTTGTGAGTCACCATGTGGTTGCTGGGATTTGAACTCAGGACCAATGGAAGAGCAGTCAGTGCTCTTTACCACTGAGCCATCCCTCCAGCCCGAGTTCCTACTTTCTAATGTCAGCCCCTGGCCAGTGAGACATTTGCTGCTAAGCATAAAGACCTCAGTTTTATCTCTGGGACCCACAGGGTGGAAGAGAACCTGACTCCTGCAAGCTTTCCTTTGATGCTGCATGTTCCTCACCCTACACATAGTAATAAATGTCATCACATAAGAAACAAAACATGTGTCTCAATCTGTAATCTCAGCTCTCAGGAGGCAGAGTGGGACCAAATCCAAACACACACATATGGGGGGTGGGGTGGACCAAGTGGGTCTAGTGAGATTGTGAAAGACAGACAACATTTTCAGAATCAGAGGTACTATGGGAACATTAAAGTCAGTACAAATGCTATGCACACTATAAATAATCCCAGCACCCAGGAGGCAGAGGCAGGTGGATCTCTGAGTTCAAGGGCAGCCTGGTCTACAGAGTAAGCTCCAAAATAGCCAAGGTTACAGAGAGACCCTCCCTGTCTCAGAACAATAAATTTATAATCCCACCCTCTCTTTTCCTTATCTCTCGTTTTTGGATATAGGGGATGCCCACGCTGGCAATAACTCCTAAGTTTAAGGTTCAGATACTTCCCTGCTTTAACTGCCCCTGGCCACCTCGCCAGCCCTCCTTTTGGGGAGTAGGGAAATGAGACACAGTGTCCACATATATCTCTGAAACCCAGGTTTCTCTCAAAGTCATAACCTCGCTGTCTTAGGCTTCTGAGTACTAGGAATATAGGCACGTGTCGAATCTGGTAAAAAATTTCCCATAAATGTAGAGCGAAATCATGAGTAAGATACAACTTACCTTGCACCAATAGATAGAAAGCTGCAAGACTCCGAAGACACCACCCATCCATCAGTTTCTGAAGGTTTTTTCTCTGCAAGTCACAAGACAATCAACTCAGTGAATGAGTGCCGGGCCCCTTGTTCAATGCTTTTCTCATATGGAGTCCTGGGCACAAAGCCAGAGGGAACCCGGCACTACCCAGTCAAGTACTGTATTAATCAGCTATGTCACCAGACTGAAGTCTCCCAGGATAGAAGGCCAAGTTCGACCTCTAAGCTTGGTCTCTAGAAACCTGAGGCAGAAGAAAGGACTCCTGGACTTGATGTCCCCTGGTCTCTATGCCACTGCCTGTCACTTGTGCAGTTAAACACAGGATCTAATGTTTGTTTCTTTAAAAAGCTTCTAATGGAATAGCTAAACACCAAACAAAGATGTGGGTTATCATCTATCACATTAAAAGCAGGTGGTGCCACATGACTTAGAGGCAATAAACAAGCCAAGTTTCCTTTAATACACTGAAAGGTCAGACATGGCCAAAGAAGTGTATTTTAAAAACTAAGACGAAAGCTAGCCAGTGGCTCAGTGACTAAATTGCTTGCTATGCAAACATCAGGGACTGAGTCTGGCTCCCAGCTTCTAGCTACAAGGTAGGCATGGCAGTAATCACCTGTAACCCTAGCTCTGGGGGAGTCCCACAGAACTCACTGGACAGCCACTCTGGCTGAAAACTGTGAGCTCCAGTTTCAATGAGATTGTCTCAAAAAACAAAGTAGAAAGCAACACAAGTCGGCAGTTGAAGTTGACCTCTGATCTCTAATTAACACACGCATAGGCAAGCACACCTTTACGCATACATACAGGGGCACACCTCCAGCCCCTACATATATTTTCAAAAACACCAACATCTAGAGCTTACTGTTAAATCACAAGTACCAGAGTTTGGATCACAGCACACACTTAAGAGCCCAGACATCCTGCACATATCTGTCAACAGAACTTGAAGCTAAGCTTCCAGCAATCTCCCAGTTCAGGAAAGATCCTGCCTCACAGGAATAGGTAGAGTGACAGGGGATGACGCCACACACCCTCTTCTTCCTTCCTTAAGCAGCATAGGGGCACCCTGCCATATACAAAGAGTGTACACACTCACATATGCTTTTAAAATAGGTACTATGTTTTCTTTTCTATTCCCACCCATAAGTTTCCTGTAACCGCAGATTCCCTCTGGAGCTCATACCTTTGTCATTTACGTCAGAAACTGGCAAGAGCCGACCAATGCATAGAGGACGATTTCCATATGGATCTCGCACTGCGTAAATGACATCCCTGTGCATTATGACCAGAGAGTACGCTGCGGGCGCTTCCTTCATTAAGTTCTTGATTCTGGAATTACAAGCAAGTGAATGAGACACACTAGCCAGAGACACACACAAGCAAAGCTCTCATTGCTGGAGTTGCAACTAGAGGCCAGTTCTATAGTTACCTTGCTACCCAGTCTGGGGTATCGTCTTGTTCCTGAGGAGGGGTGTATGCGAGTAACTGGGTAATCATCTCACTGTCAGAGGATGTGGAAAGCCCAATGCCATGCCGCAGAAGCTTCAGGAGAGAAGTTTCGTCATTAGAACATTAGATGTCCCACTCCCCATCCAAGAGCTCATAGTAATAGAAACCAGTCATTCTACAGATACTAAGTAACAACCCCTGTACCCCACTAATGGTATGTGCACACTCGTAGTTCCTTTTTCTTGTGATAACTCCAGCTTGTGTCAAATTGACAAAACCAGCCAGTATACAAGGTCTCCGAAAACACTCCACAGAATGGACATACGTATGTGCATGTATGCATGCCTTACTAACCACTGCCTGGTCCCATGTTATAAGATAACGTCCACTTTCCAACACAGCTCCAAAGGGTCTAGACCAGGAGTTCCCCACCTCACAGAGGCAGCTTAGCTGACTGTCAACACTAAGGACAGATCTTCGCTGTAATCACTCCTTTAGGTAAAGGAAAGTGTCAAGAATTAGACATTTAGCCTCATGATTGACAGCTGTCAGACCCCGCCTGCGACTTGCCACTGCAACAGTGACCCGAGAGCTAATCTGTATTTGCCTGAGGACAGCAGAGACAGGAGCCAGAGAGCGGATACAGAGCTGCTACTGTTACCTCGGATATGACAGAGCTGAGAGGAACACTGCTGAGTCGTTTGTGATCCGCTTCCTGGTGTTTCCTGGAAATGTGACCGACAGCCCTAACTGCAACTTTCATCACTTGCAGGGAAATTCTGAGAGCTGCCCAATAAATGGGTCAGAACAACCGTAGGGGAGACTCAGACCAACAGTGGTCACCCAGAAGACTTATTTCAGTGTGCAGGGTGTGTGGACTCCAATTCCCAGAACCCTCAAAGGTTACGATGCCATGATGGTTTCAGATAACAGCCCGAAGCCACCCAGATAACCTCTGGACTTCATCACAGCTGTCCTCGGCACCTCAGGGTCCTCTCGGAGCCACATCAACTAGTCCAAGTAAATAAGCAAGGCTCCTCTTACCCTCTGGACATCTGTCTGGGAGACTTCCTTACTGTACAATGGCCCTGTGCTGCAACATAGCCAATTTAATCAGCTCATTTGATCAGCTTTGTTGCCTACTTAGGACAACAACAAAGACCTTTCATTCCGGTCCAGCAGGCTGAGTGGCTGAATACAGAACAGATAGTCCCTTAGTCCTCATCCCAGGGACACCCAGGAACAGCTGGAAGAAGGCTACATAGTTCGAAGAGTGTGGTCAGGACCATAGGTTGCAGAATTATAAACTGTGGAAAAGGCAGAGATGGCTCAGTAGCTCTACGCATCAGCTGCTCATTGAGGTTCGAGACTCAACACCAACATGGCAGCTCCAAAGCCCTGCAATGCCAGTAGCTAGGGATCTAATGCAACTCGGTCTCCAGAGACACCATCATGCACATGGCACAAAACACACGCCCAGCAACCCCAACCCCGCACCTCCCTCCCAACTAAAACAAAACTATACAAAGTACTGAGGAGAGACAGCAGAGACCTGTGGACAACAAAGCTGTGGAGAAGCTGCCCAGACAGACCTGAGCTGGAAGGGCTCCAAATCGCTGCCAAAACTCACTGGCTCTGGCTACCCAACACCCCAAGCTCAGGGCTGTAACATGAGACACTGGGTCACTGGTGTGGACAGGACTGCCCAGTGCAGAAACAGGAGAGGGGCCTGACACCGTAGGCTCAAATCTTGTGATGGCAGCAGAGCTGCACTTTGTGCCTTCACGATTTCTACGCTTATGGAGCAGAGAATCCCTCGGCTTAAAAAAATACAAAATCACCTGTATTTAGCCAGTGTTTCATTTGTACCATGAAATATAATAATCTTCATGTTGACTTGGCATCTCACAATGGCCACAAAAGGCCTCTCACCTAAGCATTTCAGATAAAGAATACTGAGTCTGTGTGATGGTTTGTATATTCTTGACCCAGGGAGTGGCACTATTAGGAACTTGTTGGAGTAGGTGTGTCACTTAATACCTTCCTCCTAGCTGCCTGAGGATGCCAAGTCTGTTCCTGGCTTCCTTCAGATGAAGATATAGAACTCTCAGCTCCTCCTGTACCATTCCTGCCTGGATGTTGCCATGTTCCTGCCTTGATAATGGACTAAGCCTCTGAACCTGTAAGCCAGCCCCAATGAAATGCTGTTCTTATAAGAGTTGCCTTGGTCATGGGGTCTGTTCACAGCAGTAAACCCTCCCACTCCTGGTACTAACTCAGTGTTCCTAACCATCAGTCTGTGTCCCACTCTTACATTTTCATATTGCTCAGATAGGGAAAATGCCTGTAATCCCAGCAACTGGGAGACCAAGGCGGGAGAACTGCCAATGAGTTTGGGGTTAGCTAGAGCTACAGCTTTGATCTGGGATACAAAGACTTGGTCATAAAAGATAAACACATCTCTGCCCTCAATACCTATGGGGGATAGTTCCAGACTCTTGCAGATGCTTATACCCCTTAAAAAACTGGTATGGAACTAAGGACCCGGCTCAGTGGCACACTGCTTGCCTAGTACACATAAGGTCTTGGGTTCAACCTTCAAAACCTCAAACAAAGAAATAAAAGCTTAAATCATCTTTATATTATTCTCCCTCCAAGACATGGTCTCTCTGGTTATCCCTGGTTATACACCCTCTGCATATTTCTACTTCCATTTTTTTTATCTACACTTGAAAGATCTAGAGAGCCATAAGGAAGAGGGGAGCTACCATGGAAACCAATCATGACCAGAGGACGATACTCAGCCTCAGACCAAACCTCCAAGGAGGAGGGAACAGGCCAATAACTTAGCAGACATGTGCCCATAAAACCTAAAAGAACCGGCTTCATGGGTCTTCTGGATGCTGAGCACAGCGGAGAGCAGAGTCCAAGAGGCAGCAGAGCCTCCTTCCACAAACCCCATCCCCTACCTCTTCCATACCTTTCATAATGCCCTCGTGTTATGGAATGAGCTCTTAATAAGGGACCTGAGGGAGAAAGGAACTACAGGACACCGACTGATTGGTCTAAGAAAAACCCCACATTTGGTTCGAGCTATATGGTTGTGCTGAGTTTGGACACAGGGAACAGTTATAGATGTTTACAGTAATCCTCCTCGCTGCTGACAGCAACCATGAACCAACAGTCCGAATCACAAAGTGGCACCGCTTCGGATCACTTGGGGAGTCCGAGAATCTGAATTTAGAACAAGCAAGCCAGGAAGCCAGGCAATTCTGATGCTATGACTTCCTGCACCGAGGTAACAAGGCAATAACTAGAAGACACCCTTTGTCGAGATCTTCAACTTCCTTTCATTAGCTATCAAAAAGGAGCTGCTAAAAAACAACTTACCTTCCTCCTCAGTTGAGCTGCATTGACCAGTTCACCGTTATGGGCCACAGCTATTTTCCCTCGAAGAGTCTCAACAACGAACGGCTGACAATTTTCCAGCTCACACTTCCCTGTGGTGGCGTACCTCGTATGCCCAATTCCAAGATTTGAGACATACAATTTCTTCAAATTGTCTTGGGTAAAAACATGATTTACAAGACCCATTCCCTTGAGAAGTCAAAGTAAAAATAGAAATAGATCTTAGGGAAAAAACCATAAACTAGGACTGCTATGTAACCAGACTACTCGAGAGGCAAGCCAAATTAGACATATACTGTCTCTGTGCTCCAGATTTTGAATGAATTCATTTTGGGGTGGGGTGTGTAAGACAGGGTTTCTCTATGTAGCCTTGGCTGTCCTCGAACCCCCCCTTTCTGAGTGCTGAAGAGAAAAGATATACACCACCACTGCACAGGTGAATTCACTTTTCAAAATGGACTGGGAATATTCACATTAATAGTTTAAGATTGCCACAACATTGGAACACTTCTAGCTCATGACAGATAGTTAGCACTAAGATTGTATTACTAGGCAATGAAAATCAGAGCATCTTAAAATATTTAAATAGATGGCCTCCTGGCTTGAATGAGCCAGGCCAGCAAAAGACCACCGGGAAAGAAGTGCATCCTAATGTCACAAACACAGGAACACACTGTGGGAAGCAGAGCTATTTGCGAGTATAGCTTCTAGCTGCAAATTTATTTATACCCCCACACATATTTATTTATTTACTTACTAGCGTACTTAGAAACAGGTCTTACAATCTAGACCAAACCAGCCTCAAACTCAGATCCACCTGCTTCTGCACCTCAAGTCCTGGCCCTCAAGATACGCCAGTGTTTTTAATCTTCAGACTCACCTTATGCACCCTGAAGGTAGGCACTGAACTCCCATCACTGGTCACAATACCTGCGCTCTCCTGCCCTCTGTGAACAAAATAAGCGCATCATCTGTTAGGTCAGACCGACCAACATTCTGTGAAATAAGTGCTATTGATAGGATTCAGAGAAATGCAAAGACAGTGAAGTAACACACCCAATGTGGCTCAGAACAGATTTTGAATATCTAATGCCTATAATCTGCCTCTGAAGTGTGTAGATATCAATAAAATATAGGCAAGAATACTTACTTGCATATACTAAAACTGTACATGACATCAAGTAAAATTTAACGAGACAAGGTCTCAGCATTATTCCTCAGGCTAGCTTCATGGGCACCTTTTGCTCTAACCTCCAGTGTGCTGGGGGGATAATGGATACTCACCCCGCACCCAGCTAAAGTTTTTTTTTTTTTTTGTCTTTTTTTGCTTTTGATATTTCCCAAACTTTCTCCAACAAATCAATCCCCAGCCTCCTTCTTTGCTAACATGTCTCTCCATGTAGTCTGGCTGTCCTGGAGCTTTCTAGATATACCAGGATGGCATCAAACTCAGAGTTCTGCCTGCCTCGACTCCTTAATGCTGGGATCAAAGGCATGCACCATCACCCTCAGCATGAAACAACAGTCTCTTCAAGTGATTATTAACTATAAACCTCAGTCAAAATGTAATGCTTTTGCAAATGTTTCCCCCTTTTCTGTTTGGGTATTTTGCTTACATGTATGTCTAGGCACTATGTGGGTGCCTGGTGCCCCCAAAGAGGCCAGAACAGGGTGTCACATCCCCTAGAGCTGGAGTTACAGATATTTGTGAGATGCTCTATGGATGCTGGGAACAGAGCCTGGGTTCTCCCCCTTGCAAGGACAAGTGCTCTTAACCACTGAGCTATCAACTCAGCCCAAATGCAATGTTTAAAATACATAGCTATTCATATTAGCTATAAACCTTTAAATATATCCCCACAGATACTTCCAACCATTTCCATAAAAAACAAAATAAAACCAACACTTTCAATGAAGCCAAAGATAAGAAAAGAAATAAGACTCCCTGCCCCCTTCACCCCCAACACTTTTCCTTTCCTCTGTCAAGGTTAATTTTTCCCTAAAGCCCACGTAAGATTAGCAATCATTTTGGTCCAAACTTCTTTAACCACCAATCCTGCTCCTTTGGCAGATCCTCAAGTTACTCCCGTAGGCAGCTTGAACCAGTTAAACCACACCCTTTTAAACTCTTAGGAGCTTATTGACAACCAGCCCTCTGGTTTCCTAGGAAACAAAAACATTAGCTAGAAATAGCAAACTACTTCCAGGTCATTTTCAACATGGAGCGTGGACCTGGAAAACACTGGAAGGAGGAGGAGGTTAAAGCTTTACTAAGTGTCTGGGCAGAAAGAAATATTCGAAAACAACTTCACGGAACACTGAGAAATCGAGAAGTCTTTATCTACGTTGCTAAAAGGCTACGATCCCTAGGAGTATACAGAGATTGGAAACAGTGCCGGGCAAAGTATAAAAATCTCAAGTATGAATACAGGACAGTTAAGCATGCCCGCAGGTCAGGGGACAGCTCTAGAACGATGAAGTTCTTCCATGATCTGGACGCAATCCTGCAGTCTGAACAGTTAGCAGAGGATGCTGACATCATGTGCCTGGCAACCCTGAGCTCAAGCACTGCCCCAGAGACCACCGAAGGTAAAAAGAAAAACGCCATTCTTGTCTGTCACCACGTTTACAATTTCTGAATATGTGTTAAATGTAGCCTGAAATGTCAAGATTTCAAAGAAAACAAAACAAAAACCTAACATACCACTTGGCACAGGTATGAATTTCCAAACCATCACTTTTTATATGCCAAACACAGCAAAGGCACATTAAGATGGCACTTAATTGCTGGACCAACAACGGCTGGGTTGATATGCCTGAGACAGACAAGTCTGAAAGATACTTTAGGATTTATTCTTATACCCTTAGCAAAAGAGAAAGTATCAAAATGCTGTCTAGCTGTTGTTTTGCATATGGCTCCAAACTACTATCCCCACCTCTTAAATAAATATTTAATTAAAAAAACCTAAACCAAACAAACAAATAAACCAATCTGTAATAGAACCTCTAGGAACTAGGACTCCTCCAGGAAACTGAATGTTAGGAATGAAAACAGGCTGACTGTGTGACCATGTGGGACAAGACCTTCTCCTTTCTCATCAACGTGTCAGGCGCAAAGTCAACAGATGGAGATTTCTCTCTAGCTTTGGTAAAGACTAAAAAACCCATTTCTCTGTGTAGTGTCATTGTCTCAGCGCAGACAGGCGGCTGCACTCGGCCAGGCTCTCTTCTGCGGCTGGAGATCCACTAAGAGAACTTGGTGATGGAGTCAGGCACAGTAGCTGGCACCATCTTTTAGAATGATGCTTTTGAGTGTGGCTCTGACATTTTTTAGCTAGTGTCTGCAGTCCTTTGCCACCCATTAGTTTCTCTATTGTCTTTTAAGAAACGATTAACTTCTAAAGGCAACCAGCCCACCCCACCCAAAGCAGTTCCTAGGAATGAACAGTCTGGGACTTACTGACCGAGGCTAACCCAGGGCTGCATCCTTCCCCACCCTTCCAGTCCTTTCGCAGTTAATTCTAACAGAGTAGATAAGAGGATTCCTCCCTTTCCTCCCTTCTTCCCCTTTTCTCTGCTGTAGTGTGTAAAGAGCTTTGAGCCCCTAGGCAGGCATTTGACCTTGGGACTGGACCGGGAAGTGGGGCTACAGCAGACAGGAATTTGACTTCGGGACCGACAAAGAAGTAAACTCAGGAAGGAATCTTGATTTTCGGCTAAAACAGAGAATTAGGCTCAGATATCTATATCTGCTAAGCCTTAGGAACACTGAGCAGGGACTTTGTTTATTGCCTTGCTTGCTCCTAAACTCTGTTTATTGTCTTGTTTGTTCCCTTAACCAAGAACTGACCTTATTACCTATGCATATAATTAAAAATGGAATAAAAGCAGACTAGAAAAAAGTGAACCCTCCTGGCCTCAGCCTCAGCTGGGGTCATGCTACATACAGTGGTGTCTCCTTGCTCTTGCCATGGAGAACCTGTCAACTGAGCTGGCTTGTGCTAGAAATTAACCTCTCCTCTCCTGACCTCACTGATGCATGACATTTTTAGTTTTATCCACTTCTGTAATGAATATTCATGTCAATGGCAACTCACCTAAGGTCCATGTTCTCATAACTGAAGTCAGTCTGGACCACACTCCCACGGCGGCCAAGAGCCCACTCACCTGTCTCTTCTTGCTTTATACAAATGCACCATGGACAGTAAGCATTCCAGCCTAGCTTCTCTAGGACCAGAGCCTCTGTACAACACAACAAATGACCAACTTAGGGGAGAAAAACCCTCCAAAGAGGTGGGTGTGTAAGAGCTTTTCCTCCTTCCACTGACTGCTTCCAGGTCCTTTTTTGTAACCATACAATAGATAATTTTATTCCCCTTTACTAAGCCCTAGCCAGGCTTCTGGAGATAAAGGACCTGTGGACAGCCATGGTCCCCTTGCTTGTCTAAATGTAGAATTTTTAAATCTAAATTTTAGATTTTAGAATTTCAAATCTAAATCTGGACCATTCCTCACCTGTGGAAAGTTTGAAAGTTTAAATGTGGCGACACGGGTTCTCTCTAGAGGATCAAACAGGTCATCAGGCTTGGCAAAAGTGTCTCTAACCACTGTGCCACCTTGCCAGCCCTTATGTACATGACTAAGCTCTACCACCCACTGTGTCCACCTCTACAGGAGCTGTCAGCTACACCAACCTTTCCCTCCTTGCTCCTCTCCCTTCCAGGCACCATCAGCACCATGAGAACACACACAAGGAAGCCATCCCGGGGAAGCATCACCAAAAATTCACCAGAACCCAGGGAATCTTACTGTTGATCTCCTGTATAAATAAAGGAAATAGACATTTCCCCCTTGATAGAGACTTTGAATTAATGATTTTCCTTTTTTAACCAATCTATACTGAAAACTTATCATTTCTAAGTCATGCAGCTTCTTTCCTAGAAGGTTCCAAACTTTGCATTTTTTTAAATTAGGTTAGAAATCTCAGAGCTAAGCTTATCCACGGTACCCTGTAACAGCTTCCTGGGGGTGGGGGGTCTAACAAGAGGAATGGAAATTTACATCTAAAGTAAATAAAAGTAAATCCACAGCAGCCAGAGGGGAAAGTGAGAAATAAAAGGTTATTTGAACAAATTGTGAGCAGGCTTCAAAACAGTGGACCAGAGAGAATAGAAGCCATGCAGAACAAAGCACGGAACCTAAAACAGAGCACCAGGCAGTAAGAACAGCCAAGACCCAGGCATCTCTGGGAATATGAAATTTTCAATGAGCTGAATGTCATTTTGGGGAATAACAAACCTCACAATGTGCAAACGTAGTAACGGAAGCCGACCAGGCATGTAGGAAGGGGAGGAAAAGGACTCAATATGCTGTCACATCATGAAGGGGCTGGTTCAACTGCGTAAGATGAATACATCTGTGTTAGATAGGTTTCATTAAATGCTACACATTTGAGCTTTGCTCATATGCTACATAGAAGGGGCATGTGTCACAATGCACATGTGGATGTCAGAGAACAACTCTATGAAATTTCTGTGTTCTGTCCAATAACTAATACCTAAGCTCAAATTCCTGGAGATTGTGATCTAGTACAGTGGTTCTCAACCTGTGTGCAACAAGCTCCAAAAATATTTATTATGATTCATAACAGTATCAAAACTACCGTTACACCACAGCATGAAGAAGTGCATTAAGGGGTCACAGCATTAGGAAGGTTAACAATTCCAGAGCTAACTTCTCGGATTCAGTTCAGCACACACCTTCTTAAGCATCCTCAAGCACAGCTGCTGGTGAGAATCACAGCCAGGTTGCCATGCTCAGACAATATGACCAGCACACAAATGACAGGTCACGGAGAAAAGCACGCAAGCACCAATTTGATCCTACTCAGAAAAACTGGCCAATTCTAGTATGTTATTTGTATGCGAAGGGAAAGCAACCACAAACAAGTATTGGGAACTATCAGCCTATTCAAGTCACAAAAGAATTGTTTTGTTATCTCAAAAGAAATGTCCATATTCAAGAAGGAGGAGCTCCCAATTCTCCCTACAGCAAGATAACCACTGTCACCTTCCTTTCCCAACAAAGAGATTACTCACACCTTCAGTATTTCTCTGACTTCCGTTAGCTTGTCTTTAGGATCCTGAAGTGGGACAAACCAGTGCTAGAATCTGCATAGTTATTCACCTTTCAATCAAGTGGGTTCTTTCTGCCTTTTGGCTGGTTTGAACAATGCTGCAATGAAGAACAAGAGCACAGAAAAGCCTTGGTTCCGGCTTCCATTTCTCTGGAGGTGAGGGGGACACAGAAACTCCTAGGTCATGGTAATGTGTTTAATGTTTACAGAGGAACTAGCATATACTGTTTATCCAGAGTAAGTACCTGACTTTATGTTGAACACATTTTCAACTCTGGATTATAAAAGCGATGAAATAACAACCATTTTATCTTTCCACTAGAATCTTAAAAGTCTACTGAGTCACAGTGATTTAAACAGATGCCCAGACTAGAATGAGGCCTGGAAATCCCTTGGCACTAAAACCTGGCAAATTTTGAGATTCCTAAACATTAATAAACACTGCCAAGTAATCTCTCTCCTCCCACCCTTAGGCTGCTCTACACCAGTATTAGTTAAGGCTACTAGTTTACCAAGACAACTTCCTAGCAACTGATTTCATTAAAGTATTGGAGGATAACTGTATTCTTTCTTGTCTGAGCCTTTATATGTAAGAACATTTTAAACCAACTTTTTCAACGATGGAAAAAGATTTACATCTTTTCAAAAGCCTGTGCCAACAATCTGGTATCCCAGCGTATGCGGCTTTGGTACAGTACCCAGGTACAGCTGGCCATTACTTATTAAGTTTTGCAATAAGAAAATCAGTTCTTGAGGTGGTTTCAACGGGGCATTTGCTATGCACAGGGCAGTACAGAAATCAGTAGTGTCCAGACACAGGCATGCTCAGCCTGCTCAGTTCAACTCAGATACCACAACGCCCCGCCATTATTTTAGCTATCAGAAGGTATGCAGACTTTTCTTAAAATTTCAAGCTCTGATGATTTTCTTCTCACACTGGAAAATGAGCATCCACATACAGATGCCAGGGAAATCCTTCCTCAAATATTTGCCTTCCCAGGAGTATTAAGAGAAAAAAATGCAATGTCATGTGCCTAAGCTGGAAAACCATTAATAAGAAACAGTTGAATATACTTGAGAAATCAATGTAGATTATAAGCTATGCTCTTTGTGGTAAGGTGACTTTATTAACACTAGAAAAACAAGTACGTTTTTCAGTGTACAGGCTGATTAACTAATAGAGGGTCTAATTAAATGTTCATAGAGGGTCTCATGTAGCTCAGACGGGCCTCTAACCCCCTATGTAGCCGAGGATAATGTCTTTAACAACTGTACACATGGTAGGCATGACAATGTTTTCCCACATTTTTGCACACATGGAGGTGACTTTTATTTGAACAACACCCCAGTACTGTGCTGCCATGCTATCTAGAGCTTCTAAAGGTTAGGCGTTTTGTTAACCCCCCCCCGGGGGGGGGGGGAAGACATCAGATAACCTTCAATCAGGCATGACTTACAGACTCTGTGACAGTGAATTCAATGTTAATGCATCTACCTTAAGCAGAAACAAAGAAGAGTTACATATTAATCTATGGCCCAGGAGCCCAACTCTGCATATTCCCTGGAGGAAATGCTTCAGTACATGCTTATAGTCCCAGTACTAGAGAGGCAGAAGCAAGTCTTGAAGTTCGAGGCCAGCCAAGGCTACATGGGGAGACCCTATCTCAAAGAGAGGAGACAGGGACTCAACTGTACCTTACCGAGTAGCTCTGCATGACTCCAGAATGCAGTCATCATTTGAGGTTCGATGTTGCCACAATCTAAACTTCATCTTGATCTAGTTATGCAAATAGGTCTTTAACAAGCTCTGGGCTCTGGCTTGAGAAGCTCCCTCATACCCGTTGTTGCACATACTTACAGGTTTCTTGGCTCGCTGACCTATTAATACAAATTATCTTCTAGATTAAAAAGAATTATTACGGGGCTGGAGAGATGGCTCAGTGGTTAAGAAAGCTGACTGTTCTTCCAGAGGTCCTGAGTTCAATTCCCAGCAACCACATGGTGGCTTCCAACCATCTATAATGAGATCTGATGCCCTATTCTGGTGTGTCTGAAGACAGCTACAGTATATTTATATGTAATAAATAAATAAAGCTTTAAAAAAAAAAGAATTATTACTGGTACAGTAGTGCATGCCTTTAATTCCAGCTCTCGAGACGCAGAAACAGGTGAATCTTTAGAGTTTTGAGTTTAGCCTAGACTAACAGTGAATTGCAGGACACCCAGGGCTATAGAGAGATCTTGTTGTAAAAAAAAAAAAAAAAAAAAAAAATTACTGAAATCAATTTTGTAAATATCGGTATTGTTTGACATATTTTGTTACAGTGCACTATTTTTAGAATATGGTCCCAAGTATAGCTAGTACAACCAGAGACTGCTACTCTTCCATTCTGAGTGCCAACACAGGCCGTACCCAGGGTGTGAACTGACAGGGCAAACATCTCCTATGTGCACAGCACACCAGATGACCCCATGACATTTACTAGGCTTCGAACTGGCAGCTCCTGAAAATATTTACGATTGAGAAATCTACTTAGTCAAACTCTTCTGGGGGGGGGGGGGGGGGGATACAGACTACTGTTTCAACATGAGAACTGCTAAAGATTCGAAACTGGTCAGTCTCCTGTCTTCATAGGAACTACACCGAGGGGCATCCTTACCTATGAAGGTGAAATGAGAATGTTCTTAGGTGCTAAACAGATTTGGTTTGAAAATACGATCTCAGTCTCAAAAGCAGCACACTGCTTTGCAGCCACATGCGGAATACCTGAAGATGCTAAAGGAGGCAGTTTCCAACATGACCAACATCCTAAAATGGGGCCGATCAAATGAAGCCTGTTCTCTGTCTCAAGGTTATGTTTTTGGAAGACAGAATTTTGCAGATAGTGGGGCTCTGCACAACCTTCAGCTGAAAGAACAGAGTAAATTTAAACCACTACTGTCTTCTAACAGGAAAATACAATGATTTCTACCCTAAGTAAGCGTCTAGGTGGCCAGATTTAAAGGGTTCTTTTGATATGCCTTAAGTAGTTGGAAGCTAGATCTCTATTGTATAGTCCTCAGAGCTTTCTTATTATAACTAAGTTGGTACAGAGTATGATACGAAGAAAAATGTCTATTCCTATTTCTGACAAAAAGAAATTAGTAAATATACCATTATTTGTAAAATCCAATGAAAAAAACCATTGAGTGGAAGCAGCTATGTCCGGCTACAATCTGACTTACTTTCAGATTGAATAGTTATAAAAAAAAAAACTTTTGGTCCCTCCCAACTGACAGTATTTTAATTCTCAGTGATCTATGACAATCCTGGTGTGTTAAGTGATGATGCCCAAAACAGAAGAATTGCTAACACAATGATGGATAACTGGAAGGGTCCTGTTAATTTACAGGTAGTCACCTTCCTTCAGAAGATGCTGAAAGTCATGCGCCTACTGGAACAATGAATGACCCAGGAGCTGGGAGGCACTGGTCTGAAACCGAGGTCAGAGCACTCACACAAATCTGGCCTGAGGACAAAACCAGGCAAATGTTTGAAGAGACCACCAGAACAAACAGAGGAACACTGGAGGAAAGGGCACGGAGACCTATCCGGTCTGGGATACACAGAGACCCGAAACAATGTCATGACACCTCGTATAAAGATCCAAAACATGAACACAGAGTTTTCCAGAAGACAAATGACAGCCCTCAGAGAAAACAGAAGTTTCAAGGTGAGACTGACTTCATCCTAAAAAGCAGGACTCCTGGAATTACCAAATGGAAACATGGTAAGCTTGACAATGACTTTAATGTAAGAACCCTAAGAACTTTCCCCTTTGAATTTAAGTATCAAGGAAAAAAAAAAGTCTGGTACAAAAGTCCTTACACTACTATTATTTCTTCAACTGACTATAATTATTAAGAGAACTATACTTCTAGCTTCAATTTCTAAGCCCCAACCAAACACTCCTAATTCTTCAACTCATTCATTTTTCTAATCACTTCAGTATTCCTAGTTTAACCTACTTGATAACTAACACAGACTACAAGGTGCCACACGGTGATTTTCTTACATCTGTTTAAGAATTATCTGAAGGTCGTTTGGAAGCCATGGAACTGGGAACAAGAGAAAAAGCACAGGAAGTCAGTATGAGGCTTTTTTCCCCCATGAAGAACTTGTTGCATTTTCCCCGATAACAGATATTTAGTCCTGTCCCTGAAAGACTAGACTAAACACACTGTTTGTGAACTATCTGAGAGTAGAGGATGCTGAGAAATTCGTTCACAGCTCATTAAAGTAAGAGGAACTCACAAAGTCACTGGATGCATTCCCAGTTAGGTAACTTCCAATTACACTTAGTTACACAAAAGGAACAGGGCCCACAAATTAAACAGCTATAAAACTTGGTTTCCTCAAAGGGTAGTTAATAATAGGCATACTATTTTAATAATTAAAGACAAGCCAAACTCTGTAGTCTTTTTAGAATTGTACAAATTAAAACCCTAAAATGAACCAGCAATCCAGACGCTACAACTCATTTCCTTGTAAACCCGGTACTTAGGAGGCTGTGGGGAGACCTCAGTGAGGTCATCCTAGGATACATAACAGAGCTCCAGGCTAGCCTGGGATAGAGCGAGACCCTATCTCAAAAAGTAAAAATGTGAGCTAACCAGACACCAGAAGAGAAAGCTCAGTGCAATATAGAAAAGAAACCCAAATGTGCCGACATCCAAGTTCTTTATATAAAAAAAGCACAGTATTTGTATATAAGCTACACATATCTGCCTGCATATATTTTAAACCATCTCATTGCTGTTAATATCTAATCCAGTGTAACTGCTGTAAAACAGTCACACTGCACTATTTAAAAAGCAATGGCAAAAAAGTCTTTTTATTGTTCAGTGCAGCTAGTTTAAAAAAATGACTTTCAGTATTTATGGATTGAAACCATGGATACGGAACGCATGTAGACAGATGGCTGACTAGATGCAGGAATGTGCACAAGACTCAAGACAAACTAAGTTGTAGTCTCTCTTTGCTCCTAATTAGATAGTGCACTCATGTGATCACCACCCATATCAATATTCAGGAGGTTAAGAAGGATCAAAAGTTCAAAGCCAGCCTGGGCTACACAACCAAAGTATGTAAACAAAAAAATAAAATATGAGACCAACAAAACCAAGAATTCCAGACCCCCCGCCACCTGCTAGCTTTTAACTCCATCCCTAAAGTCCACCACTAATCAATCTACCATCATTGATTAGCCTAAGATTTGTGCCTTTCCCCCTTAGTATGAATGTTTAAATGTTCTTCTAATGCAGCTGTGCTCATGAGATCCACCCCTATAAAACTGTGTTTGTGTTGGGAATTTTTTGTGTTACCCTGGAATGTGGTCCATTTGGGTATCTGTCCCATCACACACACCCCTCCACTATACTATATTATTCCAGTGCCCCCCTTAAGGCCATTATGAGTAATTGCATGTCAATGGGCATAGGTATGTACCTCTACTGACTGAGTGCATACAGTACTGAGTGTGGGATAGTCATGGGTCATACTTAATCCGGGCGCCATTCTAACCAGTTTGAATATGAGGACTTAGTTCCTACAAGTCATGACATAGTTATGATCATCATGGACAATTTAAAATGTGGAAAATGGGTTCTAGAGCTTCTGAACTAGTGAGTTAATAACCCACTTCAGTGAGGGCAGAGGCCACACACAGCGTGTTCTCTACAGAAGGCCACACTGCCAGTCACTTAGAAGTACAGCAATCTCGGAACAGCACATGACACTGATAATGGCATCGGGCAACTGCTAGGGAGTCTGTATTTGCTAGACTGTACTTTCCGCCATCATTTCAGCACATGGCTATTTATAGACACCCCTATGACGTAAGACAACTGTGCAGTGTTACCGTGGCAGCAACCTCCGCCTTCTGATGTTTGCTGAGTCTCTTGATTGAACCAAGATACCTTGGCTGAGTGACTGACCTGCACCAAGCAAGCTTGTATAGAGCTTGATGTGCATAGCAACAAAATGGCCTAGTGATGCACTTCTTGGAACACATTTCCAAATCCCCGTGCTTAACTGGCATGCAACAGCATTGGAGAGTAGAGGAAACACACACCCCTGACTCTTTTAATTCAAGTGAGGTAAAAAATCTTATAGTACCATTTCATTTATAAAATGTAGGTCAGATGAATGGCATGCTAGCTACTGGCTCACTACATTAAAGTATCCTTCTGAGCCAACTAAATCCCAACACTAGAACTTTAAACTACTTACTTACCTGTAGCCCAAAAGATAACAAAACAGATCCAGAAGTTTGAGGATTGCCCAAGTCTAAGCTGGTGTTTTAGCTCCACTGTTGACACCAGCAGCCTTAATCTGGACCCCCAACAGTTTGGGAAGAGGCCTGAATATACTTGTCTTGGAGTCTAAGTGGACCTCTCCCTACTGAGTGCTATTCTGGTGATTACACTCTTTACAGAAACAATGTCTACACCTCTCAAACAAACTTCTCCAGAGATCATGACAAACCGGTTTCCTCAACACTTAGCAGAACTGGAAGGTTCTACAGGATGTTTCTGCCATCAGGACCCTCACCTTCATCAGGTAAATTTCACAACTGTTCAGAGCATAAAAATATGTAGCATTAGTCATTGGTTCTAACTTGTTCTGAAACGCGACCACTCACTGACAGAAGACACGCTCATTTCCTAACAAAAAGCAAAATCATCTATTTCTCATTACTATAACAAATACAGAAAGGTACTTTGGACTTTTTTGGTCTGGGTTTTCTTCTAGTTTTTGAGACAGGCTTTCTCTGGCTGGCTGGCCTGCAACTCCCTCTGCGGACCAACTGAACCCCATGCTGGAGATCCACCTGCTTCAGCACACTGGATTACAGGTGTGCGTCATCATTATGCCCAGCGTAGGTTCTTTTAAAAGGTTAGTCGGTTTGGGAGGCTCAGAGTTCATATTTGCTAAGTCCCATCAGTTCAGCGTCTGGTGAGAACCTCAGTGTGTGTGACCTCATGGTAAAGGTCAAGTGTAGTGGGGAGGGAGGAAGAGAAGGAAGAGCAGAGTTGGACAGAATTCCAGGACCAGACTCACTCTTTTACAGCATCTTGCTCTCTTAACTTACTCATGAGCTAACTTAGTTAGACCACTTTAATCCACAATCCGTGGTACTGCCATCACTTCCCACACACGAACCAAGTTCATGCCACACAAAGAACCTTTTAAGCAGCTGACTCATGGGCTGGGTCAAGTAATTCCTTTTTAAAAGAGAACTTAAAACACCTACCCTGCTCTTTGGATTGGTTTTTCCAGACAGGGTTTCATTGTATTCCTGGCTGTCCTGGAACTCAAGAGATCCTCCTGCCTCTGCTAGGATTAAAGGCCTGTGCCAAAATTAAAGGCATTTTGCAGCCACTGCCACCATCTTGCTCCACCATAGCTCACTTGGAGAAATAGCGTCTCTAATTCTACTATATGTTCACCTGTGATCACCCTTCTTTCAGGTTTTAATAGTCCCATGTTCAGTGCAGTGTACATTCATTATTTCTTAGGCTGGGTATGTAATTTGGTGGACAGTGTGTGCTCAGTCCACACGAGGGCCCTGTGTCACCCTGAGCATACCATCCCTCAAAATGTGTTAATCTTCTTTGGCCCTGACATTCTGCTTTAGGGTAACAGGCAATTCTATCTTCTAAACAGAATGGCATGGCACTCCGCTGGTTTTCCAATTAATGTCAATTCTACTAAAGGATAAGAGATGTTTCTCTAATTTAAAATGTTGCATTGCCTAGATTTGTACTGAGACATCTAGATAAACCCTAATGTCACTCTTATTCAGCCAAGGAAAATCATAAGTCACCAGGTAGTATGTTTGTTCCCCAGAAACTAGCTTATCACCGCTGTTCAAAAAAGAAAAGAACCCAACCAAACTAAAACAAAAAAAAACCCCACAGTCCTATTTTCAACACTAGTCTCCTAACAAAGGCTTGCTTAGTTTAGTTAGTTAAACAGTTATCCTAATAAAGTCATCCCTCCCTCTTTTGGTAGATAAATCTTGCTGTGTTAGCCTGTGCTGAGATTATACACTCTACTATAAAATACAATCCTTTGATTCCACTAACACATCTTATCTTTATTGTCCTTTCGTTATTTAATCCTACCGCTTTCTCGTTTAAAAGCAAGTTTAGGAAACATAATAACACGGGGACATGTGACTAGGAATAGGTTGTACTTTGTCTATTTATTTATTCATTGAGGCAGGGCCTCTCGGTAGCTCTGGCTAGCCTGGGATTTGCTACGTTGCCTCAGAAACTCAAGAGATGGGTTTGCCACTGCCTCTCCAGTGCTTTGAGCTAGAAGCATCCGCTCCCGAACCTGGCAAGTTTTATTTAAAAAGACAAACATCACATATAGCCCTCCCTCTCTATCTCTCTAAACAATTTTTTTAAAAGCTTTTTCTTCAGGTTCACATTTAAGGAGGAAGACAAATAAGACACAAGTCACTAAGTAACTGGCCAAAATGTAAACAGTTAAGAAAAAGATGGAGTTCCTTCCAACTATTCTCTTAAAATATTCTAGATCTATTCCTATTCCTCCTAATGGGATAGGCATAATAACATCTAAAATAGTATCCACTACTGCTCCTCGGAATCACATTTAAATTTCTCTTTTGGGTTATAAACATAATCTGAGTATCCTCCCACCCCCATACTAAGGACTGAACCTACACCTCCCTCTAAGTAAATCTACCACTGAGCATTCTCAGCTCTTTTTTTCACTTCTCCCCTCCCTTTATCCTCCAAAAACCATCTACATACCCTCTTTTTTTATTAATTGACACAGGTGTGTAGTTCTAAGTACGTAAATTCAGCCTGTTTGTAAACGTTTTCTCAAGATAGACTGACTCAAACATTGTGTGATTCATCCGTGATGCTTTTTAATAAGTAAGGAGTATGCAGAATGTGAAATGCAAATTCCAAAACTTGGGACTCTCTGCCCAGCTCTGTTCTAGACATTGTTGCTACTGTGTTGTCTCATGAAACTCCATGATAGTTTTTGGAAGACAGGCAAAATCCTAGTTCGTATTATTTCCATAAACAGATTTATACTAACTGCCAGTTAAGTCAAGTGGTAAGAAACAGATTATGGAAGCAAAGGTCTTTCTTGCTTTGTTTTTCTCAAAGCATCTCCCAATTTTCCCATAGCTATAACTACTTTCAAACTCAAGATCCCCAAACCTATAAATGCTTTCAGGCTGACAATCTGCTCAATAGCTCTGCCATTGCAAACAAGGTTTTTGCAAGCTGAAGGCCCCGAGTAAAAAAGAACAAAAAATTTCAAGTGCTGCAGGACCTTCAGCAGCACCACCCTACAGAAGCTTATCTCTAGAGCAGTCTAGTTTCAGGGAGATCTTAACGTTCCCTTTCCAACCAGGTTAGTGTAAGCAAACTCCAGCATAACAAACCGGCGGGGAGAGATGCGTTTTGGAGTAAATAGCATTCGGTAGAAATGCGACAGGCTAGGTTAGTGTCTATGCAGGCAAGGTGTACCCTACCTCCACTTGGTCACTAACCTGCATAGGCATAGGTACTTGTCCTGATTCCAGAGATCCTCCCTCCCATCCCTGATCCATCTTCCTAGTCCAGACCCACCGTCTAGCCTTGAACCACCTTCCTAGTCCTGAATACACCCTCCTAGCCTTGATCCCCCTTCCTTTCGGATGCTCAGTGCGTCTAACCCTGATCCACCTTCCTGGTCCGGATCCACTCTCCTAGTCTTGCGTCCCGTAGCAGAGCTGGAAAGCGGCTCGATGAACTGTGCAAATACTTGCCACTACACCCCCACCCCTCATCCTGTTGCTCACCGGTGCTGAAGCCCCACGAGTCCAAGAGTGATCACATGCGGCACATCTAGCAGCGTGGGCCAATCTCCAGAAGCGATGCAGCCGAACACGCCACATTCCTCACGGATCCCCAACTCCTCCAGTTCCATGGCGCCGCCGAGAGCACGTGGAGGGACCTGCTGGCGCGGCGTGGTCCAAGCACCAACCAGCTGTCCGCTCCGCTACAGAACACTCAGCGGCTCCCGCTACAGACCGTCTCCTTCCCCGCCGGCTACTGTCTCACTACTGCGGCGGCGCGCTTCCCAGGAGGGGGGCGTAACCAGCTCCCGGCCAATCAGCTAGGGCACGGCACGGGGGCGGAGCTATGGAGTCGAGGGGTGGAGCTAGTCCTCCGCTGCAGAGGTCAGGATCGCTGCTTTGCGAGCACGTGGAAGTCTCCGTTATCTTCCCGCTCCCAAGGGGTAGGTCACGAGACTAGCTTAGTTAATGGCGTTGGTCCCTCGGAGAGTCTGAGCCGTTAGTGCCCCTGGTCTCACGCCGTCCCCCAGCCGTCAAGACTTGGTCTGCTCCAACCCAGAAACCTCTCCGGCTAGCGGGGGCCAGCAGCCCGCGCGCCACTTTTCGCTGACTGCGGGGAGGGGCCGCCCGGAAGCGGGGGTGGGGGGTCGTATCTGTGCGCCTGCGCGGCGGGAAGCCTGGAGACGCGGCTCCAGCCTCCAGCGCGGCCAGCCCGGTACTTTGGGTTCGCCGGTGGATTGCAGGGCTGCCCCTTTAGTCGCTGCTGCGCTGGGTGTGTCCGTGAGCTGCTCCTCCCTTTCCTGCCCTCTAATTCTGTGAGCTCTTGTTTTCCAGAGCGCTGCCTTTTTTTCCCGCGCGGTCTGCTCTTCTAGTTCACCTAAGATAATGGCGGCAGCTGAAGGTGAGTAGCTCGCATTCGGACCCGCTAAGGTGCCCCATCCCTCCATCACAGAGCTAGCAGGCTTGACGCAGACTCGTGTGGCACGGGGGTTGCATCGCGGTCCTTCTGGCAAAGTGCGTGGCCGGCTGCCCCAAGACGGCGGCTGGGCCCGGAGCCTGAACACGTGGTCCAAGCGCTGAGAGACGTTAAACACTTAAGCAACCAGGGCCTCCCTAAATACCCAAAAGTGTTCCTCGGTCGGGTGGAAAGGAACAGTGGGAAAGTTCTCTGGAGAAGTGGCCAGAAACGAACAAAGTGCCTAGAAACTTTGTTGTAAGCAATCAGGAAAATCTAGCAGAAGTTTTGTTTATTCTAGTAAACTTAATATGCCAGTAATCTCCTTTGCTGTAAGCTTAGTTTAAACTGTGAAAACAGGTACTTTTGGTCGAGTGCTGCTTTGAAATTTGGGGCGTAGGCTAGTAACTTCAGAGTGCCAAAATGGAAGGCAAAGTTACTTTTCCACTTTTTATTTGATAGATTTATAGTTACATTTCCCTTTTGTCCTTGCATCTGAAGAGCCTCAAGAAAGATGGTTCTTAACCTTTTATACTAATAAGACAATATTTTAGAACACAAGTTTCTAGATATATAATGAAGCAAATCGTGTGGGCGCCCCGATTCTATCTCACCTATGAAAACCAAACCACCCCCCAAGTTTAGGTGATACAACTCCATAAAATTAGGACTTAGGGCCAGAATTTTTTCTTTTTTTTTTTTTTTTTTTTTCTTTTTGGTTCTTTTTTTTTTTTTTTTTTTTTTTTTTTTTGAGATCAGGCTGCCAGTACATCTAAAATTTAGAATCTCACCTTTTCATCCCCACATCTTTTTTTTTTTTTTTTTTTTTTTTATAAGTACACTGTGTATCTGTCTTAAGACACACCAGGAGAGGACATCAGATCCCATTACAGATGGTTGTGAGTCACCATGTATATGGTTGCTGGAAATAGAACTCAGGACCTCTGGAAGAGCAGTCAGTGCTCTTAACCATAGAGCCATCTCTCCAGCCTCTCATTCCTACATCTGATGCATCCCTGTGCTAACAAGGGTCTGAAGAAGTTCGGTGTTCACATCTGCAGTTTAGTTTAGAATGGTTGTGAACCACCATGTAGTGTCCCTTGATTGCTGAACAGTCTCTCTGTATTTGTTCAGTGTATTTGCATGTTGGTTATATGCAGTTTAAAGCAGATAGTCATAGAAGCCCTGCCTTGAAGCTGGAGTTGATGTGAGCCGCCCAGTGTAGCTGCTGTGAACTGAATTCAGATATGAGGCAAGAGCAGTTTCACTCCTCCCAGCCCCCTCATTCTTTAAATGAAGACTTCCATATTAAATCAGTATCTTGTGTCTGTCTGTCTGCTGCTCACTCTTTAGTAGTCAGCAACCCCATGGTTCTTGGCTGATGAATTAGTGATGAACTAGATGGAAGGCAACAGTGTCAGGCTGTTGGAGATTTTCCAAGGGCCTGGGAAGAGGGCACAAATATTAAGGAGGCTGGAGTTCTAGAAAGGAAATTAACAGCTCAAAACTGGAGTTATACCCTGCAGGGCTTTTAAGATTTTGTTAAATTAATGGACTTTGAATTAGGAAGATGCTGACTCATGTTTTACGTCACTGAACCACAGAGGCCACTGTTAGCCAAGTTTTTTTTAATTTGTCACCAGTGTCAACCCAGAATCAAATTTAGCCTAGTTAGGGGGAAATTACATTTATTTACTGCTAATTAGAATTGTAAGCAAAAGCAAGGAGGGAGAAAAAAGGGAAGCTACTTATGCTGAAGAACCAAGAAGAGGTCACAGTTTTACTGGGGTAGTTGAAGAGAGACAAGCTAGACACAGGTGAACACAGAACCGGCCAGAGAATGAGGAGCCAGAAGATTAGAACAGATTGCTAAGAGTTAGTTTGAGGTCAAGTAGAGCAATTTAGGAGAGAGAAGCCAGATTACATCAGTCAGCCTGGAGAGAAGTCTGAGCCAGAGCAGCTGAGTTGAACCAGCCAGTGGGAGCTCCAAAAGAACTATGAAGGGTGAGCTTTTTCAGCAGTAAGTCTCAGGCTGAAAACATTCTAGGCCAAGAGTAGATTGTACAGAGGCCAGAAGCTTCTACGACCAGACCAAGGTTAGCAGACTGAGGCAGTTAGCCTGAAGACAACATTTACTTAGAGAAGAATAAAAGTTATTTTTGCAGATAACATGAGAAGCTATTCCAATACCTTTAAATTTTGTTTCCTTTTGATTTTCATCTAAGTCATGCTAATATAGGTCTTGTATTCCTTAGGTCTTGTAACGTGAAATTAGATGGTTTTACCTGGTCTGGTGGGACACATCTTTAATCACAGGGGAAGCAGATGAGTTTCTGAGGTTAGTCTGCTCTAGGAAGGGCATTCTAGGCTAGCCAGGGTTATGGAATGAGTCCGCCTTTCTGTGTATTTCCTGATACTTGGCTACATCCTCAATGGAGAGGGCACTGATGGCAGAGGGTGGAGAGGTAACCCAGTTAGGTTGATGGGAATGTAAATACAGGAGAGCCTGCTGTCCTAGACAAGTGGGTGTGGAACTCAGCTTCAGAACTTAACTTTTTCCTTTGGTTTGGAATTTGTTTTTCCTTTGGTGCTAGACTTTCGACTGGACCTTTTACATGTTGGGCAAGCTTCACTGAACTACACCCCATTCATTGCCTCCTACTTAACTGATTTTTTTCTTTCTCTTTTTTTTTTTTCTTTTTTTTTTTTTTTTTTTTTTTTCTGGTGAGCAAAGGAGCCTCAATACATTAATTTGAAATGAAATTGTTCTGAATTTTCTTATTTAGCCTGCTATGAAAAGCATGGTGTTGATATCAGGTGAAAGTGTGCATATGCCATATGTGTGACCTCAACTTTTGGGAGCCTTGTTTCTAGTCTCTATAGTTATAATTAAGCTGACACACAATTATATAAGAGGGTATAAGGTTCTGTGTACATGGCTTTTATTAATTTATATTGATATTAATTACTATCTGCAGTGACTTGGCATTTAATGCATTGGTTCTTTGCTCTTTAGAAAATCTTAGAATCTGATATAATTCTGTTTTATTCTCACAGTACTGAACATCGGGAGAAAACTCTATGAGGGTAAAACAAAAGAAATCTATGAACTGATAAATAGTCCAGGAAGAGTCCTTCTGCAGTCCAAGGACCAGATTACAGCAGGAAATGCAGCGAGAAAGAACCACATGGAAGGCAAGGCTGCAATCTCCAATAAGATCACCAGCTGCATCTTTCAGTTGTTACAGGAAGCTGGTGAGTGTTTACCTCTGTGTCTTTCACAGTGGTCATTTTCCAGGGGAGAGGTTGTTTGGATCAAGAATATGTTATACTTATGTGTTATTACATCTAAAGCAGATAACTGACTCTGGGAGATGGCCCTGTTTGAATTAACACGTTAGGAATGTCTCAAGCTAAGCTGCAATCTTCACTGTTGTCCACTGTTTTAGTTGCTTTGCTGTTACCTTGACCGAGGCAATTTAACAAAGAATTTGATTTTACGGTTCCAGGGAGTCCATAAACATCATGGCAGGAGCTTGCAGCAGACAGGCATGGCACTGGAGCAGTAGCTAAGAACTTGCACTGCAATTAGGCAAAACAAAAACAAAAAAAAAACCTGGGTGTACAAATTAGGATTTTACTCCTGGGAAGGGATACCATGACCAAGGCAACTCTACTAAAGGACAATATTTAAATAGGAGCTGAGAGTTCTACCTCTTCATCCGAAGGCAGCTAGGGCAAGAGAATTATATTAAGGCCCACACCCACAGTGACACACCTACTCCAACAGCTAATATTGCCACTCCCTAGACCAAGCATATACAAACCATCACATTCCACTCCCTGGTCCACAGACTTTTTTAAACACAGAAGTCTTTGGGGGCCATACCAAACCATAGCTCAATAAAAATTCATTCAGTCCAACTTCCAAAGCCCCCATACATAGTCTATAGCAGTTTCAACAATGTTCAAAGTTCAGTCTTTACTGAGATGCATCCACTTACTTAACTGTAATCCCAAAGCAAGACAGGAAACCAGCTAGGCAAACTCCAAGCTCTGTATCTCCATGGCTGGTGTCAAAGTGATCTTCAGATCTCCAATTCTTTTCATTTTTGTTGACTCAACAAACTTCCTTCTCCTATGCTGGTTCTACTCAGCAACTTTCCTCAACAAGCAGCCCATAGCTCTGGCAGCTCAAACATCCTGGAGTCTCCCTTCAATAACATAATGCCTTAATGTTACAGCTTCTTTCAATGTCTGGGATCCACACATGATCTTCTGGGCTCCTCCACAGCACTCTAAGCTCAGGTTGATCACTCCACTGCTGCTACTATTGGTAATCATCCCGTGGTACTGGCATCTCCTATACACTGGGGTCTTCTGCTGCTACTAAGCTTCACCGATAGCCTCTCATAGGCTCTCTTCATGGTGCTAAACCTCAACTCCTTTTCATGACCCCTTCAGTCCTAGGCCATCAACTGCAAAAAGCAGCCACCAAAATATAAGAACAGTCTCTAGGCCATATATATAATAACATTCTCCTCTAAAACTTCTAGAGCCAGGCTTAAGGATGATATTTAATTGGGGCTGGCTTACAGGTTTAGAGGTTCAGTTCATTATCATCAAGGCAGGAGCACGGAAGTGTCCAGGCAGCTCTGGAGCTGGAGGAGCTGAGAATTCCACCTATTGATCCAAAGGCAGCTAGGGAAATAGTATTATTAAGGCCCACAGTGACACAGCTACTCCAACAAGGCTATCCCAAACAGTGCCATACCCTGGGCTAAGTACGTACAGACCATCACTGAGATGAACTTGTGTTTTTTGGAATATTAAAACTACACCAGAAACAAACTTTATCCAGCAAGGCCACACCTTGGTTCCACAAACTGGGAACCAAGCATTCAGACTACTACCTTCCACAGGGAAAAAAAGTTCAAGAGAAATTTCGATCAATCACATGAATCACCAGTGTCATTTCCCTCTACAAGGCCATCTTTAGCCTTGGGGAATTTAAAAAGAAGCCTTCCTGGTATTAGCAGACCCAGATAACCTGAATTCACTCCCTGGAGTACTGCACAGTTGCTCTTTGTTCTGCATGTTGAGGATAGTACAGAATTGTAAGTCCCTCTTCTGCTTGGAAACCCTGAGAGGTATTTGAAGATAACAACTGTGCCTTCCTATCCTGTTCTAAGTGGAAGACCTTGTGAAAAACTAAAGACTTTTTCCATTGGACAAGTTAAAAGATGAAACTAAAATTAGGACTTATCTAGGGAATGTTGGCATGAAGGAAGAAGGGCAGTTAGGGTGATTCTCTTTGTTGGATCATGGGGTTTTTGTTTTGTGTATATGCAGAAGAGGGCATCCAGTCTCGGGGAACTGGAGTTACAGATGCTAGTTAGTTTCCAAGGTTACCATGTAAGAAAGCAGTGCAGTTACAGTGGCAGAGAGGTGAGCCTGTGGTTTCCTCAATGTTGGTTAGAATAGCTGCAGTGTACCATATTATACCTGATGGATGCTTTCTCAGAGATTAATTAGGCAGTTAAAGAAAAAGTGTCTTCAGAATTTAGGGCTGTTCTGGCTGATAAGGTAGATCAGTCTATAAGAATTAATATACCGAACTGTAGAACGTGAGAATTCTGTGGTCGGGTTATCTTTAGAGGTAATTTAATGCCACTTGGTTGACTTCGAGCCTTCTATAAAGCTAGATTAGTAGAGAGGGGAGACACTCTGAATATGATTGAAGAGCTAGAGTGTAAAACACTGAACTCCAATCTTTAGGTTTCATATGGTTTGCCATGTGATAGTAAAATGAAACTGTCTAATGTTCTGGTAAAATCATTATTTTGTTAACCTGAGTTTAATTATGTCTGTATGTGTGTGTGCGTTTGAGTGTAGGTGCTATGAAAGGCCAAAGGCATTGGACCTCCTGGTGCTAGAGTTACAGAGGTTTGAGCCTCTGGTCATGGGTGATAGAAACCTTTAGAATAGTAGTAAGCACTCTTAACCTGTGAGCCACCTCTGATCCGATGACGGCATTTATTTTTGATGGATGTTTTGAGTTGGCAAGCCTAGCTTTCTGAGTTCAGCCTCCACGAAACTGTTGTTTAAAGAGGAGGGGAAACTAACTGGTCTTTGACATGCATGCATGAAAACGCACAACCTCAAGCTTGGTCTTTGGCACTCATGCATGCACAACCACATAATATACACGTCAGAAGAAATTGAAAGGAAAAAAATTGGAGGATGAAAACTGATTTTTTTAGATCTACCTGCCTTAAAAAAATCTTCATTGCCTCCTCCACCCCCTTTTATCGTCAATTTGTAGGTATAAAAACTGCTTTCACCAAGAAATATGGAGACACTGCTTTCATTGCACCCCAGTGCGAAATGATTCCAATTGAATGGGTATGCCGAAGAATAGCAACTGGATCTTTTCTCAAAAGGAACCCTGGAGTAAAGGAGGGGTATAAGTTTTATCCACCCAAAGTGGAGATGTTCTTCAAGGTAATGGCTTTTGTGACTTAAAAGTTTCAAGCTCAAAATGTTAAACATTGAAACATCTGAAACTATATGTGTCCTATTAGAAATTTATGTTGTTAATGTAGAATTACACTAGCACTGAGAAATCAGGTTTTGGGAGTGGGATTGTGAAATGTTTTTTTTTTTAACCAGATGGACTAACAAAAACAAATGAGCAGAAATCAGGAAGAAAGTTAACATTAAAAAGATTTGCTGACACATTGGCCTGGTGGTACATACCATATTCCTGCCCACTGTTTAATGAAAACAGGCTGGAGAGGTGGCTGGCTCAACATAGAGTACTACTGGCTGCTCTTCTGGAGGACCCAATCTTGATCCCAGCACTGACTGGTGGCTTGTAACTGTGTAGCTCCAAGAGTCGGACAGTCTTTTCAGGCATACAGATACAGTCATACATTCAGGCAGAACACCTGTACTTATAAGAACAGGTGTAGAAGAACTGATGTTTCAAAGCTAACCCGAGCTGTGGAATAAGACCCAGTTCAGAAAGGTTTTTTGTTTGCTTGTCTGTTGGTTGCATTTGAAATTTTTATTGACCAAGCCAGCTAAAGTCAGTCAACACGTTCTCCAGGGCAGGAGTGAGGATTAAAAAGAAAAAAAGACAATTAGACAACACTGTAGCATGACCCCAGCCAGTTACCAGGCTGAGAGGCAAGGTGGGTTTATTTTTTCCTAGTCTGCATTTATACCACTTTAATTACATGCAAAGGATAAGATCAGTTTTAGGTGAAGGGTACAAGCAAGACAATGAACAAAGCCCCACAATCACTTTCTTGGGGCTTATCAGGATGACCAAGGTATCTGAGCCTACTTTGTTCTACCTTAAAGTCAGATTCCTGCCTGAGCTTACTTCCCTGTTAAATTTTGCCCAATGTTAAATTTTTGCCTAGCAACCCGAAAAGCTCTCCACATCTTACATATTAAGGGGAGGGAGTTTTGAATTTGTAGAGGCTGGAGAAATGGCTCCGCTTGTAAGAGCACTTGTTCAAGGTTCAAGTCCTAGCACCGATGACATCACAGCTGCTCTAGTTAGTTCCCGGTCCCTACAGTCTTCTGGCTGCCACAGGCGCCAGACACATACGTGGTGCACAATGGCATATGTGCAGGCAAAACACACATAGACCTAAAAAGAAAAAAATGATGTTTGTTTGAGTAGTCAAGCTGGGGACAGAATAGTGGTGAAACACCTACTCTTTAGAGAACCAGAATTTGGTCTCCTCTCCACACGGGTAGCACATACATACACAGAGACACAAACAGAAACTAAAATTTTAAAGTAGACTTAATAATTACTTGAATCATAGGATATTTTGGGAGAAAAATAGATTTAAAATAGCAATTCTTTTGAATATCATCTGGAAAGTTAAAAATCCTAAGATTGAAATTAACTGTGCTTTATTCTTAGGATGATGCCAATAATGATCCACAGTGGTCTGAGGAGCAACTCATCGCTGCAAAGTTTTGTTTTGCTGGGCTTGTTATAGGGCAGACTGAAGTAGACATCATGAGTCATGCCACACAAGCTATTTTTGAAATTCTGGAGAAATCCTGGCTGCCCCAAAACTGTACTCTGGTTGATATGAAGGTATTGATAAAATAAGACGATGTAAAAGTGAATGTCGTAACTAAGAAATGTGGCTAGTATTGTGTCATTTTGAAATTTTTCCCTTGGCAATATGCTGTTTCTAGATTGAATTTGGTGTTGATGTGACCACCAAAGAGATTGTCCTTGCTGATGTCATCGATAATGATTCATGGAGACTATGGCCATCTGGAGATCGGAGCCTACAGAAAGACAAACAAGTATGTGGTGTTTGACCTTATTAAGCTGTGATAGAGGTGAAGGGGGGAGGATATTAGTCTTAGTGATAAATGCTTTGTCTTGGGCTGGACAGAGGCTAAGAGCACTGACTGCTCTTCCAGAGGTCCTGAGTTCAAATCCCAGCAACCACATGGTGGCTCACAACCATCTGTAATGGGATCTGATGCCCTCTTCTGGTGTGTCTGAAGACAGCTACAGTGTACTTGCATAAATAAAATAAAGCTTTTTTTAAAAACAAACTATTTCTCCGCTGGAGATAAAGCACTTCCTTAGAACACACAGGCCCTGGATTCAGCCTTTAGTGCCAAAAGAGTAAAAGTGAGCAAGAATCTCCTTTTGTGCTAAGAAATGCTTCTAGACTATAAACAGTTATATTTATCATCTTTAGATTCTAAAAGAGCAAAGAACAAGTGTCCTTGTTCATCTAAGTATCCCCACAATGTCAAGGCAAAGTGACGGATCTGGGACTCTAGACCGACTCCTCAGAGCCACAACAGGCTTTAGTTCTAACAAAATAAGGCAGAACCCTGTCTATAGAAATGTTGAGTCTTAAGGCAGTTGACTTTGCTAATGAGGGAAGCGTTATTGAATGAAACTTACTCACTTTGCTACTGAACTTTCCCACTGAGAAAGTGTTTGTAAGTCAAGGTGCATTTTTAGATACATCTCATTATACAAACTTATCATGATCTTTGCTTGCTTATAGAAAACCTGTTTTAAAATGGCAGGAGAAAGTAATATTCGAAACTTTGTTTTATTTTCTAGTCTTACCGTGATCTCAAAGAAGTAACTCCAGAAGGACTCCAGATGGTAAAGAAAAACTTTGAGTGGGTTGCAGACCGAGTTGAGGTAATTCTTCTCTAGAAAACGTGTAATATTGTTTTATTTCATGATGTCATTGGGCTGAACAATTAGCTCGGTAGTTAAAAAGTGCTTACCTGCCATACAAAATCAAAGACCTGACTTCCAATTCCCCAGTATCCACTTAAACAAAGAAAATGCCAAATGTAGTGGCAGGCATTTGTAATCCCAAGGTTGGGCCTTTGGGGGTTGGAGGGCACACCAGGTCCTCTCTTGTTAGCTATCATACTTGGCAAATTCCAAGTCACTGACTGTTCTTTTCTCATCCAAAAGGGAAGAAGGTGTATAGATGTGGCCAACCAAGATGGCTTAGAGTTTAAGTCACTTACTACCCTGTTCAGTCCTCAGAACATATATACTTAAAGTTGAAAGGAAAAGGCCAAGTTTACACAGTTTTTTGACCTCCACATTTGTGCACATGTACATTTGCAAAAATAAACAGAAATTTTTTAAGTTAAAGAGAAAATCTGGGAGGCACCTGAGGAATATCTGAAGGTGTCCCGGACTTCACACATTTATACATACACAGCAAAAATGAAAATTATTTCAAACCAGGTATGATGAAGCTTGCCAACAATTTTAGCTATTCTGGAGGCTAAGACAGTAAAGGGTTTCAAATTCCAGGCCAGTGTGTAGAACCTGATTAAGTGAAATTGGCTGAAAAAGAAAAAATAAAAATGAGAGAGGCCTTTTACGTCCTTTTTTCAGTGACTTTGAACAAAAGGAATAATCACAGCAGGCTGCACTAAGTTAATCATGCCGTTCCCAGGTGCTAGTGTAGAAACCTGGGATCTGCTTCATTGTATTACTACTGTGAATCCATGAGTTGAACATGATCATAATCACTCCATAGACGAATATATCCAACTTATCTATGTTTACTACTCAAAAAAATAAACAGATTGATTACCTTATTTGGTTGATTATGCCTTAAAGGTTTCAACAGAATGTGCTGAAATCTCTGGCAAGGAACATTTTGTTCCTTTTTTTTTTTGACCTGCCTCCTTGGTGTTAGGATTACAAGTTTGTTCCACCATGCCAGGCTGAGTTTGTTATTGTTTTGTTTTGGTCTGTTCATAAAGAAAATACCAGCTGTGCATAATGGCACAGGTTTTTTAGTCCTAGCACTTGGAAGGCAGATATGGCATATCTGAGATTAAAGCCAGCCTGCTCTACATAAGGTTACCTGTCTCAGAAAACAAAGCAAAAACCATGTATGTGCTGGGGATGTAGCTCACTTTGTCGAAGAAGGAAAGAGAGATGGTAAGGAAAAACAGGAGAGCCATTTGTCTGGCTGGTACTTGAAACAAGAGTATCAGGAATTGCAGGACATCCTCTGCTATATAACATCCAGGGAACACCCTGATATACACAAAAAGAAAAGAGAAACCAGTTACATTGACTGTCACCCGTCTTTCATAGTCCTGTTTTCTCTTTCCAGTTGCTTCTCAAGTCAGACAGTCCGTGCAGGGTAGTAGTGCTGATGGGTTCGACCTCTGACCTTGGTCACTGTGAAAAAATTAAGAAGGCTTGTGGAAGTTTTGGGATTCCGTGTGAACTCAGAGTAACATCCGCACATAAAGGACCAGATGAGACTTTGAGGATTAAAGCAGAATATGAAGGTGAACTTTAAACAACTAGAGAATTTTGTTTATTTCTGATTTGGGTAAAAGATTTTAAAATACACGCTTAAAAGAGCCTTTTCCATATTTCTCAGGAAAATAGTGTGTTGTATGTATGCTTTTATTACACTTAATCTTTAGAAGGGATGCGTTAGAAGCCTATAAAAGAACAAGGAGAAAACTTAGAATCCAGGTCTAGAGGAGCTGGAAAGCTACCTCAGCTGGCTTCCCAGCACCCACATCTGGCATCTCACAACTGCCTGGCACTGCCCGTTTGGGAGATCTGACATCTTGTGGTCACCTGCATGCATAAACTCATGCAGGCACATAAATAGTTTTTTAAAATAATTTTTGTAAACATGGCTTAGTGATTAAGAATATGTACAAACATCTGAAGCTCCAGCCCCAGGGGAATCTGTTGTTGCCCTCTTCTGGCTTCTGGGGGAACTCACTGCACACCGGTGCATAGACAAGACATGGAGGTAAAACACCCATACATGTAAAAAAAACTTTCTAAAACGTACAAGCATGAAAGAAAACAGACTAGACCTGTGAAGAAGTGTGGGCTCCTCGTTTTCTTAGTAGCATTCTTTGCATTGTTTCTTGTGTTCTGACAAAGGAGGAGGCTGAAGCAGCCTGAGGCATCTTTGTCAGGTTTCTTGGCAGCAAATAAGAAAGCTGTAGTTTCAGTAGGTAGTACATTAAATAAATGACAGGGAGATCACTGTGTGTGTATATCTACTGAGAGCTGTCTCACCTGCCCTGCACTGTGTTGTACCTAGCTATTATTATTGCTGGAAAACTAAACAGAAGGGCCTAACTATCTTATAATTTCCCCAGGGGATGGCATTCCTACTGTATTTGTCGCAGTGGCAGGCAGAAGCAATGGACTAGGCCCAGTGATGTCTGGTAATACTGCATATCCGGTTATCAGCTGTCCCCCAATCACATCAGACTGGGGTGCTCAGGATGTGTGGTCATCTCTTCGACTGCCTAGTGGTAAGACCTTAAATTTTTAGTGCTGTGTGTATACCCAAAATTTCAAGATACAATCTCAGTGTTCTTATCTAGCCTCATCTGTTAATTTTTGATTACATGTTTTAACCATAATCTATTATTTTAAATCAGATTTTATATCTTCTAATTAATGCATACTTAGATACTTAAATATGCATCTCTTTTAGGAAATAGGATTTGGGTTTATTATCATCTCTTTAAAATTTTTACGCTATCAACTCATTTTTCTTTTCTGAACCAATAGGTCTTGGCTGTTCAACTATACTTTCTCCAGAAGGATCGGCTCAGTTTGCTGCTCAGATATTTGGGCTAAAGAACCATTTGGTGTGGGCCAAACTTCGAGCAAGCATATTGAACACGTGGATATCCTTAAAGCAGGCTGATAAGAAAATCAGAGAGTGCAATTTGTAATAAAGCAATTTAATTTGTAGGAGAAAAGTTACATTTTCCTAGCTTGGATTTAAAGGAAAAAAATCAAGCACAGTGATTTCACATCAGAGAAAACAATTCAGTTTACTAATGAGCAAGTGATACTCAATGTTTCTGAGTTGATACTTTGTCCGTGGATATTATTAATATTGTCTAGCTCTAAGTACTGATATGTCCCTGTAACCTTGGCACTCCAGAGGCTGAGGCAACAGGATTACTAAATTCGAGGCCAGCCTTGACTGTGTATTGAGACCCTGTATTTGCCAGGGAGGGAATCTTTATAGTTAGTAAAATTGGCACGACATAAATATGTGATCATGGAACTGGAGCAGTGTGTCTGCAGTTCGGAAACCAGCATGGCTCTCTTGCAGATGACCTGAATTGGGCTCCAGCATCCATGTAGACTGCCTCACAATAAATAACCTTTAACTCGGGGGATCTGACCCCGTGGCTTGGCTTCCTTATGTACCTGCTCTCAAATTTTACTACATTCCCTCACCCAAAACAAGCAAAAAATAAAAAATAAAACTTTTTAAAAGAGTATTATTTCTAAGTGGTAATAACATTTATAAATCAGTAGGTATTCCTTGGTCTTTTGAGTTGACACTTTGAAAATTAAAATAATGATATTGTGCATACTAATCACATGTTCTTGCTGTATGGTCTGGACATTCTAAGTCGTTATCTAAGTATTAAAGTATATTGCTACATGAATCTCCAGCTAAGGAATGTATTTGTGCTTTGTGGGGTTTGTTTTTACAGTAGTGAGGAAACCTATGTCCTCGCCTATGCTTTAGCCCTGGTTTGTTAGGGGGGTATTTGCTTGTTATTTTTAAAGAAACTGGAACTAGGGGCAGAAGAAACACGTAAAATAGGAGAGGTGTTAGCTGAAAAGGGCTCTTTCCTGAGGTCTTTAGGCAGTAGGACAGTTCTACGTGGAATAACGCCATTCCGGGGAAAGCTGGAGCAAATACTGCTTATCTGGTTAACTAGGATCGGCAGGTGCCTGTCTGGGTTGTGCACTTTTATTTTCTGGTAAGACATTGGCCACACATGCAATTACCATCCTACCACCAGTTTCAGAAATTGGATCTCTAGTTTGTAATCATAATTAAGGAGTGGATGGGTGTGGTTGGTTGGTTGGTTGGTTGGTTGGTTGGTTGGTTGGTTGGTTTGCTAGTATGTATCTGAACAGTGGGCCAGATTCACTTCTGTAGGAGCAGACATCTCGGGAAATCTGAATTTTGTGTTTCATAAAGCTTAGCTATAGATCTGTCGTGGGTGTCCCCCCACTGTTTGCTATATTCATTGAATGCCTCCTTTAGGAAAGTGACCTCTATCACACTGATGTAGTTAGGTCTCCTATTCACCTCTCTCTTCTGCTCTACTTGCTTCTGCACCTCAAGGACTCTGAACAACTGTCTTGAACACGTTTACTCAGCCTAGCTTGAGACTCTGCTGCCTTTCAGTGGTAACTGCCCTGCCAGCATGTTTGTTACAGATGCACAAAATCTAGGGAGGACAGAATTCTAAGTTATAGAGTTTTGTTTCCAACATTATTTTATTGTACATTTTTATTGTTTTTGTTAAACAGACATCTTTATTATAGTTTATCTTTAACCCATAATTTAGTATTTGGAAATGGTGCAGTACAGTGGCCTGTGGGTTGTGGTGAATATTTAAAAAGTGGAAACCTTTGATCCTGCGCTAGTGCCGGCTCCCACTTACACTACGGGTCACTAAACTGCTCTGAGCATCTATGAGTTTGTATGTAGAGGGATTATGACCCACAAGTGTTAAGCCCTTCCTTGCCAGTCTGTGCTTCCTACCTTTAAGAAACTCTTTCCATTTATTTACTTGGGCCTTAGGTGTAACTAGCTAACCAATCATTCCTTCAGCTAGACATTGAGATAGTTCTGACTATTGGTCTTTTCTCATCCTTTTTCTTAGTCTAATTTTCAAATTCTTAGAGTTTGAAGCTAGCCAGGACTGCACAGAGAAACCCTATGTATCTTTAGCTTTTAAGACCTTATTTTTAATGATGGTTCTTAAATACTGTAACCTGCCTTTAGCCTACCACCCACCAGAAGTAGTGGGAAAGAAAGAATGGGGGGGGTGAGCCCTGTTTATAAAGGTTCTTTGGACCAACTCCCTTCTATGTTTGGAAATCAGTTTAGTTCATAGGTTTGCAGGCAGTGACAAATGGATCTACTCGCAAACAGTTCACAAATATACCAGCAGTCTAGTTCAGTAGAGTCGGTTAGAATCAGCAGCAGTGGAAGGGCTAGGTCTCGGCTAGAATTAGTGGGGGAACCAAGGGGGATGCCAGGAGTTTTCCGCTGTGCCTCTCAGCAAAGTGAGGATCCATAAAGACCCACAAACATTGCACAGCTAGTTCTACGAGTAAGCCAAGCTCAGTCTTCACTGTCCGTCAAGTCTTGTTAATACCCTCCAAGCATCATGTCCTCCACGGGTCGTCTGAGCACGTGAGTCTGTTTCAGCTGACTTCACCCATTCAGTCCGAGTCCTTGGAAGCAGCAAGAAGCTGCAGCACACTACCACCGGGGTTTTGGTATGTTTCTATGAAGCTCAACTAGGCAATGTAATGAGGTACACCAGTACATGGTGTGTTGCATGTCCTTTCACATGCCTGTGTTAGCAGAACAGCCTCTCCTGTGTGCTTTAGTCCTCCACCTCTGCACTTCAGGAAAACACTCCTTCACATGTTTGCCTCAGAAAAACACCTAACACAACTGATTTTCCAAAGAACCCTTAAGTTTCCACTTTGCCCTGTCTTTTAAAAATTATGTGAACCAAAGGTACCACTTGATTTTATGGATTCTTTAGGTACTTTGAAGGCATACTAAAAGTCATGTGAGCAAGGGTCAAGGCGAGTCTCGTAAGACCATGTTTCAGAAAGTGAAAGGTGCTCCACCATATTACAAGGACTATGCTCAATTGTTCATAGCAGCCTTATTTATAATATTAGCTAGATGCTAGAAACAACCCATATGCTCATCAGTGGAAGAATGAATACAGAAAATGTACATTTACACAAGGGAATACTACTCAGCTATTAATGAGGACTTCATTAATTTTGCAGGCAAATGGATAGAACTAGAAAATATCCTTAGGTGACCGAAACCCAAAAGGACATACATGGTATGAACTTACTGATGAGTGGATATTAGCCCAACAGCTGAGAATACCCACCATACAGTTCACAGACCATATGAAACTTAACAAGAAGGAAGGCCAAAGTATGGATACTTCAATACCACTTAGAAGAGTGAACAAAATAATCATGGGAGATGAGATGGAGAGAGGGGGTGCTTGGGTGGGAGAGGGGGGCAGAAAGGTGAATGTGTATGGTGGGGGTGGAACTAGGTATTCAGAGACAGAAGTCCAAAGGACCAGGAGAATGAACAGAACTATGTAGCAGTGAGGGGGGAATCATTAGAAAGTCCCAGATGCCAGCAATGGGAGAGGCTCCCAGGACCCAATTGGGATTGACATTAGCTGAAATGCCCAGCAGTGGGAAGACAGAACCAGAATGGACCACCTACAGTAGATAGACATGACCCTCAGTTGAGGTATGGGGCTACCCACCTAAGACAAAAATGGGGCAGAGACTGAAGGAAAGGCCATCCAGAAACTGCCCCACCTTGGGATCCATCTTATCCACAGACACCAAGATGTGCTTACTGACAGGAGACTGGTATGGCTATCTTCAGAGGTTCTGCCAGCACCTAAGACATGCAGACATACAAACTTTCTGATCTGTAAAGGAAAAAAAGTCTCCATTCTTATAATCCTGTTTCTTCTCATAGAACTTACCACCACTTAGTATATTTTTGTTATTGTCTAAATAGGAAATGCATAATCCAAGTACAACTGGACATTTTATCTCAGCAACTAATCCTAGCATAGGCATATACATAGTACTGAGGTACTCTGAATGAATTAAAGTGCAAATTCCCGAAGAACAGCATGGGACTTATTAGACTAATGCATGTACAGCAGCTGGAAAATATAGTTGGGGGTCTTGAGTGTTCTGTAAAGGCTCTTTTGATGCTGTTTAAAGGTAGTAGAAGGTTTGGGCCAATGGTTCTCAACCTTCCTAATGCCATGACCCTTCAATCCAGTTCTTCATGTTGTGGTGCACCCACACCATAAAATCACTTTGTTGCTATTTCATAACTAATTTTGCTATTTCTGTGAATAGTAATGTAATAATATGTGCCCCTCCCCCCCCCAAGGATCATGACTTACAGGTTGAGAACCACTGCTGTAGGGGGTGGTGCCTAGTGTTAAGTGTGCTTTTGAAATTAACATTTTGTCTGGGGCTTCTCCAGCTTCTTCCTGCCCAGTAACTATTAAGTGAGCGGCTTTGGGTGACTACTACATGATTTCTATCATGATGCTCCTCACAGAGGTTCCAAAGCACAAAGCCAACCTACTATAGCTGAAGTCATGATCCAAAATTAAACTCTTCCTCGTAAGTTCAGTATGAGGCATTATTATCCTGACCACACAAAGTGGATGAGAACCGTATGACAATCAGCTAGAGTTTCACAGCCTTTGATTCAGACTAGAATATGAAGTAGATACTTGGTTTAAAAGCTGAGTAGCAATATTAAAAGAACTTGAGGTTGAGTCTAGGGGAAGTGAAGGAAGATTGGTTCAGGTCTCCATGGTAGTAAGCAAAGTAAGAGAGAGGGGACTTAAAGAATCAGTACTCAGGAATGGAGGGCCTAGCTGAATGCTAAGACCACTTGCTTAGTATGCTAGTATGCATGGGTTTTCTCCATGAGGAAGCTGAGCCTTGGAACCAGAATGTATCCTGGCTAGGCTACACGAACAAATTTCCTTAAAGAACTCCAAGACAGTTTATTGTACGACATCTACATAAGCCATACATCATTTCAGAACCTGGACATTCTCATCTCATAGGGCTTCCAGCGCACAGTGCTGAACTAGATCTCAAAGGGACGTTAGTTAAACAGTACCTTTCACTGTATTCATCAGTGGCAAACCTATCTTCACTTCCCCCATATTCATCCCCAGGTTCTAATCACTGTTCGTGTCCTAAAGTGGCAATTTTGAAGCACTCATGAGAAGCTGTGCCTGTGCCTGCCTCCTTCGAGCGACTCTACGGTTCCTTAAATTAGTTACTTTATACCACCCGAAGAGCCGGGAGTTTTCTCTCCCAAAGACCATCACCTAGCCACAGTCGGACCAGAGGTCTCACCAGAATGCTTTGGGATGACAGTTTCGGTGAGCACCTTCCGAATCGGCCTCCTACCTCCAGTCGCCTTTTTATTAGGCGTAGGGACGTAGGGCAAACAAACGTCTTGCCGCAAGACTGAATTCCGATTTCCGACACTAGCTCTGGGACCTACACGCTCGCGACTCCGGGCCGCCTAGCAACCACCAACTTCCTTCTTCTCCGGGCCAACTTCGAGATCCTCTTCCGGGGCAGAGGTCGCCCTACTCCTCCCCCACCCCCACCTCCTCCAAGATGGCGAGCGGCGGCGGCGGTGGGGTGTCAGTCCCTGCGCTGTGGAGTGAGGTGAACCGTTATGGGCAGAACAGCGACTTCACGCGTGCCCTCAAGACCGTCAACAAAAGTAAGTGTCCGGGCGGCCCGGGCTGTCGGGAGGACGCCGCCTGTGTCCAGCGCGCGACTCCTCCGTACAGCGCAGAGGGGATCGCTGCGTCCTCTGATTCGGTCCCAAGCCCGGGGGCGGGTCGCTGCCCCACGGCCACCGGCGGCCGGAGCTCGGTCGCTTAGGGCCACGTGTACTTCCCTCAGTCCCCGCGAGACCTGGCGCGAGGGGGGAGGGGGGACTTAAAGAGACCATGGCGTTCGGAACCGCTTCCAAATTGTTCTTGATAGATGTCAGATTGACTTCTCTTCGTTATCTTGAGCCAAGTGATCAGGACAGTGTCATGGAGGAAACTTGTTGACTGGGGCAGGGGAAGGAACCTGCCTTGACACGTAGCATCCAGGCTGTTGCAGACAAGGTGGAAGCATTGCAAATTCTGAAGGGATGAGGTGTGAATGTCAAGTTTATTCATTTCCACATCCAAAGTCTTGCCCGTCGTGTTTAGCCAGTGAGTGAGTGAGCGAGCGGGCGAGCCAGAGAGAGAGAGAGGAGAGAGAGAGAGAGAGAACCAGCCTATGAGTGCCCCAACATTTAAAATAACATAAGGAAACTTTGACCTGCGTTTTTAGCCCCCATAAATTACAATTTCTAATTCTAGTTGCCTTCGATGTGAGATTCCATAAGCTGTTCTCTTCACTATATGCCTGTAATGTGGCCATGCTATATTCTGTACAGTAGATACGCCTGTGTATGTTAGGTTTGGTAATGTAACTACCAAATCGCTTAGCTGTGCAAAGCACTAGTTCTATAAAGGATGTCACAGTAACACACACTTTGCACCGTCGAGTTCCTGAGTTACTATAGAAGTAGTGATGGTGGCCACAGTGCATTAAGGAAAATAGCTACTAATTAGAATTGAAATAACATTAGCCCTTTACTGGGCCTACAACCAATATTAGTATCAGTATAACATTCTGTAGGGATTCTTTAATCAGCCAAGACTGTCACTTCAGCCCTATCTAATTTCTAGAGATTCCTTTGATGACTCCTAAACTGAGGATTGGATTCCATGAGGGGAACCATGATGCTAGTCATTTTGACACTGACATGCTGTTAGCATTGAACCTTGGCTGCCTGGGTTACTTGTGCTTCTCTTTGATCTCTCTATAGGAGAGGGACATTTTGAACATTTCTTTGGAACATTCCAAAGATAAATCATGTCTGCATTGTACTTATTGTTGTGTAGTGCTGAAAATTTGACGTAGACTCACAGATGTTAGGCAAGCTGTATTCGGCTTTTGTTTAGTACGAATGTGCCAGAGGAATGGGTTTAAAATGGCTTTCCTAAAAACTGCTCTCTAGTATTGCAGATCAACAAGGATGATGTAACTGCCCTGCACTGTAAAGTTGTTTGCCTTATCCAGAATGGAAGTTTCAAGGAAGCCTTGAATGTCATCAACTCTCACACCAAAGTGTTAGCCAAGTAAGTGATTGTGAGTTATTGTTAGAGTTGAAACCTCCCCATTGCTTCCTTCCTCTCTTCCCTTTTGACCTGCTCTTCCCTTTTGACCTGCTGGACTGTTAGAAGAATTTCTGAATTGTTTGCGCTTTTTGCTTCTTCTGGTTTCATGGTTTTCTTGTTTCGAATTTGTATGTTTACTGTGAATCTAACCCTTGCTGGCCTGGAACTCACCTTGTAGCCCAGTCTGGTTTGAAACATACAATCCTACTTCACCCTTTGAGTGATGGGATGTACCACAATTTCCAGAGCCATCTTTCTTTTGAATTGCTAGGAGGGGGGTAAACTGTAAAAGAATGCAGAACATAAATGTGAAAAGAGATACATGCAGGAGACTGAGGCAGAATTTCTAGTTTGAAGCTATCTTGGGCTATATACTGAGACTATTTACAAAGGTGGGGATGGGGAGAATCTAGGGAGAAAACAGTCATGTATTTATCAACTAGATATGTGTAAGTTACAGTGTATAAACATCTACATTGGTAGACATCTTTAAGGTGAACTTAGCCTGACCTCTGTCTGGCCCGTAGACCATTATTGTTCAGGCCAAGACCTTAGTTATTGATGGCTTTTTTAAAAATATCATTTATCATTTCATAGAACTTTCTGAATCGTTACTTTTTTACATTTGCTTTGATGATTTTTTTTGGGGGGGTTGGGGTTTATGGTCGAAACTTCAAAATGAATTTTAAATATCACGTTAATGTAGGTGAGTTTTAAATCTAGAGTCTTTTTTTTTTTTTTAAGATTTTTTTTCTTAAGATTTATTTATTTCATGTATGTAGGTAAACTGTCGCTGTCTTCAGACACACCAGAAGAGGGCATCAGATCCCATTACAGATGGTTGTGAGCCACCATGTGGTCTCTGGGAATTGAACTCAGGACCCCTGGAAGAGCAGTCAGTGCTCTTAACTGCTGAGCCATCTCTCCAGCCCAAATCTGGAATTTTAAATAACTGTTTGAATCTTTTCCAGTTATTCATATATACCATATTTTATTTCTAATTATTTTTTTCTTAATCATTTGGTTCATGAATAAGTTAACAAGTATTATATATTTTATTAGATTTAAGGAACTTTCTTTTGGAAACAGTGTCTCGTGTCTCCCATACTACCCTCAAGCTCCTTGGTAGCTGAGTAAGGGTTTAACTTTCTGACCTTTACCTGTACTTCCCAAGTGCCGAGATAACAGACATGTACCACATCCAGTTGTTGGGTGCTGGGCATAGAACCCAGGGCTTGGGATATGCTAGGCAGGCCGAGTCACATCCCCAGTCTCAAGATGTGGCCCACGTAAGTGTTGAGATTGTCCTTGTGTCGAAGGCAATCTTTGAGTTCCATGATTGCCCCCTTTAATATTTGTTTCAAAATGCCAGTAGTTTTGTCAGTAGTCATTTAAACAGAGCAGATGAAGACAGGGATGTTGCATGCTGTGCCACTTTAAGGCCTGTGTGATTTGGGAGGCAAGTCACAAGATAGTAGTGACAATATACAATTTATATAACTATAAGAATGTGCTTTAGTTTTTTGACCCTAGGTGTAGTGATGTGGGGCTGCTGCAGGCTGACCCCAGCAGCTGACCGTTTTTGTCTGCTGCTGTGCCAGAGCATGGTTTTTGCCAGCTGCAGATGATTTTTGAGATTGTGTAATGTTTGTAATTTTGGGAACTTTTCAGAGGTTATATAAATGTTAAGGCCCTGATGGGGGGGGGGGTGTAGGAGGTGGGTAGTTGTGGTTCTTTCAGGGAGGGTTGGTTGTGGTTTGTTGGTAGTCATGTTCAAAGAAGAAACAAAAAGAAAAATTAGATTCAGATCCCTTCCCTCCTTCTTTCTCACCTATCTAGTCATGGGGGGGGGGGGGAATGAAGGGTGGGAAAAAGAACCACAAAGTAGCAAAAACAAGCTATGCATGTATCAAGTGCTTGGAGCAATCTGGCATATACAGAGTGTTCTACATTATTAGATAATAACCAGATCTGGTTTGTCTTTGGTTTTTCCTTCAGTAACTCTCTGTCCTTTGAGAAGGCATATTGCGAGTACAGGTTGAACAGAATTGAGAATTCCTTGAAGACAATAGAAAGTGCCAGCCAGCAGACAGACAAACTGAAGGAGCTTTATGGACAAGTGGTAATTACTGCTTTAAATACCTGTTGGCAATCACCTCAAATAAACATTACTCAACCCCTAACATGGAGCAGGGATGAGGAAATCTTGATGATCCACAAAATTAGCCACCACACTAGTTCTTGAGGTTTGGATATGTTGTCTGTTCTTGTTCTTCACTGGAAGACGTGCACACAGAGTATTCTATCAGCTATGACTTCTTCAGGGACGTGGTATGGTATTTGAACTGTTGATTAGAAAGGTAAAGGCCAATGAGCTATGTACGTGGCTGATTAATATTTCTAATATTAAACTAGTATTCAAAGTTTAAAATGGGGCAATTATGAAAGATAAGGATTTAGAGACTTTTTTGTACTATATATATTATTTGTAAAACTATGCCCTTTAAAAATATGCTTTTATGAAATTTGTTAAAATTAGAATTATTCATATGTATGGGTATTTTGCTTGCATACATAGTATGTAGATCACATGCTTGTTTAGTGCCCATGGAGGTCAAAAGACAGTATCCGATGCCCTGAAACTGGAGTTACAGATGGTTGTTGACCACCATGTATGTGTTACGAATTGAACTCCGGTCTTTTGCAGGAACAAACAAGTACTTTTTTTTTAAGATTTATTTATTTTATATGCATACACTGTATCTGTCTTCAGACACACCCCAGAAGAGGGCATCATCTCATTGCAGATGGTTGTGAGCCACCATGTGGTTGTTGGGACAAACAAGTATTCTTAATCACAGAGCTCTCTCTCCAGCCTCTGAAGAATTTGAGACAAAATTGAGCCTGATCTGAAGGTGCTATTGCTGATGAGGACAGAGGTTACTGAGCAGTTCTAGGACCAGCTTCAAGAGTAACTGATCCAGAGTTGCACTGTTAACCATCCTTTTTGTTTATTTATTTTGTTTTGAGAAATGGTCTGTCTTACTGTATAGCTCTAGCTGGCCTGGAATTTGCTGTGTAGACTTGGCTGGCATTGAACTCACAAAGATGTGCCTACCTCTGCCTTTTGAGTGCTGGGTTTCAAAGCATGTGCCAGCACACCCAGCCCTGTTACTGTCCTTTAGGAACACTTGATTTTGTGGTATGTACTTAGTACTACTATCATTATGTGCCATGTCTGATTGCTGAGAAACAAAAAGTGAGCTTCTAGGGAATTTTAAGTCTTTGCTTAGCATTTGTTTTTTTTCCCTTCTGTTTGCTGGCACTTAGTAATCATTTTGTGTAGCTTTTTCCTTTTTATTGCAATTCAGGTTATAGCATAGATTTTTATACAAAGATTTCCTTTCACAAACGTTAGGCATTTGGCTAAGTATTAGCACACAAAACTAGCTAAAAATATATAAACACTTGGCTTGCCCATACTAAGTTTTAGCATTCCCTACTTAGTGGTTCCAGTTCCAGAAAGCATTAGTGTGTTCTGGAAATGAGACTGTGAGTCACCTCTGACCTCTTGCTTGCCTTCAGCTGTACCGCCTGGAACGCTACGATGAGTGCCTGGCCGTGTACAGAGATCTTGTCCGGAACTCCCAGGATGACTATGATGAAGAGAGGAAGACAAACCTGTCAGCGGTCGTTGCCGCTCAAAGCAACTGGGAAAAAGTGGTTCCCGTGAGTATGCTTGTGACCCACACAGCCATGAAACTACTCACACTTACTGTCTGACCGGCATTTCTCTCTGTGGCAGGAGAACTTGGGTCTCCAAGAAGGCACACACGAACTCTGTTACAACGCTGCGTGTGCACTGATAGGGCAAGGCCAGCTGACCCAGGCAATGAAAATCCTACAGAAAGCTGAAGGTTGGGTGTTTCAATGCTTTCTATAAATACAGTGTGGGATATATAAGTTTAGATAGTCTCAAAATTGCATTTTATATTTGTAAAATTCTTTGATTTGAAAGTTACTGCAGTACTGAGAATTTTGAGGAGTTTATCTAGCCTGTCTCCCATTGGCCATATCTCTATTTCTGTTTAAGAATTAAAGTAGTTTATAAAGTTTAATTTTAAAGAGTAGGTCTTTGAACGAGTTATATGAATACTACATGTAAAATAACTGTGACAAAACAGTGTGTAAAAAAACTCATTGCTGGACCAGTGAAATGGCTCATAGAGCAAGGGCACTTGCCACTAAACCTGACGGGTTGTCTTCTTGTTTCTGCATGGCATGCATACATGCACATGTGCACACACACAGAATAAGACAGGTACATTTAAATTTAAAATTTTTTAATCACTTTATAAATTAGTTGTCGCTCTGTTTCTAGTTAAATAATACATGTTACTCTTATGAACATGTGTATATATAAACTGTATATTTACAGTATTACTCAAGGACATTTTAGACCATTTAATGTCTCTACTGGATTCTAGGGGTATAGTATAGTTAGCCCATCATTAGGTCTATTGAGGTCGTTTCAGGACAGCCAGGGTCTTCTGGAGAAATCCTGTCTCAAAAGACAAACAAACCAACCAGAAGATCAATTGAAGGGATATTTAGGAGAACAAGAGGCTGGGGTTCAATCTCCAGCAGCAGAATAGAAAACAGGAAAGGAGGAGAGGATGAAAGGAACAACAAGGCTTGGATGATGTGGAGCAGATTTTAAATTTTGGCTTCCAACCATCACTACATTCCAGGGGATCTGATACCTTCTTCTGCCTCCATGCGCACCAGGCATACACTTGGTGCACTGTCTTATCCAAGAATTCCACTTCTAGAATTTTAAAGAAATGTTTAGGTTAGATTCACAAATATAACCAACTGAAAGGGGTTTTGATGGCACACACCTTTAATCACAGCATTTGGGAGGCAGAGGTGGGCAGATCTCCATGAGTTCAAGGCCAGCCAGGTCTACAAAGAGTTTCAGGAGAGTCAGGGTCTTCTGGAGAAACCCTGTCTCGAAAAACAAACAAGCAAAAAAGTCAATTGAAGGGACATTTAGGAGAACAAGAACTTACAAATAGCATGAGTTTCTGTGTTGTTAAGATTGGTCACAGGAGCTGGGGAACTAGTGTGGTCGGTGGTGCTTGCCTTGAATGAATTCAATCCCAGCCCAGTTCTCACATAAAAAGCTGTGCTGGGCCTGAGAGATGGCTCAGTCTTAAGAGAATTGGCTGTTCTTCCAGAGAGCCCAGGTTTGGTTCCTAGCACCTACTAGGTGGCTTACAACTATATGTAACTCCAGGCATACAGATGCAGCCAAGCACACATCTAAAATTAAAAATTAAAAAACAAAGCAAAACCCTAGGCCCAAGGACAGATATCAGTTGGTAGTGTGCTCAGGAATTAGTTTCTGCTTTTTGGAACTGTAAAAAGACTAGGAAATACCCAATGATGCTAATTTTAAAACTCTTTTCCTCCTGTAGATCTTTGTCGCCGTTCATTTTCAGAAGATTCAGTGAGTATTCAATAAAACCAAATTCAATGCTTGTTGACTAATACTAGTTTAGGAGGTTTTATTCAACTTTGTGGGATAGATGGTACCATGCATTTGGTCCATATGTAATCACATACTAATTTGCTTTAGGAACTTGCCTTCAGCAAATCTCTCTGTGCTTTCTGTATAATTTACATTGAGACAAGCATCATTTTGCACTTTTGCTATTTAATTTTATTTAATTTTTAAATATAATGTTACTTAATATATATAACTATAATAATTATTTAAACATAATGTTAAGTATTTATATAATATTGAATATAAATATTTTTATATTTAAATTTATAAAATATTTAACATTCTCTATCAAACACAGATGAAATCATGTGTTTGGAATTAAGCATCTCACACCACCCAACCAGTGCACCTTCAAGTTAGTGTAGGTTAGTAAAAGAGCGCATACTGGGTGCTCCAGAGATGGGGCTTGCTCTGTAAAGTGCTTGCTGTGTAAACTGATGATATGGGTTTGATTTGCTGTGTTCGTGGGTGTGATGAATTCTTAATGGTTTGCACGTGCAGTCCCAGCCCTTCAGAGGTGGAGACAGCTAATTCCAGGAGCCTGCAACCTACCTTGATCAGCAAGTTCCAAGCAAGTGAGAGTCTGTCTCAAATAAAAAAGTAGATGGAGACAAAAAGATAGCTCGAAGGTTAAGGAGCATTTGCCTCTCTTGCAGAGGACCCAAGTACAGTTCCCAGCTTTGGAGTTGTTCGCTTACAACCACCTATAATTCTGACATCCTCTTCTGGCCTTTGCAAGCACCACAGAAATATAGTGTGTACTCCACAGACACATAAATAAAAATAAAATCTTTTAAAAAGTAAAAGTAATGACACCCAAGAAACAGCATTCAAGGTTGTCTTCGGCCTCCACATGTACATGTGTACATGAATGAGTATACACATAAAGAATATAGCCTCCTAATTTTGAATATTCATTATACATGTAAACCAGCCAATCTTTCTGAAAGGATTGGAGAATAATTCTTCATTGTATAGGTTAAATTAGCTTCATCTGGAACATCAATCAATTAAGAAAGTTACCTGCCTCTGGGTTTGGTTTTTTTTTTTTTTTTTTTTTTTTTTTTTTTTTTTTTTTTGCTGTTGTTGTTGTTTAGTTTGTTTGTTTAGGTGTTGGGGATTGAGCCTGGGGCTCTGGTGCATGCTAGGCAACATTGCACCACTGAGCTACATTCCTGGCAAATGTCCCCCCACACCCCCCTTTGAGATGGGAGCCTCGCTAAGTTCCTATGCTGGACTTGAACTTGGGGTAGGGTTTGACCTTTGTTTCCTCTGCTTCAGTGTTCTTATAATTGGGATTACAGGTCTGTGACAACAGCTCAGCTGCTCTTTGCTTTACGTATAATCCAGGTAGTGAACTTCTGATGTATGGTACTGGAGTTCTTTTTATTTATTTATTTATTTATTTTAAGATTTTATTTGTGTATATGAGCACTCCATTTCCATGTATTCCTCCATGACAAGAGGGCATCAGATCCCACTGTAGATGGTTTCGAGCCATCACATGGTGCTGGGACTTGAACTCATGACATTTGGATGAGCAGACAATGCTCTTAACCTTTGAGTCATTTCTCCAGCCTTAAGATTTATTTTGCTTTTAATTATGTTAATGTTGTATGTCTCTGTGTGCGAGTGTAGATGACCAGCGAGTACAGAAAAGGGCTTTGGGTTCCCTGGAAATATAGTCACACACCAGTGTGTGCAAGATGAATCCTGGGAACTGAACTCAGGCCTCTATAAGAGCGGCATTTGCTCTAAGCACTGAGCCATCTCTCCAGTTCTAAGAAGCATTTTTAAAAAATATGTCTTGCAAGAAAACTTGTTAGGAATTTGGGGAGAAATTATCAAAAGCACATGTTACTGACTACTACATTGTATGTAACCATATTCTTTCAAGACTTTCTTCCCATTGTCCTGTAAACTGTTGTCTACAGTGGCAGGTCTCAAAACTGAGTCTCGGGGAAGATTCCTGAGGTTACATGGCTTCCTGAGGATTGTATCTATTTCAAATGTCTCAGTCACTTGGTGAAGTTTGTATGTGTTTCTCTTTCTGCTTAGGATGGGGCTGAGGAGGACCCACAGGCAGAGCTGGCCATCATCCATGGTCAGATGGCTTACATCATGCAGCTTCAGGGCCGCATAGAGGAGGCTCTGCAGCTCTACAATCAGATCATAAAACTCAAGTGAGTTGTTAAAGTGAAGCATCCTTTCGGGGATGAGGCTTTTATTGGCCATTGTTTAAAGTGTTTTTGGTATTAACAATTGCTTGTTTGCAGGCCAACAGATGTGGCACTTCTTGCTGTGATCGCAAATAACATCATTACCATTAATAAGGTATGAACTCTCTGGAATTTCTATAGTGATTTATACTGAGAACATAATTATACCAGCATTATTCTAGGGTGTGTTCACTTTTCCATGACAAAAAGAAATTTAGGTGTAACAAAATCATAGTGGAATTTTTAATTCATAATATTGGTGTTTCTGCCATGTTTAGTCAGTAATAAAACTTCTTTGTAGTTGTAGGCCTTGGGTTTTAATAAGTTTTTACCTTTCTAGTTTAAACTCTCTATGTATAAGTACATGGGTGCTTTACATTCCTTTTCTGAGTCTAAATATTTTGGGTGGGAGGGGTGACAAGGTATCAGTAGGTGCTATGGTTTGTCCTACCCACCTACCCCCTATAGAAATCACAGGTGTGTCTGTCTGTAGGTACTTGTAACTTAAGAGTGCTGTGCTCATCAAATTATATGGTACTGATTACCAAGTGCAACGATGTTTAGATGGAAAAACAGTTCAAGTTGAGATTTGAAATCAACTTAGTAAAAATAAGAGAAGCAACTAATGTTTGGTTTATCATGCTAAACCATGCAATTTTCCCTTTTTAAACATTTCACTTTAATTACATGTGTATATGTGTGTGTTCATGCATATAAGTGCAGGTGCTCAGGGAGGCCAGAATTGTCTGTTCACACTAGAGCTGGAGGAATAGATGGTTGTGAGCTACCCGATGTTTATACTAGGATTTAAACACAGTTATTCTGAATAAGTAGTGCATTCTCTTAACTGAGCATCTTCCCTGTCCCGTGTGGAGTTTTGAAATACTCAGTTCCTTATGTTCAGTGTGTAGGAGACTAAAAGAAGCCATTTGTATGAGATCACTGCCAGGAAGAGTTAGAACATGGATTCAGATACCATCTTTTGACAGCAAAGTTTGTCCCTCTGTACTGTGAGAGGTCTTCAGATGTGGGGTGATGGCCCTGCATACGTTTCTAAACACTGAGTCTAGCATTTGAGTTTAGCAGAAGTATTTGATTTTGAAATGTTTGTCAGGATAAATGCTTTTTATCAGATATACATTTCCACCTGAATCTAATTTATACATTGAACTTTATTCAATTAGCTTTTTCTTTGAGACAGGGTCTCTATGTGGTTATCCTGAAGGTCACTATGTAGACTAGGCTGGCCTAAAATGGAATGCTAGGGTTAAAAGCCTGTGCCATCACGCCTGGCTCCACACTGTTATTTTTTACTTTATGTTTAAATTACTCCATGTAATAGGTGATACTTAAGAAATAAAAGTTCTTAAGTCATGATAGTTTAAAATCTCATCCTGAAAAGCCAGGCTTAGTAGTCCATACCTGTAATCCCAGAACTCAGGAAGCTGAGCCAGAGTGAGACCTGCCTTATAGGTGGGTGGCGGGCAACCTACGTCTTCCTGGTGCTGGAAATAATATGTACGTTAAATGTCTTGTCTTCATACTTCCTGACTACTATATTTGGCAAAAGGTTAAACAACAGCATTTCTTCACATGAAGAAAAATTTATGATTAGGGAGTTAGGACTAGGTACCAAAGAAACAAATTTAAGATTACATTAAATGATATTAACATATGGAAGACTATGAAAATACATTGTTTTTAAAAAGTGTTATGATAAAGTCTGAGGAAAGTCTTTCTTTGCGTGGTGCATAAAGAATTGATTTATAACAAGTAATGTATGAGCATTAACTAGGAAACATCTACTTTTGTCAGGATTCTATTCTGTCAACCTGGGCTGCCCATGAGCTCCAGGATTCAAGGGTTCCTCTTGACAGAGCCTGTTGGTCAGGGACTGCAGAAGCCTACCACTGCTTTTGGCTTCATATTGGTTTGAAGCATGGAGTCTTTTTTAAAGTAGGATTTATTTTTTACTTTAGTCTATAAAGAGGCATGAGTATTTGGGATGTGGTAGCTCACACCTGTAATCCCAGCACTGGGGAGGTAGAGGCAGGAGGATCAAGAATTCAAGGTCATTGTTAGCTACCTAGTACCAGCTAAGACTGTCTCAAAAACAAAATAAAAATAAGAACGCGCTGCAAGTAAATTATTTGCCTTCAGAATGCTTTATGGCCTAGTTGTCTTGCTTTCTTAAGAACTGCATGCCACTCAATAATTTTGATTCCTCCATCCCCTCATGCTAGGGGGTTGAACTCCGAGCCTTCAAAGTGCAAAGTACACACTGGTTGCCTTGCAAGAAGTTTCAGAAATTGATTCTTTGTGTTTCTGCCTAGTTGAGAAAAGAGATCCTAGGAAAAGGAAATAGAAACTGTGCTACCTGCATGTTGTCTGCTAAAAGTGGGTGTCATGGTGAGGTTTCTGTTTCGGGAAAATAGGGATTTACTTAGCCACAGTTCAAGCAAGATTGTTACCTTCTTCACTGTTTATCTAAACTCTAAAAGATGTGGTTTGTACAAACTGCAGGTACATTCTTCATAGTCTTAAGTGACTAGGGTTTGTGGTATCCTGATTTAGTCCTTAAAAAACACTAAGCAAACAGACATGACCGTTCACTCCTGTAACCTCAGCACCTCAGGCAGCCAAAGCAAGGAATGGCTGGGAATTCCAGGCCACCCTGAGCTATAGCGTGAAACCCTGTCTGAAAACTAAAGACAACAACGGGAAGATAAAATAAGAATCTTGTTCTTCCTGCTGTAGAATCTCATGCCAGCCTTTTCCTAGCTATAACTAGGCCAGGAAAATATGTGTCCTGGTAGCTTTGAACTGCAGAGATTTTGTTTGGGTGCACCAAAATCCCAGGCAAAGGTGTATACCTCTTGTTAGTTTAGACACCCCAACCAGCAGGTGTGTCCAAGCTTTCCTGCTGTGTATATGTGAAATAAATAAGTGGAAAGGAGAGTCTCTTTGGAGAGTCACAAAAGTGTAAGTAGAAATTCCTGCTAATGGTGGGTGAACTTTTCTTCGACAGGACCAAAATGTCTTTGACTCCAAGAAAAAGGTGAAATTAACCAATGCAGAAGGAGTAGAGTTTAAGCTCTCAAAGAGACAACTGCAAGCCATAGAGTTTAACAAGGCCTTACTTGCCATGTACACAAACCAGGTAAGTCTCTGTTCCCTGGCTAGCCTTGAACTACTTTAGCACATGAGGCACAGTGGGTATTTGTATGATCTCTTTATGGTTTATCTCATTTCCTTCTTTAGTATTAACAACTTTGTTAATTAATTTTTCCACTTCTCTAAGCATATGGCATTAAGACTGTTACAGCTACAGGAGAGGACACTTTCTCCTCTATTTTCCTGTTTAACTGTGATGATGACTGACCTCAGCCTTGTTCATACTTTTGAGCTACATATCCAGCCCTTTCATTACATTCCTTACTAATCTTCCTGAATTAAAATAGAATCACTAAAGATACCATTTAGAGCTAAGATCCAACTTTTATTTCACTTGATATAGCATAAATTATAACTGTTAAGAGGTTCAGTTCCTTTTTTTATTTATTTATATTTTTGTGTGTCGTGTTTGCATATATGTCTGAGCACCATATGTGTGCCTACTGTTAGATCCCCTAGAGTCAGATCCTCTGCAAGAGCAGCCAGTGCTCTTAGCTGCTGAGTCATTTCTCCAGCCCCAAGGGATTCAACGGTTTATCTCTATCCTAGTTAGATTCTGAATTCACACTGTAGAGCACAAGATTTTAGTTTACAAATGAGAAACAGTAATATTTTTATTGTTTAGAGCTGAATCTGGGTTTCTTGATGTTTTATTTCAGCAAGTATATTTCTGTGGTTTTTCTATTTGTTGTATTGCTTTAAGGAAGAAATTCTTAACTTTATTTACCTGGAATTTAGGTATTCAGATGATCATTTAGAGCTTGCCTTTTGCTTACTGTTTTTAGAACTCTCTTAAAGTCAGTATAGTATAAATCTATAAATCTAAATAAAAATAATAAAATATGAGATGGATGCTGTAAACTTACTTGTTTAACCCTGTATTGTTTCACCTACGGTTCTACAAGGGTTCCCATCCCTTTATTTTGGATTATTTAATGTTTAATTTTATTAATACACTTATTAATAAAGACGGGGCATCTTTTAGGCAGAACAGTGCCGAAAAATAGCAACCAGCTTGCAGTCCCAGAGTCCTGAGCATCTTCTGCCTGTGCTAATCCAAGCTGCCCAGCTCTGTCGTGAAAAGCAACATGCAAAAGCAATAGAGCTGCTTCAGGTAAACACAGCAAACTTGAATGCTTAATGAGGTGTCAGACAGTTGAAGCTGTTTCATTTCTGGTGCATTCTGCTATAACAGCCCACAAGCTGGTAGGTAACGTACCACTAAGTTCCAGTGCCACATCAGTTGACTTTTAAGTTAGAACAGTTTTTATATGTTGTGTTATATTAACTTGTGTGAACACTGAAGAATACTTTTTCCTTTGGAGAGCCATTCAGCATGAATCAGGGGATAGAGTTTTAAGTTTGCAATACCAAGCTATGTGCCCCTCCCCCACCACACACACAGCTTTCAGTGATACATCAATACCTCAGTGGGTCTTAGTAAAAATCATCAGTCAGGGAGGTACTGACTTGGTCTTGAGAATCCCAAACCAGATTACATTGTGTGTTACATGAGTTTAGATAGTTGGGAAAATGGACAGGATACAATTAGGACCATGCTATGGGAAAGCTGCCTAGCAGAGACCCTGGTGAGAAGGTGGTAGGCGAGCGTCTCTCTGAGACAAGCGAGTCTGCAGCATCTTCAGTAACCCTGTCAGTGACTTTCTGGGAACTTGATATCATTAGACCTACTTGCAGACCTGCAGGTTAATCCCAGCACTGAGCAGCTAGAGGCAGGAGGATCTCTTAGGTTTCAGGCCTGCCAGGGCTGCACCCAGAAGAAGCCTTGTCGGGGGAGGGGGGTTATGGGGAGGTGGGGGGTAGGAAATTTTGAAGTTTAATACTTTAAGCTGAACTTTAAAATCTTATACAGCTGAGATAAGTGATTATAATGTCTTACAGTTGTATAAATCAAATTTATATGTAAAATATTTTAGGAATTTTCTGATCAACATCCAGAAAACGCAGCTGAAATCAAGCTTACCATGGCACAGTTGAAAATTTCCCAAGGTATTAATATTTGTCTTTAAGTTCTTTGTTTAGTGGTAAAGTCTGTTGTTTTGAACATTCTAGACCGTAAGATCTTCAACAGCTTGAGTAGAAAGAAAGTTGGCCTTTTCCTTGAGTTGGTCCTGTCTGTTAGAAAGATTCTCAAATCTTAAAGGACCATACAAGCATGAGATTCATTTGTTGCTAAGCACCGCCCTGCCTTTCCGAGGATGTCTCATGTAGACTGTACAAAGTAAGAAAGGAGTCACTTTGGCTTGTACATTGCAGTATGTCTTAGTTTGTTCCTTTTTTATATACTTTGCTATGTTCAGAAATTATGAGATCTGATACATTTAATTAGCCACAAAAACTATATTTTTTAAAATTAAGCTTGGTTATCTAGAATTGTCTAGTGTGCTAGCTGCTATCTTCATGTATCTATTTGAATTTAAAACTGACCAAAATTAAATGAAACTTACAGGTAGGCATAGAGCACATCTTTATAATTTCTGCTCTCTGAAGACTGAGGCAGGAGGATTATGAGTCGAAAGCTAATCTGGGCTACTTAAACCTGTCTCAGAAACAGTTTTAAGTTCCGGTTTCTCTGCTGTAGCAGGTACACAGTTAATGTGCCTGTAGAACAGCACAGGTGAATGGACCCTGACGTTCCAGAAATAGACATCAGGTGGCTCAGGTTTTCAACCTGTGCAAGTGAATAGTCCAGAAACTTTTAGTTAGCCACAGTGGCTTAGACAGAAATTTCATGAGGACAGTTGGCATTTAGGAAAAACTGTAAAAAAGAAAAGAGTGGAAAGGCTTCTTAAGGAAAAGGGTTGAGAATTAAAGGGGAAGGCTTTGGGTTATTCAAGTTTTCAGTGAGCATAAAATTCTACCACCAGTCTCCCTTTGTACTCTAGTCTGCAGTAGCACATTTCAAGGCCTTTTGGGTAGGGCTCCTACCTCCTTCAGGTCACCATCTGAAAGAGAAGAAATATCACTTACCAGCTTGGAGTTGCAAGACCAGCTCTGCCATTAGTAACTGAGCGTTAGGAGAACCTGGCTTCAAGCCTGAAGACAGCACGGGGGCCAAAGAGCTCCTGCTGTGCTCCTGACACACAAAACACGGGACCTCCACCCTGAGAGACAGTCGGGTTCTAGGATTGCTAATATGTAGCTTAGCCAAAACAGCAAGTCTCTGGGTCAGTGGGAGACCTTGACTCTCCACAGGAAGAAGGAGGGGCTAAGAGGAGGACACCCATATCTTCTCCATGCTCATGTACCCAGCACATGAACCACACTCACAGCAAAAAAAAAAATTTCTAGGTCAGTCTTTTTTAAAAAAATTTTTAAAAAGAAAGATTTATGTATTATACACACATACACACACTGTATAGCTGTCTTCTTACACCAGAAGAGGTCATCAGATCCCATTACAGAAGGTTGTGAGCCACCATGTGGTTGCTGGGATTTGAACTCAGCACCTTTGGAAGAACAGTCAGTGCTCTTAACCACTGAGCCATCTCTCCAGCCCTACAGGTCAGTCTCTTAAGAATGAGTAGTGAGTACACTATCCACTGTTCCCTGAGCTTATGTAGTAAAAGATACTGCAAAATATAACTGATGATCTTTTTCCCAAGGAAGTGATAGGAACTAAATTTTCTTGTATTTTTTCTACAATTTGCATTAATCACTAATGGTGCTGATTTTCTTCTTCTTCTTCATAGGTAACGTTTCCAAAGCTTGTCTAATACTGAGAAGCATAGAGGAGCTAAAGCATAAGCCAGGCATGGTAAGTTTCTATGACATGTCTGCACCTGCCTATGTTCTCTTTCATTTGTGTGTGATAGCGTTGGACCAGCATTAGGATGATGACAGTGATCTGTCTGGGATAGGTTTCTTCCAGTGCTCTGGTTAAAACAACGTAAAAGTAGTGGTCAGTAAATTTAGGTCTTTGTTCAGATATTGCAGGTTTAAGCTGGACATGGTGACATACCCCTTTGGTCCCAGCACTCAGGAGGCAGGGGCAGGAGAATCTTTTGGAGTTTAAGGCCAGCCAGGGCTGCAGAGAGAAACCCTGCCTTAAAAGACCAGGCTTCTATAGCTCAGAACTTGGCAGGCTTCCCTAGCTGTGAAAGTCTTTCCAGTGCTCACTGATGCGGTGATAAACGAACAAGAACTGTGTTCTTCGTGTCTCTCCTCTAGCACAGCTTGTTTATGGCTGACACGGTACCATCTCTATGGTGCTCTCTTCATTCACAGTCTAAGGCTTGGGCTGGCGTTGCTGGTCTTTTTTTATTATTAAAATTGTGCCATTATCCATCTGGAATATATAGCCTTTTCTGTCTAAAGAATGTATTCATTTCTTCTGAACCATCTTGCCACAGATACTGTGCGAGTACTCCTTTATTATCCTAACTGCAGGATCTGATACTGGTTACTTGACCTATCAGTTTTCTGTTGCTATGATAAAATACTGATCCAAACCACTTGGGGGAGGCAAAGAGTTCGCTCATTTGGCTTGCAGGTTACAGTAAACCAAAAATTATGGACAGAAGCCTGGGGCCAGAACTGAAGCAGAGGCTGTGGAACACCATTTGGCGGCTCGCTCCAGACTCCTAGTCAGCTCCACTTTTATATTGTCCAGGAACCCGCCTAGTGATGGCATCACTCCCAGTGGGCTAGGTCTGCCCACATCAGTCAACAATTAAGGAAATGCCACACAGACTAGCCACAGGGCAGTCTGATAGGAGCAGTTCCTCCGCCCAAGTTCCTGTTTCCCAGCGTGGCAGGATAGCTGATGTCAAGATAGCCGTCATGTATGTGTCCAGAATGTATATACCAGAGTTTCTCAAAAATGCAACTTTCTACCTCTTGTCCTTTTACTGCTCAGACACACAAGCACATGCTCACACACACACAGTGTGGGTTTCCTTGCTGCCCCACAGATTTACTGGCTAAGCTTTGCAGCTTAGACCAGCTATGGTGGACGCTTCCCCATCAGACCTCTGACTGTCCGGCAGTAGTTTGTATAAATGTACCGAATGCTCATTTCTTATGGTCTGGTCTTACCAGACTGACACTGCTTTAGAAGGTCTGTATTATAGATGATAGATTATAGACATTCTTATTTGGAAAATACTGTATTTTTTAAAGTATTTCTAAGAATTATGTTCTCTAAAAGGAATAAGGTTTATGGGGTATTAAGGACTGGCAGAGATCCCGTTCAGCTGTGTTCATTCCTTAGTATTTTAAATGTTTTAAAAGCTATGGTCTAAGGGGACTGGAGAGATGGCTCAGTGGTTAAAAGCACTGACTGCTCTTCCAGAGTTCCTGAGTTCAAATCCCAGCAACCACATAATGTCTCACAACCATCTGTAATGGGATCCGATGCCTCTTCTGGAGTGTGTGAAGACAGCTACAGTGTACTCATACATACAATATATTAAAAAAAAGAAGTGTAATTAAAAAACAGAAAAACAAAAACTATGTTCTGAGAGTGAAGGAAGAATCGTGTTCATTGACTGTGTTTGTGTGACCTTCGCTGCATAGGTATCCGCGTTGGTGACCATGTATAGCCACGAGGAAGATATTGACAGTGCCATTGAGGTCTTCACGCAGGCTATCCAGTGGTATCAAAACCATCAGGTAAAGGAGGGGAGCAAAGTAGTATTATAGGGCACACCCTTCCCTTCAATAATACAGTGTTCTGCTGAGCCAAAAACTTCAGAGAACTATAGTGTCTTGAGTCACTGTGTAAAAATGAGAGATGGAGAGATGGCTCAGTGGTTAGAGCACTGGCTGCTCTTCCAGAGGTCCTGAGTTCAAATCCCAGCAACCACATGGTGGTTCACAACCATCTGTAATGGGATCTGATGCCCTCTTCTGGTGTGTCTGAAGACAGCTACAGATACATAAAATAAATCTTTTTTTTTTTTAATGGAAGGCAACTGGAGTATCAAATTTATGTTTATAAAGTATGCCACATCCAAAATATTGTTACACATAAGGAACAGCTGCAAGATGAAACAAGACAGCTCATTTGTGTTTTAGAAGCTCTTTCCTTATATGTGTATGTGCATGCACACATATACTTGACACTATAGCACAGTAATATTGGTAAGGAGCGAAGAGCCTGGGGGTGGCTAGTTATTAGAAGAGCAGTGTGTAGGATCCTGTCTTACCTAATAGAAGCATCTCCATTTTCTCTGTGTCAGTCTCTGCATGGGTAGTGTCAGCTTTACCATTCATATGCACATGTTATGTTTACATGGTTATTAACTGTTAGCGGTGTGAGGGCATCAGTGCTTTGGAAATTATTATGCTTGAGATTAAATGAATTGATGTTTGAGAATTAAGATCTGACTTTAGGAGAATGTTGTGTTGTTTGGTTAGAGATAGAGGACTTTGGCATCCTAGGCAAGTGCACTACTAGCGCTACGTTTCCTGCTTGTTTATTTTTGTAGGTGACCAAGATGAAGAATTTAATGAGCAGGTCCATTTTAAGAGGCCTTTAATAAGAAGGGTTTCACTGGCATATTCAGCTTAAAAATTTGCTATTTTATTTTGTTTTGTTGAACCTGTAGCCCAAATCCCCTGCTCATTTGTCCTTGATAAGAGAAGCCGCAAACTTCAAGCTCAAATATGGACGGAAGAAAGAGGCAGTTAGTGACTTAGAACAGCTGTGGAAGTAAGTTCTGGAAAGTGGTGTGGAATCCACAGCTTGTTCCTGTGCTGAGGGGGGGGGGCTCTTTGTTTATGCTAGTGATTTTAAAAAATGTTTATTAAACTTTTTTATTTCTTCTTTTAGACAAAATTCAAAAGATATTCACACCCTAGCCCAGCTTATCTCTGCTTACTCGCTGGTGGATCCAGAGAAAGCCAAGGCGTATCCTCCGCAGTCTAGCTGTTTGGAGCACCAGAGTTCTGCTAGTACTTGGGTCTCAAGCAGATATTTTTCTGTTAGAAATTTCAACTCATAAACTTGCTTCTACCTAGTGAAAGCAAAATTTAGAATTACGTATCAGTATGATTGAAAATAGTAATGAAGTGGCGAGGGGTCACATGTTCATTGCAAACAGGGTTGATAAGATTCACAGATGGGGCATGGTGGCTTGTTCCTGCAATCCTAACACTTGGGAGGCAGGAGCAGGAGAATTAGGTCATCCTCGGCTATATAGTGAGTTCAAGACTAACCTGGGCTCAAAGAAAAATAAGAAAATTAAATATCCTGCTTGATCAGTTTGGGTTCTGAGTGCCTCCCTGAACTGAGTTGTATATAGGATGCTAAGAAGCTGCTAGTCAAAGCCACTGCACTGAACCAGCACACTTGATGATGGGGAACACCTAGAACTCCGTCACTGAGTTAAGGAGTAGACGGTGGGTTTTCTATAGGCTGTGTCTGTAATGTAATTCGTTGTCTTATAGGATTAAGAGTATTTTTGCTGTTGATAAAGGCCATCCAGGAAAGACAGTATTTTTCTGTTAGCAAAGATGTGTTGATAGATTCAAATATATGTTGTGTTCCTGAACACCTGTCTTACTCCAGTCTCAGTAAACACCTGCCCTCATCGGATAGTATGTCTCTAAAAGTAGATGTTGAGGCGCTTGAAAATTCTCCTGGTGCTACGTACATTCGGAAGAAGGGTGGAAAAGTTACTGGAGATAATCAACCAAAGGAACAAGGGTAATGTGTTTCTTATTCAAAGTCTATAAAACATTTTCTTGATGAGGTTGGGATGCAGCTCGGTTGGGAGAGTGCCTGCCTTAGGAGCCCGGGCTCTGAGTGTAGTTCCTAGCATCACATAAATGGAATTCCAGCAGAATCAGGAGTTCCAGTTCCTCAGCCTCAGCCAGTTCCTCCATCTTGAGCTACAGGAGACTGTGTGAAGATTAAAGCCAAAAATGTCATAAGGAATAAAAACTTCCATCTTATGTGCGTGTGTGCAGAGGCCAGAGGGTGACATGAGCCACTGCCCACACTTTCTAAGACTGGGTCTCCCACTGAAGCTCACCTAGTTTGGTTGACTGGCTAGCCCTGGGAATTCTCTTGCCTCTGCCTCCCTAGCAATTGGGGGTACAGAGAAGTTTGCCACTAAAGCCAACCTTTTATTATGTGCCTGCTAAGGCTCTAGACTCGGGTCCTTGTGGTTTTTACAATAAAGAGTTTACCAGCTGGACCATCTCCCAGAATACCTCTTAATAAATCCATGTGAGTGGAATTCCACCTTCTTGTCCTCCTTCTTTTGGCTGTCCCCACCTTTTCCTCCTCATCCCACCTGTCCTGTCACACAGAACAAGCCTCATGCAGTCAGTATGTCTTTGCCGATCGTTTCTCCCTATTTATGTATGCACACAAAAATTGTAAAAAATGTAGTTCTCTTTATACTAAGTATTGAATAACGGGCTAGAGAGATGGCTCACTTGTTTATTGTAGTGGGTGCTCTTCCAGGGGACCTGAATTTGGCTCTGAGCACCCGTGGTGGGCTGCTCACAACCACCTCTAAACTCCAGCTCTGTGTCTTTAGGATCTGACACCCGCTTTTAGATTCCAAAGGCGCACACAGACATGTGGTATACAAAACACACTTTTGAGTTCTAGGATTAAAGATGAATGTCTCTATGCCCAGCTTAAAAAAAAAAAAAAAAAAAAAAGTCAGAAAAACAACAACATAGAACTGGCTGGTTGAATCATTCTTCATTTGCCTAAGTTACTCGTTACTAGTGCACATTTAGTGCATCCTTCGGTAATTCTGAGCCAGAGCTCACATGTTCTGTTTTGCTGGTTTGGAGGGAAAGTTAACTCTTGTAAGGAACAGGAAGTCAAATTCTGGCTCCTTCCTTGTTCTTGAACATTGACGTCCGACCTTTTAAGACCCTCATGTTTAAGGTGTTGAATGTTTAAGATTTCTGTTTTGGTTCCCCGTCCATCCTTTTCCCTTCTAGGGCCATGACCAAAGTTAACTTGATCTCTGTGTCTTCCTAAGAGTTTACCTGTTTATGTTCTCTACTTGATTTTCAAAATCTTGCCAAACAGTGATTCACTAAGGCCTGATAGACTTCTGTTTGTATAAATAACTTTAGTAGACCTCTGCTGCTTTTAGATACTTTTTATACTACTCACACTACTTAGAGGATACTTCGGTAATTTAGGCATGATAGATAATATTGTAAGAAGTTTATATTAGACTTAATGTGTATCATCTCAATAATGATAATGATTCTTGATTTCTTTTTAGACAGGGAGATTTAAAAAAGAAGAAGAAGAAAAAGAAAGGTAAGACTTTGAAGAATAAATGCATGTTAGATTTCTGTGTTGACATAGCCCAGGCTGGCCTCAAACTCAAGACAATCCTTCTGCATTGGCTTCCCAAGTGCTAGAACCACAAGTGTGCATCACCATGACTGCCTTTAAAAAGAGTTTATTCCTAATAGAACTCTCTAACCTAGAAATGCTATTCTCTTAGGGTATTTTCAAACACTAACTTTTATTGGCTGGAACTGATATTTTCATTACATTAGTGTTCCCTTAAAAGTTAGTCTAAACTCAGAGTGCTGTTGTCTTTTAGGGTTTCCATTACTGGGAAGACACCATGACCAAGGCAACTCTTATGAAGGCAAACATGTATTTGGGGCTGGCTTACAGGTTCAAAGGATTAATTAGTCCATTATCATCATGGTGGAAAATATAGCATCATGCAGGCAGACATGCTATTAGAGGAGCCAAGAGTGCTACACTGAGAGCTTCTGGAAGACTGTCTTCCATAGGCAGCCAGCAAGAGGCTCTGGCTCTGTCCAGGCATGAGCATATACATCAGACCTTAAAGCCCCACCTGCATAGTGACACACTTCCCTAACAAGGCCACGCCTCCCAATTTCAGTTGTATTGTTTATTCTAAGGCATGAACACACTATTTAGACAATTTTGAAGCTGTTGTAGGTGTATTTCTCATTTATCAATTGTTTTCAGGAAAACTGCCTAAGAATTATGACCCAAAAGTTACCCCAGATCCAGAAAGATGGCTACCAATGCGAGAGCGCTCTTACTACCGAGGAAGAAAGAAGGGTAAAAAGAAGGACCAGATTGGAAAAGGAACACAGGGAGCAACTGCAGGAGCCGCCTCTGAACTGTAAGTTATGGCTGCAAAACAGTCTCAGATGCAGTTCGTCCTGGAGGCTGACTCAAGTGAGACTTCCCTAACGTGCTGTATGAAAAATAGTCCTCATGCTTTGATAAGGGTTGGTGTGTGAAAGGAAGAAAATACATTGGTTTTATTGCAAGCACTAAAACTGTGATTGTAGTGTTAAAAAGTATTGTAGGAACTGTGCGGATCACCCAGTAAAGGAACTCTTGCCCTGGTTTTAACCACTATTCTTACAAACCACGAAGCAGCCTAACAAGTAATTATATTTAGTTTAGAAACTAAAGATGACTCATTTAAATGTGAATTTAATTTAAATAAGATGTGAACTATTTCTTCATACAATTATAAGTTATTTAAAGCTGATTTTCTAAACTTTCAACATGTGGCAGGTAGCTTATATTACATTTTCTTTAGCTATAAAATGGTTTAAAAATATTTTAAGAGAGGGCTGGAGAGCTGGCTCAGTGGTTAAGAGCACCGACTGCTCTTCCAGAGTTCCTGAACTCAATTCTCAGCAACCACATGGTGGCTCACAAGCACCTGTAATGAGATCTGATGCCCTCTTCTGTTGTGTCTGAGAACAGCGACAGTGCAGTCATATAAACAGAGTAAATTTTAAAAATACTGAAAAGAGTCATGGACAGAGATACGGTACATTCATCCTTAAAACATGTGGGCAGTCCCTAGGCATGGAAAGTGAAATCTAAGCACACCCATGCTCGCACCTTTCCTGTATTACATTTCTAAATGACTTAAAGTGTCTCTGGTTTGATGGTTTCAGGGATGCCAGTAAAACTGTGAGCAGTCCTCCCACCTCCCCAAGACCCGGCAGTGCTGCAACGATATCTTCCTCTGCAAGTAACATCGTACCCCCAAGACACCAGAAGCCTGCAGGGGCCCCCGCAACAAAAAAGAAACAGCAACAGAAGAAAAAGAAAGGAGGGAAGAGCGGCTGGTGATGACATGCACTTGTTGCAGGCTGTTGTTAATCCAGTGTCAGTGACATTGGGAACAAAATAAAGGTGACACAGCAGGAAGCACAGAGCTCCTCCTTCATCCCCATAGTCCTGAAATGATTTCTTACACTTCAGATGGGAAAACATCTCAGACTGTCTCATCAAATTTGTCCTGCTTGTACCAAATAGCTTTACAGAGAGAGGCCTGAAGATGGCGGCGTAAGACAAAGACACGTTATCTAAGGTTTCCCGGGATTTAAATAGAAAGTGTTTCTCCTGTTTCAACTAGTGTGAAGATACATGTTCCTATCAAGCCTCACCTTAAATTATGTCTTACAAGGCTAAAAATGGAATCTTCCAAGCATTCCAAGTATGTGTTTAGAGCTATCATGTGATGAAAAGGGATCTTAGTAACTGAGTGGCCAGAAAGACTCACCGTCTAAAATAATCTTAACCATAAATTCTGTCCTGTGATACTGGAATTGGGACTCTTTCATGTGTGTGTATTTGTACACATCTGACTTCTGTACCTTTGTCGTTTTCATTTTTGGATTATGTTAACATGCTGATTTAGTTCCACTGAAGACCTCAAAAATGTATCAGTGTCCCAAGGAGTTGATGCTTAGACCCAGTGTGCTGAGGGAAATTGGGTTTGGGCTTCTCAATCAGAACACTTAATGGCCACTATCAAGAACATAAACTTTGACTTCTTTATCTTAAGAGGAAACAGTATCAGGCGGTATTGAAATTCACAAGAGCATTTGGCCCCATTAATAATCAGATGGCTCCCCTTTCTGGTTATGGGACTTGACCTTCGTTATCTTTTGCAAAGTAACGTGGTCTGCAGTCATTTTGTGGTGTAAGTGTTGCTCTTGTCTTTCATTGCTAGCAGGTCACTTTTCACACTCAGCAGTTGTGAGACACACATGGGTGCCTCCCCATGCTTAGTATTCATTTTTGTCACCTGAGATACCCTTTATTTCACACCTATATTTCCTGTGATCAGAATACTCTGTTCTTGTTAATAAAAGTGCTGCTGTGTTTGAGATTGTTATTGAAACTTCTTCAGTGGGTTTGGATAAGGCTTTCCTGCTCAGTGGAATTAGAGGTTGCTTTTCTGTGGCGTCTAAGGATTACACTGCTCTCCAGAGGACCGAATACCGTCACAGAAATAATTGTCATTTAGGATTCCGTTACATCTCCTTTGTTTAAGTTGACCAACAGAATCTTGCTATACTAAACTTCGGGAATTTTGGTCTGAGACATCATGGTAGAATACATAATCTTAGCCGGCATCGCCAGCGGCACTTGGTACTGTCATTGCTAAGCCACAGAAACATTTCAGAGAAGTTACTTATCTAAACCTGATCTGTATTAACATTCAACTATTTGAGGGGGGAATCTTAAACAGTTCAGTGTGTGTGTGTACACACATGAACGCGCACACGTGCACACATGAATAAAAAACAATATGGAAAACATCCATTCACTGTGTCACATCTTAAAATGAATATTAAAATAAACCAGCAGTGAATGTGAATAAAGATGTTTCAGGTGTTGACATTTTATGAAGGACTTCCTTATTAATATATCTAAGAACTTTCTTGTAAGATGAATATCTAAAATTGTATCCTGCCCCTCCTAGCAAAACTACAAATCTAGTGGGATTGGGAGAACTCAGTTTAAAAAATTAAAATTCAGAGGCTGGAGAGATGGCTCAGCAGTTAAGAGCATTCGCTGCACTTCCCAAAGTCCTGAGGTCAGTTCTAGGCAGTTCACCTCCAGTCCCGTCCCAGGGAGTCTGACAGCCTCTTTGACCCCTATATATAACACTGCATGCCAAACACCCATAAACATAAAACAACAAATCTTAGGGAAAAAAGAAAACCCTATTATTAGTCTGTGCATTTGTAAAGTATTGAGCCTAATATTTTCAAGATGGCTAACCTTAAAAACTTGCTATTGTTCCAGCCTTCTGGAACTTACCATCACTCCTTTCCAGCTTAATTGGAATATCTAATGAAAGAAAACCAATTTCATGTACAAACTATTTTCCCTATGGTGGGGAACGCAAGCCTGGCATTAAACTCACTGTAGCTTCAGTCTGAGCGTAACCTCTCAGCTCCTCAGAGCTAAGATACAGGATGAGACAACCATGTCATAAAGCATACATACACACAATCCCTCTTTACTGAACAGGAGCCCAGGGCCTTAATCACCTACTTACTCCATTCCCAAAAACTAACCTCGTTAAGTTACAAAGTATCCTGGGTAAAGTTCTAGCCAATTAAAGAAACATGCCACCTCTCAAGTTACTAGACTTTGGCTCAATTTGGTTTTGTTTGCTTTGTTCTGGGTTAGTTTTGGTTTTGGTATCTGTCCTAATCAGCCGTCAGGACCTGCAGTCTCTGTCCTTCGCTGACAGTCTTGAATAGCAACCCCTTTCTTGACTCCCAGTGGAATTTATGTGGAATTGGCAAGGGGAATGAGTGGGCTGGTTTTTGAGCTGAGGAAAAGGGAGGAGTCTAGAAGAGACTCTGGTGTTCTTGGCATTCTTAAGTTAGAGGCATGACTGGTTGACCAAATTGGGGGTTGAAGTCTCCAGATAGCTGAAATTCTATCTTCAACACGACCAAATAGCGCCTTTGTGCCTTTCTGGAGCAAAGGAGTGCCTAAGGACCTCCTGCAACGACAGTCCTCGTCTGTTTTTCCCAGTTCTCTGTTTAAGATCACAGGGTTTTCTCCTAGACTGGGCTCGATCCATCCTGAGGGCAAGTTCAAGGAATCAGCTGCCAGCCCTAGGCAGACACTCTAACGCAAAATGCCAGCCCGCCAGCTGCGCTCAATGGGGAGCGGCGGTGACCACAGGTGTGGCCTACGCCTTGTGCGCCTACGTCTCACCTTGAGCTCCACACCAGGGCCACACCTGCCAGAATCCAGGGCCGCCGCCTCCGGCGCGCGGGCGCGCGGGGCAAAGAAAGGGAAAGGCGGCGGCAGGGATGGAGAGGAGAAAGGCTAAGAAAGAGAGTCAAACGTTTTCTTCCAGCAGTCAGGAAATAGCGGTAAAGGTAGAGAAGGAAAAAAGGAAGGACTTGGAAGTAAAAAGCAAGGAGAAGGGGAAAGAGAAAGGGAAGGAAGAGGAGAAAAAGAAGTTTGTAGAGGTGAAAAACAAGAAGGGGAAAGAGATAGGGAAGGAAGAAGAGAAAAGAAAGGGTGTAGGGCCGAAAATGAACCAAGGGAAAGAGAAAGAAGAGAAAAAGAAGAGTGTGGATGTGAAAGCCAAGGAGAACGGGAAAGACAAGGGGAAGGAGGAAGAGAAAAGGAAGAGTGTGGATGTGAAAGCCAAGGAGAACGGGAAAGACAAGGGGAAGGAGGAAGAGAAAAAGACAAGTGTGGATGTGAAAGCCAAGGAGAACGGGAAAGACAAGGGGAAGGAAGAAGAGAAAAAGACGAGTGTGGATCTGAAAGCCAAGAAGAACGGGAAAGACAAGGGGAAGGAAGAGGAGAAAAGGAAGGATGTAGGGCTGAAGATCGACCAAGGGAAAGAGAAAGAAGAGGAGAAAAGGAAGAGTGTGGATACGAAAAGCAAGGAGAACGGGAAAAGCAAGGGGAAGGACGAGAAAAAGATAAATGATGTGAAAGGCAAGGAGAATGGGTCAGGGATGGAAGCCAAGAAGGAACAAGGGACAGAGAAAGAGAAGGAACAGGTCACAGACCAGGTCAAGGAGAACAGCAGCATCTCCATTAGAACCCTGTACCCGCCGCCGGTAAGAGACCTGGGACCGGGACTCTCGCTTCCGAGGCCACAGTGGGCATCCAGACCCGCTGGCTCTGTTACGTCGGGGCGGAAGTGCGCAGAGGACCGGGTCTTGTCCGAGGGCTTCTGTCTGTGGATGGGGAAATGTGCCAAGGTTCGAACTCACCCCTCCTTTCCCCAAGGTCACCCCTCCTGTGTCCTCGGGTCCTACCCCTCCTTGTCTAGGGTTGAGAGACCAGGGATCTTAATTGGTCCGATGGAACACAGAGACTGTCCCTGTCTGTCCCGCAGCGCTTCACACACCAGCGTGCAGACCCCGTAAACAATGCCCGAAACCAGTATTGGCCCCTCCTCCTCGAACTTCCGGTTGTTGGAAGAGACTGGGTTCTTGAACACACCCACGAGGAATACATGACGTGTTAAAGGTTCCCTGGTTCTTTTCCATCAGATCTCATTATAGATGGTTGTGAGCTGGTTGCTGGGATTTGAACCCCGGAGCTCTGGAGGAGCAATTAGTGCCCTTAACCACTGAGCCAGCTCTCCAGCCCCGCTTCCTGGCTCTTAACAGTGTGAATTATGAACGGGACTTGATCCCTTGTAAAATACAGATCCACCAAAGCACAGATAATGGAAGAAATAACTATTGTCCAAAGCAACAAACAAAGCCAGTGATGTTCAGAATTAGATTTGAGTACTTTCCTTCCAGGATGGTTTTCCCCGGGCCAGGTTTCTTGTTTGCTCCTCTGACGTGCCTGCCTCGGCCATTTCTCCTAATAGGAGAACCTGCGTCGATTCCGGTAGTTGTGGGCTGGGTTCACGCTCTCCTAGGGGAAAATAAATTAGATTTTCTTCTAAACTCTCAATTTACAGTGTTTTGAGCTTTCTCTAGACTAGAAACGTGAAGGACCCTGTGCTTTGGTTTGGCTTGACTCAGAGCTGGCCTTAGAACCCAGAACTTAAGCAATGAACCTCAGAGCTACACCACAGTCAGCCCAGAGTCTGTATGGTGAACTTAAAATATAAGCAAAATGTAAGTCATGGGTGCTGAATTTCTAGGGACAATAGGCCTGGGGATTAGGAATAAGGGGCAGTTTTTAAGACAATATTTCCTATGACTTCGGATGCCATTTTTAGGTGTCACTAAGAAAAGCTGCTGCCCATCAAAAGATGACCAACAGGTATAAAATATATCCTAATTTCATCGATGGGAGTGATATGAACTCATGAGGTATGATAGGGTATCCTGAGTAGGGCTCACAGTGAAAACTGTAGTGGGGGTGGGGGGAAGCAATCCGTGTCCTGCATCCATTTCTTGGTGCCTCTGTTACTTGGAAGTGAGCCATTGATACATTTCAATGGCCTATTCCTTGCTATAGCGTATTCTCAAAATAGCACTGTAAGGCTTAGGACATGAAAGGAAGCCAGGGCAGGGCAGGAAAATACCAGCTCTCATGCTGGTGAACTGCAGCTGTTCAAGCACAAGGACCTGAATGTGGGTCCCTGGAATCCACATAAAACCTAAGCATCAACCTCTGGCCCATGTGTGCGCCCCTCCCCCACACAGATTCAGAGGAGTGCTGCAGATCCCACTGCATAAACAAGTTCTCTAAGAACAAAACCCAAATATATACAGTCTTTAAAGCCTGAGGCCTTTATAGACCCTGCTTTCTATATAAGTCCTTATCAGGCTGAAAACATCTTTCTTTCACACAGGTTTTTTTTGTTTTGTTTTGTTTTGTTTTATTCTGTTTTTAACAGATGAGAGAGGTTTCATTAGGGCCACTCTAGTCTAAAAAGTGAGACTCAAGAAAACAAAATTCAACAGACAAAAGAGATGGATGAGAGATTCTAATACTATTTAAGATCATCTTTTTAAACCAAATGTGGTGGTACTTACCTTCAACCCTCTGTTAAACCAGATGTGGTGGTACTTACCTTTTAATCCTCAGAGGCAGACACAGGTAGATCTAGGAGTTCAAAACCATCCTGGTCTACACAGTGAGTTCCAAGCCAAGTAAGGCTGCACAGTGACCTCTGGCTCAAATCAAACAGTAAGATCATGTTTTTGGTTGGGGGTGGGAATACTCACCTACGCTCAAGTTCCTGAGTTTAACCCTCAGCACGGTGCTCCTTCAGTACTTTCTGTGCTCAAGTAGAGTAAGCAGAGTTGTCTGGGTTACTAGTTTAGAAGCAGTACCATTGGAGACAATGCCAGCGTTTTTGTTTAAATACTGTTTGCACTATAGAAACCGCACCTCCGAGCACTCTGAGCTATCTCTTGTATCCCTGTATTTCCCATCTCTGTATTCCTCTGTTCCTGATCCCTGGGTTCATGTTTGTTTGTTCTTTTAAGACAGGGTCTTGTTATATAGTTCAGGCTGTCCTAGAACTCACTAATGTAGACAAGGCTGGCCTTGAACTCACAAAGTGCTGCCTGCCTCTGCCTCCCTAATGCTGGGATTAAAGGTATAAGTTCCTTTCTGATCGTTTCTGATCATTTGTGATGAAACTCTCTAAGGCTGGAATGTTAGTAGAAAGTGGCTTTTAAAGTTTGCTTACAAATGCCCAGGTTTAATGTTTGACTTTATAACAAATGCTCTTTTGTTATTGCGACAATTTCTATAATCTTAGCCTTTCTGCTTAATCATGCTACTTCTATAAAAATAGACGATAGAGTTGGGCCATGGCTCATGCCTTTAATCCCAGCACCCGAGGTGGAGGCAGGAAGAGCTCTGAGTTTGAGACCAGCCAGGTTTATAAAGTGAGTCCCAGGACAGCCAAAGCTGTTACACAGAAAAACCCCGTCTCTGAAACAAACAACAAAACATAAGAAAGGAACCTTGTCCTAGTATTTTGTAGCTAATTTCTCCAGCTGCTAAGACAAGACAAATAAGATCTTATGTGCGTCCCTGTTGGGTGGAACAGTCCACACCTGCACTGTAGACAAACCGCTCTAGCAGAGTTGCCAGTAAAAGAGAATTCAAGAAGGAATGGTGTGTGAGATGGCTCAGTGGGTAGAGACTGACAACCTGGATGCGATCCCTGAGACTCACATGGTAGAAGGAGGCGACCAACTCTTGAGAGTTGACCTCTGACCTTCATATGCATCTGTGCAAGAACATGCGAGTGCACACAACCACACATACACATATATCACACACACAATGTAAGAAAAGAAAAAAATGTCTGGAAATTGGTCTGGAATCCATTGATCTTAGAATATATGTTCTAAGATTGTGTGTGTGTGTGTGTGTGTGTGTGTGTGTGTGTGTGTGTGTGTACATATATTTGTTGATAGACTAACAAAGAATAGGAAAGGGACATGAGAGTTATATTATAGAAGCCATAGTTTGGGTTTAGACTGGTTAGCAATTCTACAGTTATAGTAAGGTCCTAACACAGCAAGGTACACACTGTTAGGTGCCAGCCAAACACAGCCCTGATTGGCACAGCCTTTCTGGTTTATCTTTTGTTTCACAGGTGGAGAAGAAGCAGATCCTAGTGCTAGGCCTGGATGGGGCAGGAAAGACCAGTGTCCTCCACTTGATGGCTTCGAACACAGTCCAGCACAGCACGGCACCTACCCAAGGTTTCAATGCAGTTCACATCAACTCTGAGGACAGGCAGATGGAGTTCCTGGAGAGTAAGTTCTGTTTCCCATCAGCATGCATCTTCAGCCGAAAGCCGCGGTCCCTGCTGATGTGGTGATCTTGCAAGACGTAATACTGGACGGGATTCTTCTACACTTCGGGATGATGTGTAGTTGAATACTCAGGTGCCAGGGTGCGGGTCGGGGAAGTAAGCTGTGTGCTGTCTCTATTCTCCCTCTTCTTTGTAGTGCTGGTGACAGAGCAAAGCTTTAGGATGCCCTCCTGAATCCCCTGTAATCATCCGTCCCTTTCCCTCTCTGTAACAGATACACAGTGGTCTAAGCAAGCACATGTACATCCACAATTATGAAACTGGACGCACTCTCAAACCTCTTCTAGTTAGCTGGCAGTCCTAGATCAGGTGTGGCAATACTGTCCTGCCTCACTAATAACCTAGTTCCTGTCCCCTTATACCTCACCCCTCCACGAGACTTCATTTGTCCTCATGGCCCTAAGTACCATCTAGAGACACCCAGATTTGTCTAAACAACCCAAGCATGTTCAGATGTCTTCTGCCACCCCCTTCTTAGGGATCATTCCTGTGAATTTATTTTATGACCTTTTTCCTCTCTGCAGTTGGTGGCAGTGAGCCATTCCGCTCCTACTGGGAGATGTACCTACCCAAGGGGTGGCTGCTGATCTTTGTGGTAGATTCAGCTGATCATAAACGATTCCCTGAAGCCAAGAAACACCTTCATCAGCTAATTGATCCAAATCCAGGGCTCCCTCTTGTTGTGTTTGCCAACAAACAGGTAAAAATCTGTGCAAATCTGGCTTTGTGGCTCAGTGGTAGAGCATCTTGCCTAGCCTTCAAGATTGTTCCCCAAAGCTATGTTAATGTGATCTATATTCAATAGCTTCATTATTAACTCAGAAATGTCTGGTTTTAATAGGTAGATATTCAACAATATTTAATGTATTTTTAATACAACTCTGTGTTTAATGTATTGATTCTCCTGGATTATACACTCTTTCAATAGAAAGATAATTTATTCATCTTGTGTCCTTCAAGCCCTTGAGTTGTTTTGTCTGTTGATTCATGGAGAAGTGGAAGGAACTGAATCACGTGCAATGAATTTTATTTCAGCAAACCAATACTGATTGTTGATTGAATTCAACACAATAATTGAGTGGCTTTTATGTATAAAAAAACAAGAGAGTCTTGTTTTAGGTCAGTTACACTGAAACTGAATTTATTTGATGCATACATTAAAAGCAATAATTCCCCATGGAGAAACCTGAAACTTTATGCCCTGTTCTTTAGAGTGTAAGCTATGAAGGAAAAACAAAATACAATTTTAGTTTGCTGTAGCAATTCTCTTTTATGAATATATGCCCCAAAGGAATGACGTCAGAGAGCCAATCTACTTTCATACACTCCGGGTCACCGCAGTGTTACTGTTACAATAGCCACGGGCTAGAAGTCTTCAGAGTGTCTATGCACTGATGAATGCATAAAGAACGTGGTGTCTGCATACAGCCTGTTCCTTTAACCCTCAGAGGGTAGGACGCTCTGCTGCATGCAGCCACACAGAGGAACCTTGAGGTACTACCCTAAACGGATAAGCTGGCCACAGAAGACAAATGCTGTGTGATTCTGCTCACCCGGGGCCATCAAATCTGTCGAGATCCCGAGTGGAACTGTGGCTGTCAAGGGCTGAAGGAGGGAGGAAGGTGGACTTAGCTTAGTACAGTTAGAGCTTCACTTTAGCAAGATAAAGGGTTTGGGGAATTGTTGATAGTACTAGTTTAAAACATTAAAATGATAAATCTTATGTGTACTTCTACTATGACAATCCCTCTTCCTCTTCTTCTTTTCTTCTTCCTCTTCTTCTACAACTACTACTATGCACGCATGTGTGCACTTGCACTTGTGTACACACACACACACACACACACACACACACACACACCCACACACACACCCTTTAGATAACCAAACACTGAACACAAACTCTTAGGTTTGTCAATCAAGAAGGGCTCAGTTTCCTGCCTTTTCTCTTCTGTCTTCTATGGGTGGGATATTGCTCATGGAAATAAAATAGTACTTATGTTGGATGCTCTCTTCTGATTTAGTGGAAACCTGGACAGATGTCCAGGATAGAGGCTGGTCCAGCACATTCTGCTCTCTGCTAGCATTTGGAAAAGAAGGGTCGATCACTGGTTTTTCATTTCTAAGTGGAGTATCTTAAAAGTTCAAGGACTCAGGGCCTAAGAGATGTAGCTCAGCGATAGTGGGTCTGCCTGCAACTGCTTCCTAAGTGCTGGGATTGAAGGTGTGTGCCACAATGTCTAGCAGAGGTTCCCATCTTTTAAATATTCAATTTGTGTGTGTGCGTGTGTGTGCATGTGTAGGGGGTGGCGGCGGTGGTGATGTTTGTTCATGCAGAGAGCAGAAGAGAGCATCACCCCTTGGATCTGTAGTTACAGGCAGTTCTGAAGCCTATGATATAGGTGCTGAAAAAACAGCATAGGATCTTAATTACTGAACTATTTCTCACAGACTCCCTCCCTTCCTTCCTCCCTTCCTTCCTTCCTCCCTCCTTTCCTCCCTCCCTTCCTTCCTCCCTCCCTTCTTCCCTCCCTTCCTTCCTCCCTCCCTTTCTTCCTTCCTTCCTCCCTCCCTCCCTCCCTCCCTCCCTTCTTTCCTCCCTCCCTTCCTTCTTCCCTCCCTCCCTTCCTTCCTTCCTTCCTTCCTCCCTCCCTCCCTCCCTTCTTCCCTCCTTCCCTTTCTTCCTTCCTTCCTCCCTCCCTCCCTCCCTCCCTCCCTTCTTCCCTCCCTTTCTCCCTCCCTTCCTCCCTCCCTCCCTCCCTTCTTCTCTCCCTTCCTCCCTCCCTTCCTTCCTCCCTCCCTTTCTTCCTTCCTTCCTCCCTCCCTTCCTTCCTCCCTTCTTCCCTCCCTTCCTCCCTCCCTCCCTTCCTCCCTCCCTTCCTTCCTTCCTTCCTCCCTTCCTTCCTTCCTCCCTTCCTTCCTTCCTCCCTCCCTTCCTTCCTCCCTCCCTCCCTTCCTTCCTCCCTCCCTTCCTCCCTCCCTCCCTCCCTCCCTTCCTTCCTTCCTTCCTTCCTCCCTCCCTCCCTCCCTCCCTCCCTTCCTTTCTTCCTCTCTCCCTTTCTTCCTCCCTCCCTTCCTTCCTCTCTCCCTTCCTTCCTTCCTCCCTCCCTTCCTTCCTCCCTCTCTTCCTTCCTTTTCCTGTTTTGTTTTCTCAAAACAGGGTTTTTCAGTGTAGCCCTGGCTGGTCTGGAACTCCCTCTGTAGACCAGACTGGTCTTGAACTCAGAGCTCCACCTGCCTCTGCCTCCCCAGTGCTGGGGTTAGAGCCCATGCGTCGCTGCCATTAACCAGGCTGAGGTTTTCCTTTTTAATTGGCAATTTTATCTGTACTTTTCTTTTGTGGTCTGTATAATTCATCTACATCAAATTGAATAAACAGTCATTTATTGTCAAATTGAGAACTTTTTTATTTATTGGTTTGAGGCAGATGTAGCCTTGGGTAGTGTGTGCTCACTGTACAGACCTGTCTGGTCTGGACCTCAGAGCAATCGGCCTGCCTCTGCCTCCTGAGTGCTGAGTGTGCCACTAGGGCCCAATTACCTTGAAACCTTTGCTTGGACGTACTGGTAAAAGGCTATTCCAGTCTAATGCATATTCGTTTATACACTTTTGTCAAACTGTTTAGTTGGTGTTGTTAGATGAATCCCTAGGTCAATATGCTACATCAGGGTTTTCAAAAGTTATCTTAGCTGGACATGGAGCCTCACACCTGTACTCTCATGAATGGGGAGTTGAGGCAGAAGAATTGCAAGTTCCAGGCCATCTTGGGCTAGATAGGGAGGCCCTGTTCAAAAGGAAAAAAATTACCTTCTTATCTTCATCTTTGGTTATGACCTCTATTTCTACCCATACTGTCTCTTCCCTACTTCTTGCTTTATAACTTCATCAGGGGATTTATTAACTGGGAACATGTTTATATACTGCTGAGGCCGTTACTCTGTTCTCTGACCAAAAGAATTCAGGTTTTGAATAGGTAACAGGTAACATACTGTAATATACATATATATGTGTATATGTATATATATAAGTATATACATATACATGCATATATGTATGTGTATATATATGCATGTATATATATGTGTGTGTATATATATGTATATATGTATATGTGTATACATATGCACATACACATACATATATATGGTGTGTGTGTGTATCCCATCAGGGGAAGCCTCACAGGTTTCCAGGTCTACGAAGATAAGATTACATCCATGAACCTTCATATATCCCACAAATTTGACATACAACTTTTGGTCAGAATAATTAATGTGGAAGCAACAAAGAACCCACAGTGACAAGTGCTAAAATCAGTAAAATATGATATGGACAAGAAGTAATTGGTGAGTATGGTATAATGCATGCGCCTATGAACCCAATGCTTGGAAGGCTCCTTGTAAAAACTTAAATAAATAAATAAATAAATAAATAAATAAGAAGTTAAATGAAATAAAATAGTCGTTTCCCCTGCCTCCAGAAAACATTATCCTGATAAAAAACGTTCTATTCACACTATCATTGGGGTTATAATAACATCTCGCTGTTTTTTGTATTAAGATAGTGGAGTCATTTAGATTAAGGAACAAGTATTGTATCCAAGAAGAATACAGCCTAACCAGTTTTCTGTTCTTTTTCTGTCCTGGGAGAAGGACCTTGAAGCAGCCTACCGAATTACAGATATCCACGACGCCCTGGCTCTGTCTGAAGTGGGAAATGACCGGAAGCTGTTCTTGTTTGGAACTCAGGTGACTAAGAATGGCTCCGAGATGCCCTCCACCATGCAAGATGCCAAAGACCTGATTGCACATCTAGCCATAAATATGTAGAAGTGATCAGGACCCGCCCCGCCCTGCCCACGACTCAGCTCCATCCAACCATCACCAGAGAGGGCTGAAAGACAGGCTTAAGCCAAAGGTTTCCACTTTCAATAAAAAGTAAGCCATGGTTATTTTCTCAATGCAAAGCGTATGTACAGAGAGCGCTAGCTGACGAACTATGATTGGGTTTGGGTTTTTTTTGTTTTTGTTTTTGTTTTTTTTTTAAGATTTTAACTTTAAATTTTTTAAATTATTTTCTTTGAGAGAAATGTGGACTTTTGCTTTCGGTTCTGAGAGTTGAGCCCTGGGTCTCAGACATGCTAAGCATGCTACCCTGGTTCTGTACCCACCCTGCACCTAGATTAAGGTTTTTACTCTAAAGAATGTCTTGGCAAGCCTTCATCCTATCTGTGACTTTTTAAATGTATTGTGTGTATGTTCATGTGTGTACACGTGAGGTCAAGAGATGATTTTAAGCATCCTTTCCCAGAAACCACAAATCTTACATGCTAGGGTTTTGTTTTGTTTTGGGGAGTGTTTTTTTTGTTTTGTTTTATTTTTTTGGTTTCCATGGATCAGTCCCACATATACATGCTTGCATAGCAAATACTTTACTGACGTAACACCCGTCTTCCTCCCTGGGCCCCACGTGTGGTTTATTAATATCAATATATTCATATTAAAATATTTAAACATTTTTTGAATAAAAATGCAGATATCTTAAAGTGTATCCACTTAACACTGCAGGACAGAAGTGTCAGGAAAGAGCAGGGAAGAGTGCTCCCAGACCCAGAGCAGGGAAGATGAGTGCTCCCAGGCCCAGAGCAGGGAAGATGAGTGCTCCCAGGCCCAGAGCAGGGAAGATGAGTGCTCCCAGACCCAGAGCAGGGAAGATGAGTGCTCCCAGGCCCAGAGCAGGGAAGATGAGTGCTCCCAGATCCAGAGCAGGGAAGATGAGTGCTCCCAGACCCAGAGCAGGGAAGATGAGTGCTCCCAGACCCAGAGCAGGGAAGATGAGTGCTCCCAGACCCAGAGCAGGGAAGATGAGTTTTAAATTGTTGAACCTGTTCTTTTGCTTAGAGACAGGATTTCTTCACAAGATTGTTTTACCTTTTGAGACAAGACCTTACAGTGTACCCTGTGATCCCCCTACCTCAGCTTCCTGGGCGCTATATATGCCACCATGCAGGGTGTTAGGGTGTTTTGTTTATTTTTAAGAATTTTGTATTTCTTTTTTAAGGTTTATTTATTTATTATTTACATAAGCACACTGCCGCTGTCTTCAGACACAGCAGAAGAGGGTGTCAGATCCCATCACAGATGGTTGTGAGCCACAATATGGTTGCTGGGATATGAACTCAGGACCTCTGGAAGAGCAATCATTGCTCTTAACCACTGAGCCATCTTTCCAGCCCCATTAGGAATGTTTTGTAAAATCAATTAGTTCTATTTAACTACAGACCCATGTCTTAGTTAGGGTTTTACTGTTGTGAACAGACACCATGACCACTCTTTTGGGTGTTTTTTTTTTGGGGGGGCAGTTTTTGTGTGTAGTTTTATTTGAACACAAAACATGTACACAAGCCATCTACTCATTTCCTTCACTGCGTAGCCTGGCGTTGGGATTGGTGACTCTGACGGCCAGCTGTGCTGCTCTTTCTACCATGGCTTTTCGGTTCACAGGGGACACATTGTGAGCGATCTCAGCACAGTAAGATTTGTTGCACATCAGCAGCACTTCCAGCTCCTTGACAATGTGGACCAGAAACTTCTGGAAGCTGCCAGGCAGCATGTGGTTGGTTTTCTTGTTACTCCCATAACCAATGCTGGGCATCAGGATTTGACCCTTGAATCTTATCTGCACCCTGTTGTCGATGCTTCTGGGTTTGCACTAGTTTCACTTGATTTTCACATATCGGTCTGAGTGGTGTCTGGTGAACTTCTTGGTCCTCTTTTTGATGATCTCGGACTTCACCAGAGGCAGGAGGGCAGCCATTATGCTGCAAAATAGATGGCAGCCACCTCACAGGTGAAAGACCCCCACAGAGGGGAGACCCTTGAACTGCTGAGTAAGTTCATCTTTAAAAAAAAGTGGGGGAAGAGAGGGAGAGTAAAGGGAGAGGAGGGGTCCTAACAAGGCTACAAAAAAAGTATCTTGCTATATTTCAGAAGTATCACTATGAATAGATGAATACACAACTGTGCTGTTCACAAGATTAATGACATGGTCAACAGGATTAATTTATCTGTAGTGATAGTCTAGGGTCAAGTTTGCTTTCTCCGTCAGCTATAGATAGAATTAACAGGCAGGAAAATCTGCAGCCCTACAGGCTACAGCAGACATCTCAAGCGCCACAGACTGAATTCGCAGTTGAAGAAAAGCATGTATTGGGGGCGGGGGGGTGAGGAAACACACAAAGACTGCTGAGGGGACTCCAGACTGGGGTTTTAAAGCCTCAGGACAGCTTTCCTTCCCTAATTAAGGGTTGGTCAGTTTGAAGAAAACTGGTGTGCGACAGGTTGAGCTGGCCTTGAAATTGTAGAGACACGTCTAACAGCAGGACCCCTCTGGTGGGAGATACAAGCCTGCCAAGCTTTTAAGTTGAGAGAGGAAGAAGCCGGCCATCTTGGAAACTCACCACCGTTATTACCTAGTCGCGTTGAGAGAGGAAGAAGCCGGCCATCTTGGAAATCACCACCGTTATTACCTAGTCGTGGCCTCCCCTATCTGTCCGTCTAACTCCGAATCCCACATTGTAATGGGACTCACGAAGCCCTTGAGTGTGCGTGCATATGTATTTAGAACCTGTTGAAGTGTTTTGTTGTAAAGGCGTGCAGAAGCGGTTAAAAGCTCTATACTTCTGATAACTACTAAGCCTGGATCAAGTGCCATGCTAATTAATGTCTTTCCTTCATTCCATTTATTATTAATCAATTTATTGATTGGTTAAATAATGTCACAACCTTCATTCCAACTGCTGGATTCTTACTGCCTTAATGATGGGTGTGGGGTCGTCTTAAAAATCTCATATCCTTTCCCGGTCTTTGTAAAGAGTTGGTGTTGGGAAACCTAGGAAACCCAACCAGTCAGGAAGCAGACATGTACCGCGGGTTGCTGAGTCTTTTCCCTTCACAGGAGCAGGACTCTGTCACCGGTCTAACAGAGATGCATCCTAGGAGAGCATCATGTCTCCATAGCAACCAGTGGCGGGGGGGGGGGGGGGGGGGGGGAGAAATGCGGGACCGGCGGGGCGTGGCTAAGCGGCGGGGGCGGAGCTGAGTCTGTCCCGGGCAGGACGGAATCACCCGCCCACTCTGCGAACTGAGCTTGGGCGGCTGGCGGAGAGTTTGAGTCCCGGGTTAGCCAGAGCTTCTACCGGGATGGAGGAAGGAAACTTCTCAGGTTCTTCCATGCGATCCGAGGTGACGGATGGGCAGAACACCACGACAACGACAGGAACACACACAACCTCTGTACTCCAACCAAAGCCCCTGGTGCTCAGGCTTCTGGAGGTGCGGGATGGTGAGGAGGCCGAAGCGGTTGAGGGGGAAAACCAAGACGAGGACAACGAGTCCAAGACTCACAAATCCCACGAGGCCTCCGCATCCTTCAAGTCCCACAACTTGAGTGATTCCCGCAAGGCTAGCGATTTCCTCCAGCCCCGCAAGGCCAGCGATTCTCCCCAGTCCCGCAAGGGCAGTGAGCTCCCGGAGTCCCGCAAGGCCAGTGATTCCCTCCGGTCCCTTAAGGGCAGTGAGCCCCTTCAGTCATCGGAGAGCCAGAAAGATGGAAAAGATGACTTGCTTCCCAACGCCGTGATTACGACCTCCCCATCTCTGATGGCCAGATTCCTACCGGGGCTCCAGTTGACTTCCCTGAGAGGTAGGTGTAGCCCGACCCCGCCGAAATCCAGCCATCTAGAACTCGGGAATCCACGCTAAATGTTCGCCTGTTTAAAGGAATTCGACTCTTATCTGCTGCTTTGCAGCCGCGTCCCTTTGCACTTCAAGGAAACTGACACCCTTAATAATGACAGAAGCCACCTCACGCTTCCACGATTGAACCTAGTGCCTGACACACGCTAGGCAGACCCTCTAGTCCAGAAGCCGTTCATCCTCCTCCAGTTTGGTACACCGCTTGGTACACCGCTTGGTACATCCTGCTTGCTTACGCCTCGACAATCCCCTATTGTTTACACTTGAGGTTTGTTTGATCATTTCTCTTGCAAAGGGAGGATTTTTTTCCCCCAGTGTCTAGTGCATGGGCCCAGGGGAAAATCAAACATCCAGGTAACAAGTACTGAACCAGTGCATGGAGCAGTTCATCTTCTGCTCAGACCCTCTCAAACTTACAAAGTAACAAGGCTGATGGCACCTGCTTGGGACCACTTGAACTCACTTCCGTCTTCACCCGAGACGGTTCGCACTGGACCTGTCAGCCAGCCCACGTTCTCCCTGGGGATTGGTTCTCAACCCGCCCCATCGATGGTTTATTACATCTGTCACCTCTTACACCTCCCACCACTTCTCTGGCTCTGGCTGAGCGCCATGCTTCTGACAGATCTCCAACCCTGGGAAACCCTAGCAATCCACACACCCTGAGCTCTCCACTCTTGCTGTACAAAATTACATTATTGTATAGGTTGATTTTTTTATTTCAACTTCATCACTACAAACTGTAATTTAGTACTGGGCACTCTCTGGCAGATTCCCTTTTAGTTACTGGGTAAGTTTTCCCAGGCTCTGACATGACTAAATGTGTTTTTAAAAAAAGATTTGTTTAGCCGCTGTCTTCAGACACACCAGAAGAGGGCATCAGATCCCATTACAGATGGTTGTGAGCCACCATGTAGTTGCTGGGATTTCAACTCAGGACCTCTGAAAGAGCAGTTGGCACCCTTAACCACTGAGCCATCTCTCCAGCCCCAGCTAAATGCACTCTTTATTCTCTGCCAACTTTACACTTTAGTCTTTCACCTAATGGAAGATTGTACCTTATATTTTGTCAAGAAGTGGAAGCGATCAATCATGAACTCACTTCCTTGCTTACCACCAGTTTATTGGCCTCCCAACACCCGGAGTCTGCCTTTTCTCATCTTTCAGGTGAGACTTGGGCCTGCTTTATGTGAAGCCGCATTCTCCACTTATGCCTCAGATTCCATTTGTTTCCTGAAGAACTCTTGTTCTTACATCGGTCTCCACTCCTCTGCAGCATTCATTTCTCCTTTTCTGATGAATCAGTCCTACGAGCAAACATTCTTATCTTGAAATAACCTTTGGCCCCTACACCTTCTTTAGCTCCCCTCCCCCTTCCCCCCACACACACTGCATCCCCCTTCCCCCCACTTCTTCTTGGCTACCTCTTGGTCTCTTTCCTCTCTGACGTCATCGTCATCAGAACTGCCGTGTACCCCATCCCTGTCTTGCGTGTGTGGACCCTCAGTATCCCTAGGTGTGAGCCACTGGATTTCTCATTTTGATGTCCTCTTTAGAGGGTTTTGCTTTTCACCCCGTCTTAGGCCCCTCCTCCTCCCCAGCTCCTTCCAAGTGCTGTACGGTTTCAGAATTGTTTTTAAAGCAAACTCTCCAGCTGCGTCCTATAATTTGCGCTCAATCCTTTGTCTCCTTTTACCAAAATTTACCTCAGCAGGCACCTTTATCCTACTGATTCTACCGCTCTTTGGTTATGTGCTGCCGTCCCCGTGTTCTCCTGTCTCTCCTTACCTCACCCTCCATGGCCCACTTTTTCCCTAGGTCACATCTAGAAATGTGTTCTCTTTCTTTCTGAAAGTCCCAGACTGGCCTTGACTGGGGTCCTCCTGAATCCCCTTTGTACTGGAATTGCAGACTGGTGCTGCCACACTTAGCTAAGTCTTCTGGGGACAGACAGCTAACACGAAAGGAGGATAGACAACTGTGGGGACTGGTCTCTTAAATTCATGACCTTGAAACTTCAAATGGCCCCTTTAGCATTCTCAAACTACATTTCTAAATGCTCAGAAAACACTGCCAGTGTTCACTTCCCTCTCTCCTTTTCTTTAACACCGCTTCCACAAACACACAAAACGAAGGCTAGAGAGCAGGGAAGAGGGCTTGTTGTGTAAGCACGGGGACCCGAGTTTGGATCTCGGCACCCATGTCTTGAGTGTGGCCCTGTGAACTCCAGTGCAGGGGGGCAGATGGAGACAGACACAAGGACCCCCTACCTCAAAGGAATAAGGTGGAGAATGGTCAAACAGGACACCCAGCCATCCTCCCCTGGCCTCCTTGAGCACATGTACGTGTACTCTCATATACACATGTGTGTGCACACACTACTAAAGTCACCCCCTTCTCCAGTCACCGGTGGGTGAACTGTCTTTACGTCTATCGATGGCCATTTCTGTCTCCGATTTGTTGGATCTCATCTCATCTAACTTTAATTTTTTTAAAGTGATTATGTGTGTGTGGATTTATACCAGCAATGCACATTCTTGGATGCCTGTGTAGCATGATGCTCAGGTAGAGTCAGAGAACCATGCTGCAGAATCTGTCTTTATGTGGGTTCTGTCAGGCTACATCAGCAGCCCCATCTAGCCTCTCTCTGCTGCATTGTCATTCCTGGGCCATCCCCACTGGGATACAAAAGTTATACAATTACTGTACCTGAAAACAGTCACAGACTTCCCTCAGCCCCATGGGTCCTTCCCTTCCAGCTACCATTCTCTTTCTCTGCTTGACTTGGGGGGGGGGGTAAGAAAATCCTCAATATAGTTAACATAGTTGTTTAAGTCCTGATTTCAGTGTCCTCTTTTTCTGTCCTCTTGAGAACTAGTTAAATTAAGCTATCATTCCCTCTACTTAGCAGAGGCTGATTTTGTTGAGGTCACAATGATCATCTTTCCAAAGCAAAGATGACTTCTTCATTTGACACATTTCCTTCTATCCTGTGTTTCCTGGAGACCAGTGTCCCTGTGGGAATACACATTTCCCTGTTATCCTACCTCAGAAATCCTTCATGACTCCATCTCCTTTGCTTGGAGTCTTCTCTTCCCAGCCTTTAGGTTGAAGCCACCGATGGCTTAGTCCTCTCAGATTCTTCTAGAACTCCCCTTTATTCTCTGCATGATGTCATCGGTTCCACGGTCTCATTGCCAGTAGCTTTTCAAATTATTTCTAGCTTTAACTTCTTCCTAGAACCCAATTATCCAGCTTTCCCAATTGACTTTCCACATGAAGCAAGCTCAATGTATCAAGAAAACCTTCACAGCTCTAAACCACAAACAAACCCTAACTTTGAGACACACACACGCGCACACACACACACACACACACACACACACACACACACACTATAGTTTGGTCCCTTTGTTAGTATCAAATTTATTATTGTATTTCATATCTTGTATTATGTTTATTGTATTATTGTTTTTATGTCTTGCCTAGTTGATCACAATAGCCTCCAGGTAGCCACGTGCTGTGTCTCTTAGCCCTACCCTCCAATTCACTGTTCACACAGGGGTCAAGGTAGTCTCCTAAAATATATATTACATGCAGATTTCCTGCTTCCAGCCACCCCAGAGGTAGTCGCTACCTTATGTAGTTTAATAACCTAATGTATAATTAGAGGGTCTCCAAAAACCTCACTTGATCTAGCCTAAGCATTGATCTGACTTTGGTTTTTGAGATAAATTTGCATTTGTCCACACTGGCTTCAAACTCATTATGTAGCAGAGGGTGACCTTACATTTCTAATCCCCCTGCCTCCTCCTCCACAGTGCTTGGTATTGCAGGCACACAGACTTCTTGACTTGGCTTATGCTGGGCTGGAGATGGAAGCCAGGGTACGAGGGATAAGCGCTCTCTTCCCTGCAGAGCTGCGTCTCCAGCCACTAACCTGGTCCTAAACTTGACCTGGCATGGCCTCAACTTCAGGACTCTCATTCTCCCTAATTTTTTTTTTTTTTTTTTTTTTTTTTTTTTTTTTTTTTTTGAGGTACATGGGCACCTCTCCTATCTCAGAATTACGTCACCTTTCTTCAGCTAGGACACTCTCAGATCAAGTATTTGATCTCCCTATATACCAAAATAGTCTTAGATCTGCTAATTAAAAAAAAAAAAAAAACACATCCAACTCTAATAGGTGTCTCCGTGTTTAGATCTTTACGTCATTACACTCGCATGACAGTAGAACTTTAAAAGTTTTGTTGGATGGAGAAACTCTTTATTTACTTCTGTTGTGTCCTGGATGTTGTAAGGAGATTCAGGGTTAATACCTGTGAGAGACGTAGAACAGATTTTGGTACAAGGTAGGCGTACAGTGGACACAGCTGTAGGAGTGTTGGCATCAGCTCATTTCATCTCCTGGCAGCATTTTATACACTTGGCTATTCCCTTGAAACACAGACCTTCTCACGTCCTCTGGGACAGCACACCCTCGAGAGAACAGAATTGAGGATGGGGGTGGGGTGGGGATGAGAGGCCAGGAGGTACAATTTTTTTTTCTGGTGTTGGAAATCATATAGGGTCCTTGTAGTAAGTGTACTATGCTTGAAACCTAGATGGTGACAATGTCAAAATTTATTGGGTAAAAATAAACTTTTGATTGATGGTATCAGTTTCATTGGTCAAACTTGCCAAGTAGTCCCAGTTTCCCTTAATAGGTGGTCATTAGTAAGTACACTTTCTTCTTCTTCTTCCTCTTCTTCTTTTCCTCTTCTTCCCTCTCCTCTTTCTTATTTTTCTTTGAAACAGGGTCTTTCCATGTAGCCCTGTCTGTTCTGTTCTAGAACTTCCTAGGCAGACCAAGCTGGCCTTGAACTCACAGAGCTCTGCCTGCCTCTGGTCCTGGGTACAGAAATTAAAGGTGCGTGTCCAGCACAGGTTCTTTTATTTGTCTTAATTGCTAACATTAACTCTCGGATCACACAGTAATCATGAGTACGTAATATTACACATTGGGGGAGGGGTGAGAGAAGCAGAGAGTTACTGTAGTGATGAGGTAAGACATTAAGGAAGCCAGTTAGAAAGTCTGCGGTGGTGGCACACACCTTTAAACCCAGGGTTTAGAAGGCAGAGATGAGAGTCTGTAAGTCTGAGGCCAGCCTGTCTCAAATAACCAAAATAGGAAAGGAACAGTTTCAGAGTTGGGTTGAGCTGCAGAGGTGAGGTGCAGGACCATGGAAGCCGTGGAGGCAAGGACTGCAGGCCCATGGAGGCTCCAGTCCAGACAGACAGTAGTCAAGCACACTGTGTCTATAATGGAGACAGTCTGAATGAAGCCCAGGGACAGTCCGGAATTCTCTGCCTATTGGCCATTGGTATATATGCTGGGGTCCCATGACAGGATATGAGACTGGTCACCACCAGTTAGATGTCCTCTCTTATACAGGTTCTAAGTGTGGTCCTCTTCTTCAGTCTTGCATGTCCCTGAAAAGTTCCCAAGCCTGTTTCTTACACTATGGCTTTTATGTCCCCAGTCCACTTTGGAATGTTTACAGCCAGTGCCCCTGTACTGTAAGAACCACTTGCCATTCTGAACCTTGTGGTCATGCTGAACAGACAGAATCTACCTTTACGTCCAGTGAGATATAAAGCCATCTGCCTTTGCCTCTGCACCCAACACGGAACCAAATTCTGCTTGTAAAATAGTTACCTAGAGGCCACACACAACCTGAAAGCAGCCACTTTCACACAGTACAGGATAGCTTAGAGCCAGGCACAGTGTAATCAGGCCGTCTTCAAGCACAGTGGGCAGCTCTGTCTTGGGAGCCTTATTTCTACTTCCCCTTCGCCTTTCTGTGGGACCTTCAGTTCAAACTCAGGCCATCGGGTTTCCATCAGATAACTATATCTGACGAGCACCTCAGCAGACATTTCAACGTTTTACTTTGAAGACTCTTGCTACATTGCCCAGACATGCCTTGAACTTGAGATTCCCCTGCCTCAGCCTCCCTAGTAGCTAGGGTCATAGGCTTGTGTTAGCAAGCCCAGAACCAAGCTAAATTTTAAAATTCTCACTCTATTCTCTCTCTCTCTCTCTCTCTCAATTCCAGCTCGTATATTCAATAGCCTTCTGGACATTTCCACTCAGATGGGGTATCAATATTTCTATTAGAAAGTACATTATTATTATTTTCAATCATGAATTTTGTGTGCAAATGTGTGTGTGTGTGTGTGTGTGTGATGTATTATGCATATATTTGGGTGTGTGCATGCCAAGGCACACATGATGTCCGGGGTCAGAAAACAACTTAGTCCCCTTGCACCGTTAGTGGGTTGCTGGGACTAACCTGCTGCACCATCTTGCCAGTTCTGTACCATACTTCCGAAGGAAAGTCTTCCTTTCCTCCCAACCCCATTCTCTTCTGTGTTTTCCATCTAAGATAATAGCATCCTCTTACTTGTGCAAAAGCAGTTTCCCATTCTTCCCAGGTTCCCTTTTTCCCCTCACTCACAAAAACAATTCGGCCCACAGAAGTGTTGTTAGTCTGATTGTGTTCTGAAATCACTCACAGCACACGCTAACACCCTCTCCTGCTACAGTTATTTCTCACCTGGATTTCTACTTTGGCTTCTGGAATGATCTTATTTTTACCCTCAAGCTCTGAAGTCCCATTGTTACCCCAGCTAGAGTAGGTATTTAAAAACCCAAGTGGTGTTTTGTTTTCCCGTGGCTTCCAACTGCTGAGAGTCAACCCCACACCTCCTCCAGCTCCCAGCCCCCATCCTCCCATCCCCTTCTCCCCCATCCCTCCTCTCCACTCTTCACCCTGTGTAGCTTCAGCGTCTGCCTCATGCTGTTCCCTGCGGGAGTCCTTGTTTGCCCAGGACCCTCTCACAGTCAGTGCAGTGGTTCAGTGGTTCGGTGGTTCGAATATGCTTGATCCAGGAAGTGGTACTATTAAGGGGTGGCCTTGTTGGAGTGGGTGTGGCCTCGTCGGAGGAAGTGTGTCACTGAGCGGGTGGGCTTGGGGAGAACTTCCTCCTAGCTGCCCGAGATTGCCGGTCTCTTCTGTTTCCTTCGGAATAACTTGTAGAACTCGCAGCTCCTTCCTTCTCTTGCACCATGTCTGCCTGGACGCTGCCATGCTTCACGCCATTATAATGAACTGAACCTCTGAACCTGGGAGCCAGCCCCAATTAAACGTTGTCCTTTATAAAAGTCGCTTTGGTCATGGTGTCCTAGCACACATTTTGTAAAAGTTGGACGGCTCATCTGTGGAAAGGTTGCTTCTGTCCGTACCTGAAGCAGATTTTTAGAAATAGTTTGATGACATATAGTTTTATGCAAAAATACTTAAAAAATAGTAGGGAGTATAATTATAATATAGTATATCAAATTTGAATACATGCCATACAACTGTAATCTTCATGTATGTAAATTTGAAGCCAATGGATTTTAGAAAGTAGCATGGCATACTGGAGAAAAGAAAAAAAAATACTTAAGACATTAGCAGTCTTGGGGGCAAAGCTTCTTTCTTACAGAGGAGGGTTTGGCAGTTTTTCCAGACATTACTATGAATTTATAATCTCTCCTTCTTGTGGACTGATGGACCTGTGTTTCTTCCAGAGTGAGCTGTGGCTGTTTTAACCAATAAAAGATGCTAGGCGTAAGGCTTTGGGACTGCAGAAGTCATTAAAAAAAAAAAAAAAAAAAAAAAAAAGGAAAAGAAATAGTTTGATGAGTTTTCATGGAGATTTTGGATCAATTTAGAAAATTGATCTACCTTGAGCTCCTAGATTTTCTCGACGACTCCAAATAATATTTTTGTTAATTCTTATTAACATATGGAACACACACACACACACACACACACACACATGTCAAGTATATTTAAGTAATATTTAAAGGACTGGAGTATCTCACTTTTCTGAGTTAGCAGGCAATGATAGCCTCCTTTTAAGTAGAAGAAAAGCTTAGAAAAAAAGCACATCCAAAAAGTGTCCCTTAAAACCACTTACCTAAAACAACTGAGAATCACTGGCCTAGAGTATTCAGTGTGGATTTGGGGAAGTAATTTAAATAAGATGTCAGAAGAGTATAGTAGGAAGTCATAGTGAGTGAAATCCTTCTCTCAGTGCCCAGGGATCAACCCCACAGCTCGGCTGTGTCCTATAGGGCAGCGTTCACCACGTAACTCATGCTGGCCTTCCACTCCAAAGCCTTCTGTTTCTGCCTCCCAAGTGCTAGGGTTACAAGTATGCACTACCAACCCTGCCAGGAAGTGTCTAAATCTACAACACTTTGAGGCCAGCCACACGGCCCAACAGATAAAAGGCAATTAGCACCAGACCTGACAACCTAAATTCAGTCCCCAAGACCCAAATGGTAGAAGGAACCAACTCCAGCAAGCAGATGGCTTTAGTACACACACACACACACACACACACACACACACACACACACACACACACAGAGAGAGAGAGAGAGAGAGAGAGAGAGAGAGAGAGAGAGAGAGAGAGAGACTCACACATAGCTTAAATGCACAGTAGCTCATGCTTTTAAGCCCAGCACTCAGGAGGCAGAGGCAGGCAGATCTCTGAGTTTGAGGCCAGCCTGGTCTACATAGTGATTTCTAGGACAACCAGAGCTACATATTGAGACCCTGTCAAACACAAATCACAAAAAAAATTGCATATCATATCTCACTATTTAAATCCCTTATTGCTTCCAAGACCTTGATGAAACAAGTAATGTACAATAGAGACCTATAAGAAGCCATTTATCTGGAGCTCTAGAAGGATTTCCAGAATGTAGCTGTTGCAATATCCTTTTCAACTCAATCGCTAATTTGTTGCATTTTCCTCTTCAACCCAAATAAACCTATTCAATGAAAACACAACTCAGGAATTAGGAAAACAAGCTGCGGTCTGTTTTGGGCAGATTTACCACCACACTCTCTATTCCCCTCCTAGGAGATCCCTTCTCACTTGCTGTGACCAGTCCTCCTGTTTTGTCCTCTCCCCTTTCTCCTCATACTCCACCTCTTCCGTTTTTACTCCCTGACTCCTCCTCTTCCGTTTCCTCTCCCTTTTCCCACCTCCTCTCCCTGTCTAGTCATGTATTACCTTAACATAAATCTACAGGTAGTTGCAGGGTACAATTAGCAACTAAGATAATGTGCTGCAAACATGCCTGCCTTAGTGTTCTATTGCTGCAGTGAAACATCATGACCAAAAAGCAGGTTGGGGAGAAAAGAGTTTATTCAGCTTACTCTTCCACATTGCTGTTCATCACTGAAGGAAGTCAGGACTGGAATCCAAATGGAGCAGGAGCTGATGCAGCAGCCATGGAGGGATGCTGCTTATTGGATTACTCCTCATGGCTTGCTCAGCCTGCTTTCTTATAGAACCCAGGATTACCAGCCCAAGGATGGCACCACCCACAATCGCTTAAGCCCTCCCCCATTGATCATTAATTGAGAAAATGCCTTAAAGCTGGATCTGGAGGCATTTCCTCAACTGAGGCTTCTTCCTCTCTGACAACTCTAGCTTATGTCAAGTTGACACAAAAACCCAGCCAGTCCAATGCCCAAAGGAGGCAATGATTTTATTGCAGTTCCTCTTCCCAGGTGACTCTAGGTTTGTGTCCGGTTGACAGCTGAGCCTAATTGTGATCATGGGCTCATTTGTATTTCCACCAGCTCATGTGCTGTGCCTTCTACTCATTAATTTGAAGGGGGCAAACACTAGTGGAGGAGGAAGAAAAATAAAACAAAACAAAACAAAATATATAGTGAAGCCCAGCATAAGGTCATTTGGAACATTCTACCACTATAAGCACATACACTAGCTTTTGAAAACATAGAAATCCCCTCTTTTTCCTGGGGGGTTTCCAGCACTTTTCTTGGTAGAGTTCTTCCTTGTCTTGCTCTCCCAGGCCAACTTCCCCTCATTGGTATGAGCTTCTTAGAAGGTAGGCAGGGCCAGGTGAAGATTTCTTCCATGTTGACAGTTCTTTCTTCTTCTTCTTCTTCTTCTTCTTCTTCTTCTTCTTCTTCTTCTTCTTCTTCTTCTTCTTCTTCTTCTTCTTCTTTTTGATTGAGAACATTCTTAATTTTATTTAATTTTATAAAATATATTTTGTAAGATGAGTTTCAAAAGTTTATCCTTTATGTTGTTAAAATCTAAATTCTATATCATACATGAAGAAAACATTTGCAGTTGATTGACTTTCTTTGTATGTGCATGAGTGTGGATATATACATGTGAGGATTTCAGGAAATGGTTGGTTATCTGTTATAATATAAATCAAAACAAAATGAAAGATATAGATTCTTTCACCTTCCTTGATCTTGGTTGGTTTCTCACAGGTCCTTTTCTTTCTTCTCCTGTGCATCCTGCTGGTTTACCTTATTTACCGGCCCAAGAGCAAGCCTCAGATACCTTCTTGTAAATTCTTATATCTCTTTCAGGGTGGCAGAAAGCACTTTGGGGAATGACAGCACAAATCGACAATAAAACATCTGCAAAAACTTTTCCTTCAGTAAAAACAGATAAGAGGTTTTTCCCTTCCTTTTTGCTTTACTTTCTTTCTTCCTTCCTTCCTCCCTCCCTCCCTCTCTCCCTCCCTCCCTCTCTTTCTTTCTTTCTTTCTTTCTTTCTTTCTTTACACACAAAGTTAACAAGTACAGGATAAGCCTGAAGTCTGGGAGTCTTCAGGCTTTAAATTCTGTCCTCTCCATGTCTTCAGAGTCCTATGTTGACATTTCATCATCATTACCTTACCGAATTTACCCCAGGGAATGACTGGCTCCCAAATATGAGAGCCTGGAAGCCTCCCTCCGGAAGGTGGCAGTCTTGTTCACTGAAGACTCAGAGTCATTCACCATCAGCCCATTTGTCCGCTGTAGAGCCTATGCTGAGAGCAATGGGGTTTGGTTCTGTGGAGTAAACCTGGAAGAATTAAGTGTTCAGCCAGCTTGCTCCAGAGCCTCCGCAGCACCTTGCTAGATCCCATAATTCAGAAGTAAGATCCCTCCAGGGTTAGAGATCATCTGACCTAATCACAAGTCTCATTGCAGTAGGCAATGTCTTCTGCTCACCCAACTCATCATATGCACCAATGTCTGTGTCTTCAGAAGCCATTACAGATGTTCTTGAGCCACCATGTGGATGCTGGGAATTGAACTCAGGACCTCTGGAAGAGCAGTCAGTGCTCTCAACCACTGAGCCATCTCTCCAGCTCTGTATTAAAAAATAAAATAAAATTTAAGCCAAGTGTGGTGGCACGTGCCTTTAATTCCAGCATTCTGGAGACAAGAGGCAAATGGCTCTCTGTGAGTTTGAGTAATTTTCTAAATCTGTTTTACATTTCTTCCCCCATTTTTAAAGGATGTTGTTGGCAGAGGAGGACTCTGTAATCATTGTATTCTTGCATTTATTCAAACTAATCAAGTTTCTTTGACCGGTGTTTATTGTCATTTAGGAAGTGATGACAGTAATGATGAACACGTGCTTGCTGAGACTTCTAGGCAAGAAAAACCTCTTTTACAAACTACCATTGGGAAAGAATTTCCCTGGTTGCGTCTGGCTGGGAACTTCTTGGTGTTGTGAGTTTAATCTCACTTCATGAACTACCTCAAGAGTAACTTCTTGGACCTGGAGAAGTGACTCATGCTTCTCCAGAGGAAAGGAATTAGGATCCCAGGGCCCAGCACCCAAGTCAGCTGGCTCTCAACTCGTGTGTGTGTGTGTGTGTGTGTGTGTGTCTGTCTGTCTGTCTGTCTGTCTGTCTGTCTCTCCCTTCCTCCCTCCCTCCCTCCCCTCCCTCTCTCCCTCCCTCCCTCCCTCCCTCCCTTGAAAAGCAAACTTTGAAGAAGGAACATAGAAATTCATTCACCTTCCCATGGTCAACACTACTTTACTCTGTGCCCTGCCTGACGCCTTTAAGATCTCATAGGACAAATTTATGATGTCAATATGTCAATACTTGACCAACAGAAGGCGGGGCCCAAACAAGCCCCACCTTGCTCCTCCTCCCCCTGCCTCCCCCTTTCCCTGCTACCACCACCTCCCGGACCCCTCCCACCCTGAGGCAGGATGCGACCTGTGCCCGTGAAGTGTGTGTCCCCTACCTGAATACCATTGCTCGCTGCAGCCAGATACCGCAAAGCCCCATCTCCCACAGCCCATGGCCAGGCGTCTCGGAGTGCCAGCCTTCTCCATAAGAGGGCCATTCCCAAACAGAGCCAGCACATCTCAGACAAGGGGAAAGTCAGCGCACCAGAGGCCACGGAGCCTCTCCTGTGTGCATGGAAGGAAAACATGGAAGACCAAGACGTTCACTCAGACCTGCACAGCAAAGTCCACAAACCGGTACAACCCTTGAACATCCTCCCGATGTTTGAACTTCGATGATGTATGAGTTGTGGGTGGGCATGCATCCGCGAGGAGTTAGGGCAAGGAGCGGGGTGTATGATCAAAAGACAGTGTATAAATGTACATAATTCGCGAAGAACTAGTAATATTATGTTATGAAAAAATCTGTCTATGAAAGAATAGAACTAGAAATAAAGTGGGAGAAGAAGCCTTTGCAGCTCTCCAAAAGTCACCCCCATTTGAATGCAATAGTTCCCCTTCTGTCCGCAGGGAAGCTATTCTAGGCCATTCTCCAAAGACCCGAGATCGCCCATTGTACTCAACTGATGTACAGTATGTTTTTAAAGTGTATAATACCTATGAAAAAACTTGACTTAAATAAACTAAATATAGTATGAGATTAAAATGAAAGTTTTACTAAACAATGTTACTTTAACATGTTTCATTGTGACATGTTATAATGAAACTTGTTTAAAATGTATGCATTGCTGACTTCTGGAAGTTTATTTCCAGGCTTCAGGTGACTAGAAACCACCAAAAATGAAATCAGGAATAACGGGGATTTCTGTTGCAAAATGGTGCATATGACACTGTGTTGGGCTTCTCTGTATATTCTCTGGTTCTGTTTTATTTGTCTTCTCCCATTAGGGTTGGCTTCTCTCCTTGAATTAATTGTTAATTCTAAAAATAGATACATCTCTGTGCCATTTTCCTGTGTGCATTCATATTAGCAACCTCAAATGAGTGGGAAACATAAGCACATATGTCAATGAAAAAGAAAGAAGGGCGAGTTCACAGTTGGCTTACATCACATTCTTTGTGTGTGTGTGTGTGTGTGTGTGTGTGTGTGTGTGTGTGTGTGTGTGTGTGTCTGTAGAAATTTAAACAGCATCTTCACTTACAAATCTGGGGAATGTGGCTTCTGTTGGCTGGATATTTACAGTTTGAGCCCTGTGAAGCTCCTCATGTGTACGGTTTTGTTTAACTTCACTTACCCTGTGGACCCATTTCACCAAGTCACAGCAGGAGTCCACAGGCTCGAGGTCAGAGCCTATTGCTCTTAACCACAACACAATATCGTAAGAATCCCCAAATCTACCTCCTTTAGAAAAGGACTTACCCCCGTGACACATCTTCAGAGATTTCGATTTAATTGATCTGAGATGTAGACTGAGACCAGGAATTTTTAAACGATCCCCAGGCTAGTCTGATCTGCAGACCACATTGGAAATGGTATGGCGCTGTTTTACGTGAGACTTTGCCTACCACTGGCCACTGCAGAGCTAGTCCATCCTGCCAGAGAATGAGGCAGCCTCAAGGGTGTCCTTTATGAAAAGGGAAGCTCATTGAGAGACAGTGTGACAGTTCTGTTCTTTGTTCCTATCAACTGTATCTACAGATAATCCATTAGGATGGATTCAGCACTAAACTGACCTTGACCCGTGTATCTGAAGCTGAGAATGCGTGAATAGCCTAGGAAAAGCCTATAGGACAAAAGCTGCAGCTTCCGTGAGTGATAACATCACAACTGTGCCATAAAGTACCCTCTCCCTTTAATTAGGTTAGAGTGAACTTAGCCTTAGAAATAACAACTAGGAATGCCCGAACCTGCCCGGGCCTTTAGGGAATGGTATCGGGTGGGATATAGCATCAGACAAAGGTCAGAGACTGATGATCCCTGGCCCGATAATCTTAATATTTTTGCTATAGTAAGTGCTGGTTTCCTTTCTCTTACTCTTTTGTGCTTCCATAAGCAATGGTTTCTTTTCCCTTGGGCTCAAAGACCTTTCACTGGTAGGACAAGGGGCTTGGAACTCTAACTCTTCATGAACCAGAGAGAAAACAAGGGAAACATTTTTAAAGTTTCTTTATATATATACAGGCAACACACACAAACATACATCATATACTCTGGTCAGGACAGACCGCCTGTCTTATCAACTCCACAAGTGTTCAAGCATACTTACATACATGCACATATGCCTACACATATATGTGTACAGATACATACAGAGAAACAGACATATACATATATACATTTGTCACACTTTAGTTCTTCTTTCTGGTCTTTTTACACCTTCTTAGACAAAAGTTCTTTAGAACGTGACCTCATAGATAAAATGTTACACCAAAGGGGAGTTATGGAAGGATGTCAATTGTAAGTTCAAAGCTGTGTTTCATTCTGTAAGCTCAGTATAAGTTCAATGCACAGTTTCACATGTCCTTGCTTTATCATAGTGCATACCTGTGGATTCAACCTAGAGTGAATGATTTTTTCTTGATCACAATTTTTTCCCAAGCCTAGTTCTTATCTTAGTGTAATTGTGAAGGCTCTTTGTGTTCTTCGTCATGCAGCCTTTACTTACTGGTATGAGGAGTGGACACAACCTAGTCTTGATTCTAACTTTGTTACATTTTTTTCTTTTGGCAAAACAACTAAAGCTACCTCTTAAAACTTCCTTCCTAAAGTTATTTGAATCAAATAAGGAATTCTATAAAATAATTAGCTCATTCAAACAGCATTAATCCATGAAAGTTCATGTTTATGTTGATCTTCAGGAAATCTACCCAATTGGGTGGGCTAACACCCAGGAATCATTAGACTATATAACAGCGAGAGGAAAAGGCATATCAGAAGCAAGAAGCAATCCTTGGTGTCTTGGGATTTTGCCTCTCAGAGCTCATCCATTGTAGGCCTTGCACATGGGCCACCTCCAGAAAAGTCACCTGCTAGTCTTACCCTCTCCGATGGCTCCTGACACTGAGCCATCTTCCTAGTTTACCATGGGTCTCCTCTACCAAGCTGCCGCCTCCTTGAGAGGATAGGCCCTCTGACCTCCTCTGTTCTCGCCACATCCATCTTACCTACACATAAGAGCCAAGGTTGCAGTTGGCTGGAGCGTTCCTATTTCACAGTGATCCAATAGAGCTTTAGGTACACTAACGTAATTAGTAATCTAAATTACTACTTGACATGCATGCACAAACATCAATTATCATCTATCATCTAGATATTTATATATCTATCTACCTACCTATCTTTGATTTTTTAAATTTATTTTTTAATTTAATATTTTTAATTATTGTTGATTATTTATTTATGAATATGAGTACACTGCTGCTGTCCTCACACACACCAGAAGAGAGCATCAGATCCCATTACAGATGGTTGTGAGCCACCATGTGGTTGCTGGGAATTGAACTCGAAACCTCTGGAAGAGCAGTCAGTGCTCCTAACTGCTGAGCATTTTTGTTCCAAAGCCATGAACTTCCATGCATGCAATTTTATTTGCTCAGTCATGTCTCCTGGTGTAGAGATCTCTGGTGGACCAGTTTCTCACTGTCAGAGACACCACACTGAAGACTTTAGGCATACATCTTTGTCCACATTTGCAGTGATTTCCTTAGGGTACATTTCTAGAAACAGAATTGGGTCTCCACGTGTGACGATTGCTGACTCACAATCCCAGCTTATCCTTTATCGTGTACTAACTTAAGACACGTTGCCACTGTGCATGGGATGTGCGTCTCATCCACCTCCAGCAAAGAAATTTTACTAATTTGATAGCTTTAAAAAAATCTCACTTTTTATTTGCATTGTTTTGATTATAAGCAAGCTTGATTTTTTTTTAAGTTTATTGGCCTTTTGTGAATTTCCATATTTGGATTTAACTCATATCTGGTTTATTCTTGGTTCATGTTTCAGCGTGTTCTCTGTTCTGACTTTTGTAGTCTTCAAATATTTAACATGTGTAAGCATTTATCCTGTTTGCTATCTGATATCTAGTGAATGCTTTGTTTCTTCTATAGATTTAATGCTTACACAGAGTTAAAAAGATTGAAGTTGGCACGTAAAACAATCGGCTGGGACATATTCTTTGTTAATCTTCCTCCCCATCCTCCTCCCCAAACCCATTTCCATGTCAGACTTTGTACTGGTAATATAGTCTTTTACCTCCTTTATCCCCTTCCTCAAGACTTCTTTGTCTCTGATGGTTCCCTTTCTAATTTCATGGCAAGTCCCACAGCCACACACATATATATTAAATTAAAACTTATTATATGCATATAAGAAAAATAAGTGGTCTTTTTCTTTATGAGTATAGGTTGCTTTGCTTAATACAATTCTAATTTCATTCATGTTCCTGCAAATATCATGATTTTATTTTTCTTTATACCAGAATAATATTATATTGGATACATGGAAGTTTTAACTTTTAAATATCTTAGTCTGTTTGGTCAACTTTAACCCTAGAAAATTAAATCCAGTAATTAAATGTGTTTCTTTTTCCCAGCCCAGCTTTTAAAAACTTGAGCCCCTTGATTTGTGTTTGGTTTATTTTAATACATGGCATGATATATTTAACCTCAATATTATTTCCCCGATAGTTACTTTTGTGATCTCTTTTGAGTTGTGACATCATCTTTTATTCCTGTTGAAATAAAACTAATTTTATGAAATGAAACTAATTTTTGCTTTTATTTTCTTTTAGCACACCCTGTTACCCGTGACCTTGTAAAGAAATGGTAAGGCTGTGAGGATCATGCCCTTCTCATACCTGAACTGGTGACCAGCAAAGCCAGATGCTAGACTCCTGGAGCAGAAGCCTGTCTTGGGGCTTCTGGGGAGACTCCTTGCTTTCCCCTTGTGGCAGGCCCCTTTTGAGTCATAGTTCCAATGGGAAGAAGAAAGACAAAGAGGTGGGGATTGTAGCTTAATAGTAGTGTTTCCTTAAAACCAATATGCCACCAAAGTAAAAAATCAAGCACATATGAAAGTAAGCGAGGGGCTGGGGAGATGGCTCAACACTCATAAGCACCAGCTGCTGTTGCACAGAACCCAGGTTTGATTCCAGTACCCACATGGCAGATCACCACCATCTGTAACTCCAGCTCCAAGGGATCTGCCTACTGCCATTACTATAGGCACGGGGTGCACAGATAGAAGCAGGCAAAGCATTCATACACATGACATTTTAAAAGTAATGAAACATTAAACAGAGAAGAAGAAAGGCAGAGCAAGAAGTGACGGGGACACTGTGGTTGGCACATTTCACACTAGACCTGCACAGGTTGCAGGAAACCGCAGGTGAGTGGATGCTCTCTTACGTCTAACTCAGGCACAGGAGCTAGAGGGACAGACGGATACCTTCTGTGCAAGGGGAAAAGGTGTGTGCACAAACACCAAAGCAAATGCTCGTGAAGACAGATGCTAGCTCCTGCCTTGTAGTCTAGAAGGGGAAACAGTTGACTGTTAAGGAAAAATACCAAGCATCTACAGTTGCGGTTCACAGGGATGAGGAATAATAATACCACATTGTAGTTTTATCTACTTTTTTAAAAATGGTAAAAAAAAAAAAAAAAAAAAACATTCCTATGTATTTTAGTCAGCCCATTTCCAGTTATGCTTATTATTTTAGACATACTGTAGATTTTTCTATCTGCTGAGCTTCTAGTCCCCCCCCAGTAAATATTCATACCTTATTTGTGTGTGATGCTTTGCAGTTTAAAAATGTCTTCTTGGGCTGGAGAAGTGGCTCAGTGGTCAAGAGTGCTGACTGTTCTTCCAGAGGTCTTGAGTTCAATTCCCAGCAACTACATGGTGTCTCACAACCATCTGTAATGGGGTCTGCTGCCCTCTTCTGGCCTGCAGGCATAAGTGCAGGCAGAACACTGTATACATAATAAATAAATAATAAGTCCTTAAAAATATTTTCTCACAAGAAACCTTGGAAATGGAGATGAGGCAGCTCTATTGACTAGAATTTACTAAGAGCAAATGAATGAAATCCAGAAAGCATGCATTGTTTTTTTTGTTTTTGTTTTTGTTTTTGTTTTTGTTTTTGTTTTTTGGCTGTGAGGAAGCTGAGTGCTAGTGTTGGAACAAGTAGGGCTTAATGATTATTTCTGGGATTTTCTTTCAAAGGTCTGCATCAAATCACATCAGACATAGTGGCGCTTGCCTGTAATCCCAGCATTTGGAAGCCAATGGCAGAAGGGCTATGAGTTTGAGGCCAAACCCCTGGGTACACAGTGAACTGTAGGCAGCCTTAACCATACAGTGTCTTAAGAACAGAACAAGCAAAATGTAGAGTATGCACAGTGCTCCAGATCACACCTGCTGAGCGTGAGCAAACCTCCCTGTGTCTAAATAGGCAGTGAAAATAGGTAATGACGACTTCGGTTTTTTTGTTGTTGTGGCTTAAAAGATTTATTTATTGCTATTTTATGTGTATGGGTGTTTGCCTGCATGTACGCGGGTGAATCACACACAGGCCAGAAGAAGACATGAAATCCCCAGGAGCTAGAGTTACAGTCAGGAGCCTTATATGGGAGCTGGGAACTGAACCTGGGTCCTCTGCAAGAGCAACAAATGCTCTTCATGCCTCGGCCATCTCTCCAACTCCTCATATCAACATGTTTTTTTTTAAGGTTCCAAAAAAAAAAAAAAAAAAGAGGCTTGGGTACAGTTTTGTGTTGTTGTGATTCATTACTGGTGTTTGGCTTTGTTTGGTTGATTAATTGTAGCCTCAGTATGTCAGGAAATCGTATCATCCCCATTAGCTGCTCATGTAATTCCTAAGCACGTGTTTATTTATCCAAGTATATTGTACCTAGTTAGTTAGGAAATACGATGTTTTCTGAGTAGAAGTCCGCTAGTGAGATGTGAAAGACCAGGCTTACTGAGGGACTGAGTCCACAGGTTACCCCATTAGCAGACCAGACTACACCTATCACTATGTGCCCAAAGAAAGGACTGAAAAACTTGCTTATGCCCTGGTGAACCAAAAGGAGCCGGCATTGAGAACTTTGTTCAGATCCTGCGGTGGGAAGGTGGAGGGATGGAAGGAGGGGAAGGAACAGTGCATTCATGCCTCTGCAGGTCTGAGGACAGCTTTCAGAGGTTGGTTCTTGCCTTCCACTTGTATCACGGACTAGCTAGTCCTGAGATCCAGGGAGATTCTACCCTCTCTGCCTTCCCTTTCACGGTAGGAGTGCTGGGGTTATGAATGTTTGCCACACCCTCCTGCTTGTGAATTCCAGGGAAACTCAGGTCCTGAGGCTGTGCGGCTGGTGTCTTTTCCTGAGAGTTGTCTCCCTGACCTCAGGTTTTTTGTTCCATGAATTAGAGTCTTTTATACTTTTCCATTTATGTATAGGGGTGTGGCAAGACACTGGGTGACCAGGCTGTTCTCAGGAATGACAGGGAGACCCATGTTAAGATCCAAAAGAAGGAGCTAGGCATGGTATCACAACCTTGGAGTCCTAGCTGGTGGGAGAAGGAGGCAGGTGGATCAGAAGTTCGAGGTCATCCTTGGCTGTATATAAAATGTGAGGTCAACCCGGGCTATATGAGGTGTAACTATGGAAACACAGTGCTCAAAACATAATAGTAACCCCTCTTTCACATGGAATTAGCACAAGACAGAAATTACTTCCCCAGTTTTAGTAGATAAGCCAATTGAACTGTGACTCTACCAGGGTGTTCACTTTCATATTGCCAACTAACATTTAATTTAATTTATTTATTTTTACATTATTTTATTTATGCATTAGTCTGTGTATGCACCAGTGAACATCTAACCCCAGGTCGCTATTGGTTTATAGAAACTGCGGAATAACCATTTATTGAGTAAATAGCGGTGCTTCTGCATGGGCCTGTAATACCAGCACTTAAGAGGTAAAAGCAAGAGGATCACCTTGAATTGGAGGTCAGTCTTGGCTACATAGCAAAAGCTTGTCTCAAAAAAGCCAAGCAAAAATTTAAAATTATTGAATAAAGGAACTGGGTTTATTGGTCATAAGAGACACTAAAACAGTCCAGTAAGATGGCTCAGTGGGTCCAGGTGCTTGGTGCCACAACCAACTGCTTGGGCTTGACGGAAGGAGAGGAATGCGTCCTCAAAAGCTATCTCCTGACTTCCACGCATGTACTGTGTGGTCTGTGTGCTACTTACTTCATGCTTGTGTTCACACACACACACACACACACACACACACACACACACACCACACTAAACAAACACATGTAAAAATTTTAAAGAGACCCCAAAACACAAAAAAACTAGAAATTCACAGTAGGATAATGATTGGTTTAGAAAAATCTGGGGTAAATAAATAAAATAACCAATAAAATAAAATTATATAATGTATTTCTTTTTTAAGATTTATTTATTTTATTCATATGAGTACATTGTAGCTGTCTTCAGACACACCAGAAGAGGGCACCCGATCTCATTACAGATGGTTGTGAGTCACCATGTGGTTGCTGGGATTTGAACTCAGGACCTCTGGAAGAACAGTTGGTGCTCTTAGCTGCTGAGCCATCTCTCCAGCCCAGGGGTATTTCAAAAGGACTAGACTGACACACGTTTCAACATGTTAAAATTAGGTAGAAATGCTCATTACCCTAATGCATATTACACACTGTACTGATTCACTGTGACTGTCACATAAAGATGTGCACACATTATTTCTCAATAAAAATTGGTACAAGGAAAGTGGACTTTGGGGGAAATGGTAACACCCAGAACCCCAAGGTGCTGGAACAATGACCTCTTAGTGGACAGACTGTGTTCCGACCTCATGTCTCCTGAGGTGGCCAGGGTACTGCTGACCTTCTGCACTGTTCCTTTTCCAGTCTCCTTGTGGTTGTGGGATCCTTGTTTGCAAAACTCCCGAAGTGTAGCTCAGACAAGGCTCCAAGGGCGAAATACTTTGTCAATAAAGGAGAAGCAAGGAGTTAAATACCCCGACTTGAGACAGACAATCTGAGTTGCTACTTTACCCACTGCCCCTTCCCACTCTCTAGAAGTGCATCCCCGTAAGTTAGTTCTGAAGTTCACGGGCACAGTCCCTTCACCGAAAGAGTCACCAAGCTGCCTACAACTGGATACGACAGTTGTGTCCCTTTCCTGTTGTCAAGTTACCCATTTTACCGAAGGCGTTTGTTTCTAGAGCAGTGGCTCTTTCCTTTGTTATGGATTCATGTCTTTATTATGAATATATAAACACGTAGTATATAGTAATAGAAGTAACACCTATTTCTGTTTCATTTTTCAAGACAGTTTCTATGTGTAGCCCCGGCTGTCTTGGAACTCAGGGACCCACCAGCCTGTGTCTCTTGAGTGCTGGGATTAAAGGCCACAATATTTCAGCAACTTAGTGTCTCTCAGAACAATTTTTTAAAAATATCCTTGACTCTTATAAAATGTCTTTATTATTCTTTTTCCCCTTTTTATTTTGAGGTGGGGGTCTCACAATATAGCCCTGGATGGCCTGAAACTTGCTATGTATGTACAGCAGAGCTGCCTGCCTCTGCCTTTGCAGTGCTGGGCTTACAGGGGTGAGCTCCCATGCTGGGCCACAAGCTGTGGTTTCATCGGATTCACCACCAACTTCTCCACCTCCACCCCATAACCATTCTCTCACCAGAGAGCCAACTGATACTGAAGGTCTGATCTAGCAAATGTCACCATAGCTGCATCAAGTTCCTCAGTGAGACAGCCAAGCTGAGTCCAAAGAAGAGCACATGGTGTCTGGTACCATGTGGGAGCAGGTGACTGGAGTTCATGTGAGGAGGCAGGGGACATGGAGACCGGTGCATCTGGGGCTGGAAGTCTGTTTATTTTTGCACTGTGTGCATGGCTCATTATGCGAATGTGAGATCAGGTGCCCTCGGACGCTCAGGTTCTCTGAAGCTGAATTCCCCGAAACTGGAGTTACAGGCCACTGTGAACCACCCAACCTAGATGCTGGTAACTGAACTCGGTACTCAGCAAGAACACTCTTAACCACTCCCCTGAGCCATCCCTTCAGACCCTCCCTCAACAGCTTAAGACGCCCCAAATATACACTGTCCCATTTGCCCCCTCCCCAGATAAAGTGTCTTTGACTGGGAGTCATCTGTTGTAAAAATTATTAATTTTTCTTAACATGCTCTGAATTAACTAGCTGGTATTTGTTAGTTTTTATTCTAGAAGGAGAGTTCGAGATCTTTCTAGACCGAAAAAGCAATGGGGAACTCCAGATAGGTAAGGCAATATTATATGATCTTGTTTGTGATGACTGTGTCTGCCTCGTCGGTGACATAAATATTGTTCTTAGTTGCTCGTTACACCGGCAGCCCAGGTGTAGCTGTCTCTTCTTACCTGGGTTCACTTTGCCAATATTGTTAACCCAAGGTGGCTCAACACATGAAAGGCTAACCCCTGTCAGTGGTCTCCCAGTTTGTCTGCATATTGAGATCATGTAGGGAGCTTTGATACTGATTATAGACTGGGCCCATACCAGAAATTTGATTAAATTAATTTGGGGGTACAGTTTTGGGAGTATCTGGAAGCTCCCCAGATGCTTCTTGTACACAGAGTTTTGGGAAACACTGCCCCAGGTGCAACTCCACTTGAAACCGCCCTTGAAACCTCTGTGTCGATCCTACCTGAGACCAGGTCCACCTTGGCAGCCTCTTGGCATAGTCTCATTTGGACTCGGAGCCTTCGGCCAGGACATTCCCATTCTCTGGGTCTCCAGCAGCCCCAGATGGCAGTCTTTCATACTTGACTGTAGGACGTCCCTTTTTCTTCTTTGGCTCCTGAGTAAAGCCTGGTGCTTTTTTAAGAGAAGTGTTAGATGTACAGAAAAATTGAGTATAGTTACTCCTCCCTCCTATTCATTGTGCAAGTGTTAACGTAGTCACAGTGTTAATAATACGGTTAATAATGTGACTGTTACAATCGAGGAGCCAACATCCATACATCCCTAGGGTTGACTTTTTGGGTCCTATAGTTCTATGGGGTTTGGCAAATGCATCGTGGAAACAGAATAGTTCGCTGTCCTAAAATCCACTCCGTCCTTTGTCCATTTCCTTCCCTCCCACTCTCCGAACCCATGGCAGCCACTGACTTTCTTTCTGCTTCTACGGGTTTTGCCTTCTTGGCACATCCAGATGGAATCCTGCAATATGACCCCCACAGGGGCTTCTTTGACTTGACAAAAGACTTTCTAGGCTTGTCTATGCATGGCATTTAAAAATCACTTCCTTTTAACATATCCCTTTGAACCTTGCAATTAATGTTAGTCTTTTACTCTTTCATTTTATGACCACCGGATACAGGGTTTCACCCAAAAAGGGAGGGCTGTGTAGCCGTTGGCAATGCCCAACCTGACTACAAGTTACACTGCTAATTCCATAATGGCGAAAATGAACTATCTTATCGCTCATGGGTTCTTTTTAACTTAGTCATTTTATTTAATTTAACCTTTAATTTTATGATTATTATTATATTCTCTTTCTTTCCGTGTGTGTGTGTGTGTGTGTTTGTGGGTGTGTATGTGTGTTTGTGTGTGTGTATGTGTGTTAGTGTGTATGTGTGTTAGTGTGTGTGTGTTTGTGTGTGTATGTGTGTTAGTGTGTATGTGTTTGTGTATGTGTGTTAGTGTGTGTGTATGTGTGTGTGTATGTGTTAGTGTGTGTTAGTGTGTGTGTTAGTGTATGTGTGTGTTTGTGTGTGTGTTAGTGTGTTTGTGTGTGTGTGTATGTGTGTTAGTGTGTATGTGTTTGTGTATGTGTTTGTGTATGTGTGTTAGTGTGTGTGTGTGTGTGTGTGTGTGTGTGTGTGTGTAGGTCAGAGGACACTTTTGGGAGTCAGTTCTTTCCTTTCACTGTGGGTTCCAGGGTTGCAACTCAGGTTGCAAGGGTTGTTCAGCAAGTGTCTTTTTACCAGCTGAGCCATCTCACTGGCCCAAGGTTACCATCTGCTCTTAAACACACTATACAAGGCCATCTTACTCCATTTTCATCTTAATGTTCATTGCCTATTTCTTTCTGGTGTGCGGAAATTACAAAATTCTATGAGAGATGAGTATGGTGGGATGACTCAACAGGTGAGGGCACTTGCCCCCAAGGCTGACAACCTGAGCTTCATGCCCAGAACCAACATGGCGGAAGGAGGGAAACAACTCCTGCAGTTGCCCTCATGATCACATTCACATCAGCATGTTAGCCTGCGTAAATAAAACGTAACGAAACAATTATAAAAGAGAGAGAACGTTCTGGAAGGCAAACCCACACAGGCGTTAGGAGCCGTCTTTGAGTTGCTTGTCAGCAGGATTTTATTTAGAACCGTTTTCTACTTTTCTGCTTTGTTAACAGGAGGCTGTTTTGGGGAAATCAAGATCCCATCCGCCCTGTTTCTGAGGCTGCTTTGAAAGCTCCGTTGACCAAGAGACTTGAGGACCTTGCTCAGCCCAGGCTGGTCTCCCGACATTATGTCCCTAACAGGTTGGTGCCGGCATACCGTCTGGGTGCTTCCTCAGGACTCCACAAGAAAAACAAACTTAGAGCCCGACTCTCTCAACTGTAAACTGTTGAACCCGGAATCCAACCTGTACTGTAGGGTGGTTTCCTATCTCATACTGTAAGAAATAGCAAATATGAATATTTATTTTCTACTAAATACTATAGAAGCTTTTATGTTGGACAAGGAACTAAGATCTTTTTGTCTTTTTCACCTTGTAAGACTTGCAAATGTTTTAATCCTCCCCACCTAGTAAGATTTTAGTTTGCTCAAAGTGACTCCTTCCCCTTCCTCCGTTTTCTGTGCATCTGTACTTTCCAGACTAGACAAATGAATGAGACTGTAAGGTTGGACCCCAGACAATGGGGAGAAGACACAGACATCACGTTAGAATAAAGATCAAGTGCACTTCCTGTTTCAGTGTGTGCTTCCTGGGTACTTCCTGTAATAGTGTGTGCTTCCTGGGCACTTCCTGTTCCTGGGTACTTCCTGTCATTGTGTGTTTGTGCTTCCTGGGCACTTCCTGTTCCTGGGTACTTCCTGTCATAGTGTGTTTGTGCTTCCTGGGCACTTCCTGTTCCTGGGTACTTCCTGTCATAGTGTGTTTGTGCTTCCTGGGCACTTCCTGTCTTGTGTGTTTGTGCTTCCTAAGCACTTCCTATCTTGTGTGTTTGTGCTTCCTGGGCACACTTCTTTGAGCAAGAGTAAAATTGCCTTGTCTGGCACTTCAGAAGGAATAGTAGTCTTTTTTCTTTACAACCCCAAACCTATTTCTAACAATACCCCAGGCAAGTTTTTTTTTTTTTTTTCTGGAACAAGATCAGTTCTAAGAATAAATATCCTTGAAGATTTGTATTCTATTTCCTAAAGCCTTGACCTATGTGGGCTTTTTTTTAAAGTGTGTGTATGTCATGTTCATGTGGGGTGGGGGTTGCTTGTCTGTACAGAGGCCAGAGGAGGATCTCAGGTGTCTATCACCCCCCACTTTATTTCTTTGAAACTGGCTCTCTCACTGAACCTGGGACTAGGTTTGTTGTCAGCAAGCCCCAGGGACCTGCCTGTTCTCTGCCCCATATAGTGCTGGAGCAGTGGGCAGTGAGAATCATAGTTCCTACCTTCTTGTGTGGTACAAGACCCAAACTCAGGCTTCTACAACACATACATCTTACTTTCTGTTTAAAGAGTTTTCTTTGGTGGGGGTTGGGGAATGCTGTAGAGGGAAGTTCTGGGTTCAGTTCCCAACACCTACATAGTAGCTCTCAACCATGCTAAACTCTAGCTCCAGGGCATCCTGCAACCCTTTCTGGTCTCTGTGGGCACCAGGCATACACTTGATGCACACGCATGCATGCAGGAAAAACATACACAGTGAACAAACTAAAAACTAAAGCTTTTTTTTTTCTTGGTTCTGGGTATTAAATCCAGGGTCTTGCATATTTTAAGTGAGGGTTCTATCACTGAACCACGTGTCTGGCTTCATCTTAAGCTGTCTCTCAGGAATTCTTACAGAACCTCTTAATTTTTCAATTAGTTTTAGAAAAAATACTTTTATCCTTTTGAGACTAATAATTAGCGTAATCACATCATTCCCTTTCTCTTTTCTCCCTCCAAACATTTCCATATCCCTTCGCTTGCTCTGTTTCAATTATTTTGGCCTCTCAAGGGCAACAATAGACAAGCTAAAGAGGATGGAAATGGGGTGTGGTGGGGGACATGGGGTCTCAAACCTACACACAAAGAGCGACTAGCAACTAAGGAACTGGAGAAATTTTCACCTTCTCCAGGTGAAAATATATCCAACTGTTTAATGGCAGACATTTTAAAAGTTGAAAGGATCTGTAAAATCTGTCTCAGTTCCCTCAGAGGCTTGGCCACGCCCTTCCTCTCACTGGTCTCAGGAGGTCTTGGATCTTTTCTGTCCTTGTTTCCAACCTGTCTGCCATGTCTGGAGCTCCCAGTTTCTGTGGCTCCCTCCTGGGTGTCCTAAACACATGTTCTTCTAAGAGTTTTGTTTCCGGCGGTTTAAGGCCTCCAAAACTTTATCTCTCTCTACTTACTCTGGGCTCACTGAACTCCCTGGTTGGAGGTTACCACACAAAACCCTCCAGTTCCACAGGCCTCCTTCCCAATCTAATGCTGGCTGAAACAGACTTCTGTTTCAGAATGACGTTTGTGTAGGGTGTGCACGCTGGTGGGTTTGTTTGTTTTCTAAAAAGTTTTTAAACAGTTTTTCAAAATCCTTAAAGGAAATTATCTCATCTGTCTGAACAAGAGAATGCCAGTTATACATGGCGAATGTCATCTCTCCCAGCAAGTGGCGTTTGTCCATTGTGTTTGCTTAACACATTATCACTAGATATAATTCAGCAAACACACTGTGAAAGCTATTGTAGGGACAAAGCGAGTTAAGACACAGTGACTGTTTGGAAAGTTTACCACCTTCTAGAGATGCATTCAAGGTAAAATTACAATAAATCCATTTTTCTTCTGCGGGTCCAAAAGGAAGAGACTCCGGAAGAGACCTGGAGTGGGTTGAGGGAGAAAGAAAGGAAATCTTAATTTTTCTCCATCTCTAGACCTTCTTAAAAGTTTCCTAAAATTTCTTCAAGAAAGAAGTAAGATTGGTTGGTATGGTGGTGCACTCCTATAATCCCAGGGCTCAGCAAGCAGAGACAGGAGGATGCAGAGTTTGAGGCCAGCCTGCCTGGGCTACAATGCAAGACTTTATTTTTTAAAAAATTATGCATACATTCACATATATGTATCTTCCGTCATTTATTTAGACAAAATGAATTGCTAGGGTTATGCTTTTGCCTTCTTAGTTGCTTTTTGTTGTTGTTGTTTTAAGATAGGGTCTCTCTATATAACCCTGGCTCTCTTGGAATTTGCTCTGTCTACCAAGTTGGCCTCAGAAATCCACACCCCCTTTCCCCCCAGTGAGAAGACTAAAGGTATGTACCACTACACCCACTAGAGTTTATGTTTTGTATGTGGCTTTCTTTCTGGCAGGATCTGTCTGATTTTAGAGATCTAAAGCTACGTTTCCCAGACTTGAGCCATTAATCTATTCTCTTCACACGTTACCACATGTGTGCACCATCAGATTATCTAGTATAAGTCAGATGTGGAGGTAGATACTTTTAATCCAGGCACTGGGGGACAGAGGAAGGCAGGTCTCTGAGTTTGAAGCTCTATAAAGACTGGTCTACATAGTGAGTTCCAGGCCATCCTATGCTATATAATAAGACCCTGTCTCAAAAAGCAAACAGAAAAGAAATTCTTTTAAAGACATTTGAACTTAAATGTACACATGTCTACTGAAACCTTGAAAGACCATGTCCTTCCTCCAAAGTAACTCAGATGACTTAAATGTCCCATGTCCCTCCACTGCTCCCTCTCAAATGTAATGGCTTCATATATATGTATGAAAGAGTAGATGTAACCACATCCTGATGAGTGCGTTTAAAGTTGTTCACATGTGTTTTGTGCTTAGGGCTGACCTCTTGGGGTTGGGTAACTTATCAGGGGGATTGTCCATAAAGAAGATTGATTCTTCCTCTCTCCTGTAAGCCCTTCATTTAGGCCTTGGGCCTTGTGAGATTTCCCCAAGACATATTGACATGTTGGCCGGTGATGTCATTGGAAGCTTTTGCTAAGGTTACCACAGTTTTGAGATGTCATGGGTACAGCCTCTCTGTTACATATAAGAAGGCACAGCCTCACAGCGGATGGTCTGGAACTCTGGCTACACAGTTTTTCCTCCCATTCTTCTGAAACGTCCCTTGAGCCTCAAGTGCGGGGATTTCATTGTAAGTGTGTCGGTCGGATTTGACATTTTGACTAGCTCCGTGATCTAGTAGATGCAAAAAGACGTTTCCTTGCTGGAGGAGGAGAGATACTCATCTTCCAGTGTAAGGATAAGTGGAATGCTTTTTATCTTTGCTTTTTAAGTCGGCGTTGTCCAAAGTGTTCTTTGAGTTCTCACATGAGGAGCTCTGGTTTGTCCGCTAAGAGATCCTTGTGTCCTCTGTTTGAGCATATAGGATTGTATGAATCCTGTCAGTTCTGAGTCTTCATCTGACAAGACTCCATCCTCCACTCTCCTGTTTTGCCCATAGTTCTGCTGTCCCCAGTGGGGACTTTTTCCTGTGTTCCTCTAAAGCCAAGAGGGCTGCAGTTCGGATATTGTCATCAGTGACATTCTGGTCAAATCAGCTTTTCTGTCCCTTTTTGATCAGGAATTCTTGATCCTTTTGTTACAGAGAAGTAAGTTCCTCTCCTTCTCAAAAGAGCCACCCCCTTTCTAAGTCCAGATGGAGTGTTTGGTCCACTAAACTGCCGAACATCTTTGGTATTTTCCCATCTACTGCTGAGTTCCCTTCCTCTCCAGAAAATCATGAAAGTCACAGTTTAACTGAGGACAGGGTGAGAAGAAAGCTACCGGAGAGAAACACTTTGGGAGCACGCAGTCTTCTAAAAGACAGAGAGATACATGGCTTCCAGCGCTTGCTTCATCTTGGCAAATTCTTCCCTGGCGCTGGACTCTGCCTCTTCTCCCGAAGTCTGACTTTGTAGAAATCCGACAGATAATTAGCGCAGCATAGTCGCTGTTTCAGCTAACATATGATGCAGTCACCCAGCAACGTCTTCCTGTCTGTCACAGAAAGCTCAGAAGCGTGCTCAGTGTATCTTGATGTACACTGTAAATCTGATGCTCTCTCTCACCGAGAGTATCGGGTATGTTCATCTGAAGTAAGGGATCCCATTTGATTTAGGTTCACAGAGATGCCAGCCTTGCTCCACACCATGCACACACTACCACTACAGGGCGGAGAAAGGGCCATGGGAACAGGATGCTCTCCCAGCAAACCAGCCTGCAAACTTGCCCGCCTTCCTTTTCTCTCTCCCTCCCTCCATCCCTCTCCTCTCTCCTTCCTTTTCTCCCTTCTTTTTTCCTTTCTCTTTTGCAATGGAACACCCAGACTAGTTTCAACTAAAATCCTTCTGCCTCAGCCTCTGAGCACAGGATTATGGGTGTGAACCACCACTACTAGAAGTATTTGGCTTTAAAAACAGCTAAGTATCTCCTTTCCTTAGTAGACATTTGTATCCATTTGGAAGACACACGGGAAAGCTACCTGTTTTAGAGTAAAAGAATAGAAACCTTGACAGCTATATCTAAACAACTCAGCTCACCCCATGAGGAAAATTACCCAGTAATTACCCAGTAGCACACATGTAAGCTTCCTGCCGGCTCTCCTAAGCCTGGGGACCCATGCTGAAGACTAGTGTCCTAATTCGAACTCATGTGTCACTGTTTTCTTTTTTCTCTTCTGCTACTTGCAGAGTTCAATATCACTACAGCTGTGGGAGAGAGTCCGTTATCTGGGAGATCTCTCCTCCTGCGCTGGTTACCCAGCCTTCCAAACGGGTCCAGAAGCTGGCCAAACCCAACCGATTCAAAACGCAGCGCCTGATAAATAGGTGGAGTATCTTCAACTCTGCAGAAATCCTGATCTATTAGCTTAAGTGTCAGAGCTTTAGTCTGAGCCTGAGCGGACATGGCCATCCATGTCCAAAACCACTGGGTGAAACTGTTGAGTTTCTGCAGCAGGTGTGGGTGGTCAGAGAATCACCAGCAGCCATTGCGTCTGCCGGGGTACGCTGGAGCCAAGATTCACCGTAAAGCTTTTCACGATTAGATAATGAAAGGGAGGCTCTCGGCCTAGTATGACGGCTCCTGCTTGTAATGGACAGCATCCAGAAAAATCCAGCACACAATGTAAAAGCCACAAAACCACTGTCTCCTGCAAGACACACATCCATGTATGCATTGCAGAATATTAGCAAATCAAGCCCAAACATACACTGGACAGTCCATATCCTTGTCAAAAACCAGTTGACTATAGTATTTCTACCAGCCCTACTCCAGGTCCCAAATGTCTTTATGCCATAATACACAATCACGAGTGCCAAGGTAGATTTTTAAACCACAAACTGCTTTTGAATTTTGCTCTTTGTTAGCATTTTAGATTATTCTGGGTCTTTGTATAACTATATGAATTTTGGTTCTGGGTTGATAAAAACACCCTCAGATTAATGCTGGTGGTTGAACAGTGTGTGGATATTTTAGAAACCATTTAGTTATATACTTTCAAAAGGCAACTTTATATATGTTAATTTTCTTAATTTTAATAACAAGACCTATAGCTCTCCATCCTCAGAAAGTCATCACTTACTTGAGAAAACCTTTTTCCATGCTAAGTTCATAGATTTGATGATTGGCTGGTAGATTTTTGATCAGAGGAAGAAATATATGGGTCTGGCCAAATGCCTGAGAGTTGAGCCGAGGATTATCACGTACCATATCACAGAGGGCAATGGCCCACAGAGCATCCTCCGTGGGGACTAAGGGAACAAATTATTTCAGGGAACTAATATGAGATGTTGGTAGAAAGTGAGGGTTTTTTTTTTGTTTTTTTGTTTTTTGTTTTTTGTTTTTTTTTGTACACCATAGGTCAGAACCCATCCAAAATGGGACATATAATTTTAGGTTTTTTTTTTTCTAATGACATCAAACTTTGGAAGAATTAAATCAGAATATGAGGCATAGAAAGCAGTGTCTTGGAATTTTGTTTCGTACATACAAACATGTTTGCATACACTGTGACACATAAAATATGTCTCCTAATGTGGATAGGTGAGAAACAGCAATCTGGTCATAAACACAACACTGTGGAGAAAGAGCATGCTCACGGCTGCAGGTTGGGAGAAGTGAGCTCTCACAGTTCTTCCAGCCAAGGGTCACGTGTTCCGTTTGTATATCACCCCCGCAGAGACAACTTACCAGGAACTCTCTCTTTCTCTGATCCGTCTCCGAGGATTCTACGACTGTCCATAGCCAAAGGCACGGATCCCAACTACCTTCCTCCTAAGACCGTAAGTGGTGGCTGACCTTCCCGCACAACACTGTTCGATACTTCCTGTCCATTAACCAAATGCACGACGAGAAGCAGGTTGGGGAAGGGTTTACTTGGTCTTACAGTTTGAGGGATATGGCCCATCATGGGGAGGGGTTATGTCGGCTCCACGGTGGCAGGAGTATTGTAGGTGGAACTCCTCACTCACACCCCCATACAGACAGATCACAAAATAGGCCACTTCCTGGGTGTCGGGAGTTGAACCCAGGTCCTGAGTCATTTCTCCAGGTCCAAAGAAAGTCTGCTTTTTTTGTTTTGTTTTGTTTTTAATGTTATAAGAATAAACACAAAATTTTTGTTGAAAGCCACAATTTTCACTCAATTCCTCAATTATACATTTAAATACATTTAATAGACCAAATTCTCTTAAGTATGCATTCGGTTTTATATTAATAGCTTAAAACTTACTAAAATGATAAAATTATCATTTGATTCCTTTATTAAACACACAGAGCAGTAAGAAATGGAGCCATCAGGAGATAATTTTCGATCACATTTTCGCTTAAGTTTTGGTGCTGCAGGCCTTCTGAATTCCACGGGAAGCTTCGAATCCATTGTTTGTCAGCTCTTCGTCCTGTTTTACTTCATAGAATCCACTAATGAGCGCTTGTTTTAATCCCCTTTTGATTGAAAGGCATAATTAAAGGCAGGGATAGACATATTCCTTCCGTCCACCTAGAGCCCTGGAGCAGACAAAGCTCTACTCATACGAGGTGTGTTCGATGCTTAATGAGGTCTTCATGGTGTTGAGACACGCACCATCCTCCGTTTGAATCTCCTAATTATGTACGTTTGTACTGTCGAGCCTCCAACATCTTGGGGCTTCCATCAGCGATATAGTGACGGGAACAATAGCCAGGCAGGCATACATTATTGAATGCATGTCGTCTTTACTTAAACAGCGCAAGAACAGATTTGGAAAACAACTTACTCTTTTTTTCTGTCCGAAATTAAAGTGCTGTTTGTTTGCCATTGGTGGACACACCCCATGTGGAACACTTCAAATTTAATTTTAGATTTATTTTACTTTTTTAACATTAAATATTATTCTTATAAAACTTTGTTTTATTTTGTATTATTTTGTCATGTGTATGAGCATCTTGCCTCCATGTCTTTAGGTGCATCACTTGCATGCCTGATGCTAGGGAAGATCAGAAAAGGACAATGGATCTCCTGGAACTGGAATTCTGGGTAGTTGTAACCACATGTGGGGGCTGGAAATGGAGCCCCGATCCTTTATAAGAACAGCAAGTGCTGTTCACCACCGAATCAGCTCCCCATGTCCCCCACTTTAAACTCAAATACAAGTAGTGTGAATAGACAGAGATCACAGTTTAAGTAAGTTTTTACAATTTAGATACTGATAAAGGACTTCGGGGTCTGTTGGAGGCAGTATCATGAGTCTTGAGTTCCCTGGTCCCTGTTTTAAGAGTTCAAACAAGACACAGAGAATATACTGTGGGAGACAGGCTGCGTTTATTAAATAAACTACAGTTTGGGAGTTGGAGGGATGGCTCAGTGGTTAAGAATAGTTGTACTTGCAGAAGACCCAACGTTGATTCCTACTGCCCACGTGGTAACTTACAACCACCCACCCATAACTCCAATTCCAGAAGATTTAACACCCTCTTGTGGCCTCCTTGGGCAGCAGGCATACATGAGGTATGCAGACATACACGCAGACAAAATACTCATACACATAAGGTAGATAAAAAGAAAGAGGAGGAAGGAGAGAAAAAGAAAGGACACAGTGCACTCTCAAGAGCTGAGAAGAGACTATGGCTAAAGAGATCGTCTTGTTCATAGTTCCGCTGGCTTCCTTTGGTTTTCTATAGTCTTCAGAATGAGCAGCTTCAGACTGAGAGACACTGTCCTGATTTAAAATTTTAAACTAGCAAGCCAGTGTCACATAACTCTCACAATAATAGTCTGTCTGTCTTTGCTCTACATCAGAGAGTCTCTTGCTAGGTATTAATCTTATGAGGTTTATGGCTCTGGGATTCAGGTTTGGAGAGTTATTTACCAATAGCCTTACAGGCGTTATGTCTCTTCAGAGTCAGAAACAGGACTCTTCCCTAAATGAGCTCCTTTCAGCCCTTTGTTTAGTCTATGGACTATGAGGGAGGGGCCATGCCCCAAAGCCCTCCAAGCCTGCTAAAATCTTAACTAGCTGTCTAGCAGAGACATAGCTTTCTTCTTGGTTTTACTGCTTTCTTACTTATTCCAATTAGAAGAGAGCTGTTTAGGCAAATGTCCTTCATTGTAGCAGCCTGTGATGCTCAAAGCTCCTTTCCTCAGAGGGTTAAAAAATTAGGACACAGTCTCCTCACTGGGTGTACACATACGATACAGCCACACCTTCTCTTGGCCAACTTGGTTCTTTATTTTTAGTTTTTCATCCCATCTATTTACTGACGTGTGGGTGCGTGCACGGGTGTAAGCACACATGCCCCAGCATGTGTGCAAGTACCAACTGCCTGTGCACGTGCAACCGTGTCTCGGCACACTTGTAGAGGTGAGAAGACAGCCATACGGTGCCAGTTCTCTCCTTCTATCTTTACGTGGGTTCTGGGGATGGAACGCAGGTCATCAGCTTTGTATGGCAAGCACTTTATCTGCTGAGCCATCTCACTAAGATCAGCAATACCACGAGTTAATTCGTAACATCACTGGCTGTTTCTCCCACACCTGCCATGTAAAAATTAATATAAATCTATGTATAGCTGGCGTGAAACCTGTAAAATCCAGTCTGAGTGAGATAATTCTGCCCAGGATTACTGAAGGATTCCCACCCTTTCTGTTGAGTTGTTGGAGCCCAGTCAAGAGCTCAGACCATATTTTGCTTAAGATTTGTTTATTATATATAAGTATACCATAGCTGTCTTCAGACACACCAGAAGAAGGCATCAGATCTCATTATAGCTGGTTGAGAGCCACCATGTGGTTGCTGGGATTTGAACTCAGGTCCTCTGGAAGAGCAGCCAGTGCTCTTAACTGATGAGCCATATTTTATAATGCTGAACTGGACACACACTTGCATGCTGTTTTTCTCTTTCTTTCCTAGATTAAAACCAAGATTTCCTACTCTACCCTGAGTGCTGTTGCAACCCCAAGGATTGTAGACCTTGCCCACCCAAGGATTAAGATAGAGGGCCTATGCTATGAAAGACAAAGGAGTGAATTGCCCATCCGTCCTGTAAGCCATCCCTGCCTCACTTGCTGGCTTTCTTTCTGATTGCTCCTAAGATGTTGTTTTGCCTCAACAAGACCTAGGCCAAAATTACCAGAAGAGATAATGTTGAAGGTGTTCCGTGGTGGGAGAGGAGGTTACCATGGTGATAAGGAGGAAGGCAGAGGAGTTGAGGGCAAGGAATGTGGGCTTTGAAGTTAGTGAGCTGGGTGTGAGTCTTGTAATGGGAAAAGCAGATGATAGACAAGTGAGCTTGTGTTATAGATGCAGATTATGAGAAAGAGTAAATGAGCCAGGTACAGTGAAACAAATATGTTATCTCTGTGCTTAGGACCCTGAGGAGCTCAGGTTTGAGGCAAAGTTGAGTTGTATTGCATGAGCTAGGCACCAGGGCTTGTGAGACTGTCTCAGATAGACAGGAAGATTAACTACTGCAGAGAGTGGTCCATTAGAAAGGGTGATCTGTTTCTGCAGGTCAGGAATCTCTCCTGGGATTGAGCAGGGTCTGAGTTCTGAATCTAGAGATGAGAAAAATGTGTCTCAGCCAAGAAAGACTGAGGAAAGATGTCTCATGCAGAACTAGCGAGTGAAGAGGTCCTGGCAGAAAGAGCCAGAACGGAGGCCTTGTGCGGCTGCCAAGGGTCACAGTGTCTCCATGGGAAGATGAGGTCAGAGATGGGGGTGGGGGGGTCAGATTTTATGGAGGTTCTGCAGATACTGGAAGGAACCTACTCCAGTGTCAGCAAAATGAGGGTTCTCAGAGGGGCTACCACCTGAGGGCAGTGTGCCCCAACTTAGCTTTACAAAGTACTTGTCTGGTGGTATATTCTGACAACAAAGTCGGGATGGTGAAGGCAAGTTGCTCGGGACTGCTTACTCTCCAGCAAGGGGGTCAGCAGATACAAGTGCAGTATTGCAGGAGAGAAATGAGAGGAGACAGGAAGGCACAGGGAATTCTGGGATGGCATTTGTGTCTTTGTTTTTGTTTTGCTATAGGTAGCCCCTGCAGCCCTGCTTGCCAATCCTAGTGAGAGAACGGTATTTCTAGCAAAGTCCAAACGTGTTCATGAAGCTTATCTCCCTGCCCGAAATGCCCAATGGCCCATATCTTACGCTGCAACTCATTCTCTGGTGTCTGAGAGAATCCAGGCGCTAGCTAACCCACACACAAGGTATTGCAATTTAACGTTAAAGTGAGACAGAAAGGGTTAGGGCTCTGGAGAAAGGGGGAAAGTTGATCTAAAGTTTAAAACAAAACAACGTGTGTGTGTGTGTGTGTGTGTGTGTGTGTGTGGTGTGTGTGTGTGTGTGTGTGTGTGTGTAAGAGCAAAACCCTTGGAACCTGACAGCTTGCAGACCCTAGATCATGAATATAGCATCGTTGACCCTTCATTTTCTTACCTGTATAACGGAGGCCTGGAAATCCCAATGAGACAATACTGTGCTAGTTACTCAGTATGGGGACGAGGGTGTACTTGGGAAATGTCGCTTCCTTTTTTGATCTCCTCCAATCAGGTTGATTTCTTTCTCTCCTATTCAGGAGTCCAGCGCACATCGTGTATTACGACCCGGACGTCTTTAAAGTCAAGCCTTCTGCTTTGAAAGCTCAGTGTTCCCCCAGGATCAAGGAGCTGGCGGAACCCATTGTGCGTTAACTACAGCGAGCCTCCCCAGGCAGACACAGTTGGCAGATGTTCTTGTCCCTAGCCTTGGTGTTTACATCTTACCGATCACCTCCCAGATGTGAGACTTCCAGGAAACACCAGAGTGAGCGTCGGATGTCACTGTGTGTAATCTTGTCTTTACCAAGTTTGGGGACCTCACCCAGCAATAAAAGAGAAAGCAGTGCCTGCCTCATTATCCCTCCTCAGACTGGCATCTCGGTGACCCCCACGCTGCTGCTCACATTCTCTCCTGTGTGCGCTCTGCTCTCCGCTGCCTCCTTTGGATGGGATGGCTCGATTTTCAGTCTTTGTTAGGGAACGTTAACTTCCTTACCAGTCTCTCCTGCCTCGCTCCATGATCACAGCCATGCACCATGAAGAAAATGAGAAATCTACTTGGCGATGTGATGCGGATCCCTGAGCCCAAGAGTTAAGAGCAGTGGACAACAGTCACATGCTATCCCAAAAAGATAACACGTTTTAAAAAGAAAGGGCTAGTGATGCGGTCCGTGTCTGTCTGTATTCCCGGAATTTGGGAGGCAAAAGCAAAAGGACCTACTCCATAAAAAGACCATGTCTTAGAGGGGTGTGTGCATGTGAATGCATGCGTGTATGTGTGTGTGGTTTGTGTGGGTATGTGTATGTGTATTTGTGTGTGTGTGCATGTGTGTATTTGTGTGTGTGTGCACATTGTTTTTAATAGCAAACATGAAAAACTCTCTACCAAATTGTATTTGCTTAGAGTTTTGAAGTTTAGTTCTATGTACCACTATTAAAAATTTAACTTTTATGGGACATGCCTAGATTTGCATGAAGGTGAATTTACTCAAAATCTTATTTCACTCTGAAAGGGCTACTCTATACAGAAGGCTGTTGAGGGTAGAATTATAACAATCTTTTTTTTACTTTGAGGTTGGAGTTAGAGGGACCTGGGTTTGCTTGTCTCCTGGACCATTTACTGGGCATTGAACGTAAACCAATTTCTTCATTCCCTGTGTCTCAGTTTCTTTATGTACAAAGTAGGTCCTTCCACAGTGTTGAAAGCTTAAATGGAAAAATATGTATAATAAAGCACGGATTTGAACTAAAATGTACTGTGTTTGCTGGGAGGGAGAAACAGCATATTATTAATGCCAGCGAGGAAAATGCGGCCTGGTTTCTCTGCCGAGCAAATGCTCGGCGACCGCCTTCTGAGGCACTGTACAGGGAGTGGGAGGTATAGCACAGTGAGCCAATCAGATACCAGAGTGGGAGGTACAGCACAGTGAGCCAATCAGATACCAGAGTGGGAGGTACAGCACAGTGAGCCAATCAGATACCAGGGAGTGGGAGGTACAGCACAGTGAGCCAATTATATGCCAGAGAGTGGGCGGTACAGCACAGTGAGCCAATCAAATACCAGAAAGTGAGAGGTGCAGCACAGTGAGCCAATCAGATGCCAGTTCTGCTCTTCGGGCCTGTCTATCTCCATTACATCCCGTCACAAGTGTAATACAACTGTGAGGTAATATTGTGTAATTACAGACTAAAGAGCTTCTATCTCTTAGGAAAGGGAAGGAGATGTTTTTAAATAGACAGATGGACTGGAACCCAAACGTTGAGTGACCGCAGAGTGCACAGTACAGCATTCCATAGAGTGGGCATGTGTGTTTCAGAGACGTATTTGAGTTTCTCATCATCCTGCGATGGTTGTTTTCCCTTTAGAGAGCATCTCCTTTCAAGGAGTTACCTTCAAATCACTCAGGTTTTACACGGGGTAGGGGGGTTTCACATAGCTTGGTGTTAGGGGCAGCACTTGGCTAGCACGTGCGAGGCCCTGGGCACAAACTCCATCACCTACAATGTGAACACACAAAAAAGGGGCAGAAAGATGGCTCCGTGCTTAAGAGCACTCGCTGGGCTTGCAGAGGACCCAGGTTCAGTGCCCAGCACTCACGGGGCAGCTCACAACCGCCTGTACTTCCAGTTCTAGGATGTCTGAGCTCCTCCTCTGGCCACCCCAGGAGATGCGTGCATGTGGAGCATTTCCATGATACTGGCAAAGCACCTGCACATTTGAAATAAAAGTAAAATGTTTAAAAGAAGAAAAAAAGTTTTATGGGGCTAGGTGGCCCATTCTTTTAATTCCAGCACTTGAGAGGTAGAAGCAGAAAGATCTGAGTTCGAGGCCAACCTGGTATAAGCATGTGACCAAGCCCCTTAGGCCAGGTGTCCATTGTCTGAAAGTTTGGGTCTTGAGGCTATAAGGGTGACATCTCCCTTTCTAGGTGCTCTGATGTGTTCCCACCTGTCACACTGGAACATCTCTTAGTCCCCTATTTCTCTGATTCAGGAACTTCCCATAGCCTTCTAGTAAATCCTTCATAGCAGATGGGAGAGTACCCCATGGGCTGAAAGAGTTCATGTGGCTCTAAAAGAAAGGTCTGTGAGATGCCAGAGGAAGCTGGGGACGGGAGCCAAGCACTTGGAGCACCAGAGGTCAGGTTTGCTATTTTCGTCTTCATCCTAAAGGCAATGGGAAGCTGCTGAGTTACATTAATTAGAAAAGGGGACAGAGCATCCTTTGTCCTTTTAAGGCATGCCTGGACTGTAGATGGAGTACCAAGCTTGCTTGTGTTGCTTCTTAGGTTCAGCTCAACCAGTTTGTTACAAATGTAACTCCCTATTGTCCTTGGGCGATGCATTCCAAGGCTCTCCGAACATTTGAAACAAAGGATAGTACCAAACCATTTATATTTTTTCTATAACACGAATAGCTATAAAATAGTTTAATTTATGATCATTATTTTTTTTTTAATTTTTGTTTAGACAGGCTGTCCTGGAACTCACTATGTAGATAAAGCCGACCTCGGATTCACAATGCTGTCCCTGCCACAGAACATTATAACTCAAACTGCTAGTGTGCCCCCAATATCTTCATGTATAGTCATTATTCTTATGATGTGAGAGGGTTCAATGCCTCCATGACAAGACGGAGCTATAAGAATGACAGGCATTTGTGACATAGCACTAGGCCTGTCAGTGACCTTCTGCTATGTCAAAAAAGGCATAAATTACTTTAGATTATCCTGCATGTGTAGTGACAATTTTTGTTTCTTTTAAAAACAAAGAAATATAAGAATATGCTTTCATTTTAACCCCAGGTATGGGATTATGGGGCGGCTTGAGATTGTCCATAACACCTGACTGTGATTGCTTCAGGCTCTAGCAGGGGCGTGATTTATCAGTAGTTAATAGTTTCTGCGATCGATCGATGTTTGGAATTCTGAGGACTTTTCAGAGGGTATATGTATGATAAGGTCTTGAGAGGCAGTGTGGGTTGTTGGTTGGTTGCTACTGATCAAGGTTAATTAAGTAGTTCTGCACAAAAAAAAAGAAAGAAGAAGAAATTAGTATCCTGATGGTGAAGATCAAACTTGCCCCAAGGAACCAAATGTTCCTACTCAGAGGGAAATAATGTATAATGTCCCCGCTTTCCCCTCTATCATTTTTTTTCTCCTATCTAGTGTTAGGAGTTTGAGAGGGTGGGGAAAGAAAGAAAGCAAGAACTCACAAAGTAGCAAACGCTGGGTACATGTACGCATTTTCTTATTCCGTTAAAGATGTTTATCTTTTTGTTTAAAGGGGGCATATAACCTATTCTCCTTAGCACATTTAAATTACCTACAACACTCTTGTACATTAGGGACATGAGTAAGAAAAATAAAGGTTTCCTGAAGACAAATACTCTGATAGCACAAGGACAATGTTAACCAACATCACATTAAGTGACTCACAGATGTGTGGGATAAAGATTTATAAAAGTAAACCCTGTCCCAGGTTGGACAAGAGGGGATTAGGATAAGATAAGATACCTACAAACTATTTTTAATAGCTTCAAAATATGGCTAAATGCTGGCAACTGAAACTTGGCAAAATGAAATCACAGATTACGGAGCTAGAAGAAGCTAATGGAAAGGAAGACGGCAGATTAGCTTTGGCTCATGAAATGGGAAAACTGCAGTGGTTTGCCAGCTGTTGGCTCTTTCCATGGGTGTGTGGACAGGTTTTATACTTTGGTAAAAAGAGCAGATAACAGTTCTCCGGCTTCCTCTCAGAACCTGTACTGTCTGAGTAGGGAAGCCTGTGGGTTACGGCAGATTCAACTGTCCCACCTCCGCTGACTCTTCTTTCCTCCTTCAGAAGGCTGTGAGCCCTAAAAGGACCCATCTGGGGAGGTCCTGGTCTCTGACAGCTTTGGCAACAGCTGTCCCAGAGACTGTAAGAAAAGGGCCTAGAGACACCCATTCTTTCAGACGTTGTGAGACTTTTCTAAGTGGGAGGTATTCCCGAGTGAAACAGTGTTTCCACTCACAGTAACGTGGGTCTGCCTGCCTGTTGGTTCCTATGATCAGGGTGTGTCCTGCTAGGACTTCCAGGATGACTGGCATCCCGGGAGGGATTGCAAGATAGGGTAGGAACTGCAGCCAGGGATAGGGAAATCTGGCTGTACGGAGTGGAAATCAGGGAGCCAAAGCCTTCCGGGTAAGAGGGCAGTGAGACACACCCATGTGCCTCATACGGAACATAGCACAATGGGTAGGCTGCTTTGTGGAATGAATTGTAACGTGTAAGCTTGCAGACATTCCGTGGGATTTGAAGTGTTTAAAAAGCACCACACTCCTGGCTTTGGCCGACGTAAAACAAAGCTGATGTCAGAGAGCCATTTTAGGGCTTCTCTGGGATGATTACCATATGGTGGGTTGGTTGCAGGTTAAAATATTAATGACTATGTCATGGAACTTCAAATGTTAGAGGGAAGCGGTATAGACCCATGGCTAGCACTGTACATTCTGAGCATGCTGTCTTTAACTTCTCTGGGCCTCCACTTTATCGCTAATAAAAAAGAAGCAATAGTACGGTTACTAAATTCTGGCTCCCAAAGACCATCATGTAGCAAACATCATGGGACAAAGCAATGCTGAGCTAATGGGTGGGGCACAGTGCATTAAAACCACACTAAAGATACAAAGATTTTGGAGTAGTTTAGACCAAAAGGGAGCCCAAAATTGAATTCTCTTTTTTACTGTGTCTTTTGTCTGTCCTATTGTATGTTTCTGGTGGCTTGCATGTCATCTGTCTGTTGTATGTGTCTGGTGTCAGTGTGTCTACCTGTCTCAAACAAAAAAGTTTTGCTCTGTATGCATTGACCAGCACACAAAAGGTAATACGGGAAAGGAATAGAGGGCACTTTAGTGTCTTAGAGTTCCATTACTATGAAGAGACGCCATGACCACAGTAACTCTTATAAAGGAGAACATTTCATTGGGGCTGGCTTACCAGTTCAGAGGTTTAGTCATTATCAACATGGCAGGAAGCGTGGTGTCACCTAGGCACACATGGTGCTGGAGAAGCAGCTGAGAGTTCTACACCTGACTCTGGCAGGCAGCTGGTAGAGAAAGTGACACTGTGCCTTGCTTGAGCTTCTGAAACAAAGTCCACCCCTGGTGACACCCTTCTTCCAATAAAACCAAACCTACTCCAATAAGACCACACCTCTAGTAATGCCTCACCCTTAGTCTATGGGGGCCATTTTCATTCAAACCGTTCAAACTCAAACCATTCAATTCATTCATATATTTTTACCCATTATTATTATTAATATCATTATTGCCATTATATACCACAATTATTTATCATAAATTATTATTATTATCATTATTATTTTGGAGCCTGGATCTTTCTATGTAGCCCTGTCTAGCCTTGAATTCACCATGTAGACCAGGCTGGCCTTCAATTTACTGATCTCCCTTCTGCCTCCTGGGTACTGGGATTAAAGATGTGTACCACCACACTCAGAAAGGGATACTTTTTAACAGAACACTCAACAGAGCTTTACAAGGAAACAGACTGAATTACTGGTTACACAGAATAACATGGGTTATTTAAAAAAGGAAAACAGATTAAGTAGTTTTAAATTGAGTATTTTAAAAGGAAGATTATTAATGTCGAAAGGTTGGGCAAAAGCACATGTTCCTGCAGAAAAAGCGAATCCCATAATATGGCAGCTTGGGTTTTGTAGCATCTACCAAGGGAAGGTCAGTGTGTGATATTTATGTGATTTGAGGGGTCTGCTATATGACAGCTCTTTCAGGGGGGAAAGCGAATTAAGGTCAGACAGAAGGACAATATACTGCAAGGAGAGGCCAGGGGAGCCCTGGAGAGCAGGCAAGGTTAACGAGATATTTTAGGATAGTAACAACAAAGGTTATTGACAGTTTCATCTTTGTGGGCAAGCTTCCTGGAGTCATAGTCCTGAAGGGAAAAGTGGAAACCACGCTCACAGAGACAGTAAGCTGTGGGTGTAGGTGGTTTGAGCTCACATTCTCTCCATTACCCTGAGCATTCCTGTGAAGATGAAGTAAGACAATGGGGATGCTGTAGATCCAGTGTTTGTGCCTGGTAAGTCCTCACTGACTATCTTTATTCCCATTGTTACGGTCCTATCAAAATTCCACCTCTCTTACCAGCTTCCTAATGCATAAAACTCCACCCCCAGAATTATTATCCCATTACCTAAGGGTTTACCTCTTTCAAGAAGGCAAACACATTCAGAAAAAGATGTCTCATTACATTTGTTTAACAACATTTGCACCTCAATAGGGTGCTGTCTACAAAATTCCAAGTGGAGAGTCTAGAAGCTTAGAATGTAAGCCTTCCTAAGCCATTAAGAAAGGCAGTACCAACAGTCCTTAAACTATCCTGGAAGAGCCTTGTCCACACCCACTCCCAGGCAAGACCAAGGGACAACAGCACCAGACCCAGAACCTCTGACTTCTTTTTTAAGATTTATTTTTACTGGGGCTGGAGCTACAGATAACCAGTTAAGAGCACTTGTTGCTTTTTCAGGGGACCCCTGTTCAGTTCCCAGCACCCACATGACAGCTTACAACCTCTGTAATGAGGCCCCAACATTTTCTCCACGGGCACCACACACATGTAATGCACAAAAACACATGCAGACAAAATACCCATACACATAAAATAAAAATAAACAAATCTTTTTAAATGCTTAAGATTAGTTTTCATTACTTTGTGTGTGTGTGTGTGTGTGTGTGTGTGTGTGTGTGTGTGCATCTATAGTGTTTTGAATAACAATGGCCCCCACTGAGAAAGATTAAAAGGATTAAGAGGTGTGGCTTTGCTGGAGTAGTTACATCATTAAGGGTGGTTGGTCTTTGGGGTTCCAAAGCCAATGGTACCATGATGATAATGGACTAAACCTCCAAAACAGTAAGCCAGCCCCAATGAAGTCCTTTCCTTTTTAAAGAGTTTCATGGTTGTGGTGCTTCCTCACAGCAATAGAACACTGGCTAAGATATGACTCATGCATGCAGTAACCTACAGAGACTAAAAGTGGGCATCAGAACCCCTGATGCTATATGAATTGCTTTATACTGTGTCATCTAGGGAATTGTGAGACCTGTGCAACTTCAGGAAACACACTTTTATTTTTTCCTCGAAAACATGTTCAAACTGTGGTTGGTTGAGTGTATAGATCCAGGATCCAGGATACTGGGGACTGACTGTATCTGCGATCCTCATAAGGTGACAACCTCTGAACTATGTGAGAGACTGCTTGCTAATAACTCATTTGTCACAACAGCCAGCCTCATAGCCCCGATATGTAGGAGGCTGCAGGATTCTCATGAAGAACATTGCAGTCCTAATGGGCTCTGCAGAGTCACAGCTCAGACTGGATAGCTAGTTCTGCAGCCTCTGGAAGTTTCTACTCTCGGCTTCCCTTTAGCCTGGAGGCTGGGAATCCTACATGGGAAGTGGCTGAACAGGGCCTCAGCAGTGCCGGCCATGTATGCAAAGGAAAATCTCCCAAACAAGGACATGGATCCTGAGAATCAGGCTGACTCTTGCACGGCTCAGAGGAAACCCTGTTTAATTGATTGCTGCTGCCCAACCCCCTGGGCCTTTCCATAAAGAGCAGGGAAAAGAAAACTTCAAGCTCACATTCCAAAGGAGATTTTTAAAAAATGATTATTATCTTTAAGATAAATTAAACTGTAGCTTAAAGGAGCAAAACATTCTCATGGTGTGTTTTAGATATGTGTGGTTCAGTTGGCCTGGCTTCCATCTGCTATGGACAAGCATCCTAAGGAAATAGGACCTGCTCGCTTAAAATAGTGTGGTGTAAAACTGTCCAGCAATGCAAGCACCTATCCACTCCCACCAGCTTCCAAGAGGCTCCCCTTAACCTGTAAACTGTGACAGTCTTCCCGCTCCAGGTCAGGGCTCTGATATTTGGGAATGGCTAAAATTTTCTCAGTCTAGTGTCCACATCTTTGCTGTTCTGTTGCTGACTATATTAGTCCATTGGGAAGTTCATATACATCCTAGAAAGATGACATTCCGGTTATGATGTGGTCAAAACAGCTGATGAAAAATGGGATTGTGAAGGGGAGAAATTTCAGAGTAAAAGTCTGATGTAATCGAACATTCAGCACAAGACTGTGCTCCTGGGGCTGGAGAGACTCAGTGGTTAAGAGCACTGATTGCTCTTCCGGAGGTCCTGAGTTCAAATTCCAGCAACCGCATGGGATCTGATGCCCTCTTCTGGTGTGTCTGAAAACAACTACAGTGTACTTATAGATAATAAACAAACAAACAAACAAACAAACAAACAAACAAATCTAAAAAAAAAAGACTGTGCTCCTGGCCAGACGGTGGTTGCTCATGCCTTTTATCCCAGCACTCAGGATGCAAAGGCAGGCCAGTCTCTGAGTTTTGAGGACAGCGTGCACCACAGAGGAAGTTCCAAGGCAGGTAGGGCTACTCAGAGAAACACTGACTTAAAACCAACACTGAACACATTTAGTTCACAGGAGGGGAAATAAATCAAGCTGTGTTCTAGTGTTGGTTGCTTCTGTTGAAGAGCTAGGTCAGTTCACACTGTCAGAATTCATCCTTACACATTGTGGGAAAATGTGTGCATGGACTCTGCTCGGACCCGAAATAGGGCAATGAAGGAACATTGATCCAAAGCCAATAGACAGGAAAATAACACACACAGCTGCAGAAATGCGTCCCCTTGGCTGCTGATCAAGACTGAAGCATGAGGGCTGGAGAGATGGGTCAGAAGTTAAGAGGTCCTAAGTTCAATTCTCAGCAACTACATAATGACTCACAGCCATCTATAAATATGAGCTGATGCCCTTTTCTGGCATGTATGTGTATATGCAGATAGAGCACTCATATACATAAAATAAATAAATCTTATATAAAAAAAGACTGGAGCATGATTGAAAGTGATACAGTGAAAAACTGGAGGTGGGGCTGGAGAGATGGCTCAGTGGTTGAGAGCACTGACTGCTCTTCTAGAGGTCCTGAGTTCAAATCCCAGCAACCACATGGTAGCTCACAACCATCTGTAATGAAATCTGATGCCCTCTTCTGGTGTGTCTGAAGACAGCTACAATGTACTTATATCTAATACATAAAAAAAAAATCCTAAAAAAAGACAGACAGACAGACTAGGTGTGTGGCTCAGGGGTGGAGACTGGCTTCCCAGTACCACTAAATGATGCAATCCATAAATGATGCTTGGAGTCATTGGATTTCCATGATCTCTGGAGTGGTGTGATTAATAAAACCAAATTGGAGGCTTTCGGGCTGGAGGGATGAGTAGGGGGAACACAGAGGACCTTTGGAACAATGACCACTCCATGATACTGATGGACAGTTGGCTGCTACACAAAATTACAAACATCTAGAGTGAAAGCCACAGCAACCATGAACTTTAAGAATGACCTAGCCATTTTGGCTCATCAATTTCTTATCGATTGTATCCCACTAATGTAAGATGTTGTACGTTTGGCCCAGTTTTTCTTTTTTCTGTAAACTTAAAACATCTTAAAAAATGCAGAGAACACTGGCTGCACATTACATTCCTAAGGAAACCCTGAATCATCCAATCAGGCAGAAACAAGCTCATTTGCAAGGTGTGAAGATTAAAAACCAGATGAGAATGAGACATTGTAGCCACTGCCAAAATCAGCGCACATCTTTGAGTGACTCCCATGAGTACCCTCTCTGCACAGGCAGATGAATCAGCTTTACCTTTTAGGAAAAGTTCCAAAGCTCCCTCAGCTCGTTTGTTAAACAAACACTGTGTCTTAGCAATTCTCACCATAGGTTTCATCCCATTAACAAACATGTGAAACTGCATAAAAAGCCACTTTAAGTCGTGGCAACGGTAAGGTGATTCATGCTTTTGAAAGCAATGGTAAGATGAGCAGCGAGAAGCAGGCATCCTTTTGATCTGAAGCAACACGTTGCTTTGCAGACATGCCTAGCTTTTGCTTTGGCGGAGAAATGGATATATCTACAGGTCCTTCTCTGTGGCGCTAGTTTGGTTAATCCAGGAGACCAGACTGGCTCTCCACAATCAGGTACTAACCCTCTTGTAGACCTGGGGGCTACCTACATCCTGGTCCCTCATGTCAGTAGACAATTTCTGGGTAGTAAAACCTGGGCACAAACTCGGACCCATGAAAAACAGGACTTTATAATCCTCCTTGCTTTCTGACTTTGAGCCTTTTCCCACCCAGCTAATGAGAAAACAACTTCATATTTTCCTGGGGTACCAGAAGTCTCCTCAGTGCCAAGATGATGTGTGAAGGGAATCAGGGGCAGGCCTATGGAACCTGTACCACACTGGTTACTGCTGAAACATGCTGTCCCCTTCCTGGTTCTTGTCACGTCCTCTAGCTTTCTCAGATTCTCTTCCCTGCATGATTGACATGTGGAATGTGTGCCAGGCTGCTGCCAACCCTATCGACCTACACACAACTGCCTCTCTCTGCAGTGTTCTGCCCTTCTTGATGACTGTGTGGTCAATCCAGACTCCATCCTTTCTGTTCTTAGAACTCACAGCTTCTCAGCTCCCCTTTTCACTCCCCACTATGGATGTCTCTTCCCAGTCTGGAAATGATCCAGATTCGCTTCTTTTGGTCTCCTTCATACACCTCAACCCTAGAATACTCTGAATATTTCAGAATCAGGAGCAAAACCACCTCCAAGCTGCACCCATTTTCTCTTGTTGTGCTCTTTCTCTGAGAGCTAGGACAGAACTCAATGGGAAGAGAAGGGATGGAAAAGGGAGAGAAAGGAAGAAAGTCATATTTCAAAGGATCCCTTGGCCATATATTTTCTAATTGGTCCCTCTGTATCTATAGGTTCTGTAACTATAAATTCAACCAAGACAGATAAAACCATGTGTTGAAGTCTGGAATCTCTGTGCATATCCAATATCTGCACCTGTACTGCACATGCTCGGACTCCTTTGTGTGATTATTCCCTAAACAACTACTTATGGCACTCACCTTGTGATAAGTGTTGGAGGTTTCAAGAATATGGGAGGATGTATATGAGTTATATGCAAATATCTCAAGCATCCATCGGCCCAAATACACACATGGGTCTTTGAAACCAAGCCCTGTGGACACTGAGGGGCAATTGTTATCATCGGTTGGTTTTGTTTCCTTGCCTGGTATATTTTAAGCTGTCTAATAGTAGGGTGTTGTTGTTGGTGGTGGTAGTAGTGGTGGTGGTGGTGGTGAGGGTGGTGGTGGGGTTTTCCACAGCAGGGTAGAGTTTGAAGCGTGTCCTCTGACGGTCTTGGTATGTCCCTCCCAGAAGCCTTGGTCAGTTGAGAGGGAAGTTTGGGATTATCGTGTAAGTCCAAACAGCCACACACCTGCTGCTAAGTCTAAGTCTTTCCATCCCCATCTCTGCCAACTGCTGCATTCTTGGTCACCTCTGGAGACACTGGGCACCTCAGAACAAAAGTTCACCAGGCTGGATGGAATTTTGAAATCGTTTTTTATGAAATGGAAAGATTTTAGCCCAAGTCATTAAAAAGGGTGGAAGATATTAAAAAAAATCACAGCAACGCAGAAATTCCAGAGTTCACGTAGCACATACTGCTGGCCACACACAACAGGCTCACATCTTGTAGTCTAAGTGTGCTGCCTGCTGATGCCCTTATGTGAACTGGGGGGTTGCTAGACAAGTGAAAACCCCTTCAAGGATGAGATGTGGAGCATGTGAGTTTGGATGGGAAACGGTGGGAATGGGGTGGGGGTGGGAGAAAAGGCTGCAGACTCCCAACGGGTGGGGATGAGATATTCTTAGGAGCTCATCCTGAGGTTCAGCTTTGTCCAGGTCAGCCCTGCTCCTGCAGAAAGGCAGTACTCTGGAAACCACTGCAATCTTTGTGAGAGTTGTTCCGTGAGAGCATTAGTCATTCCCCACTCAGTCGGGCATGGAGCCCAAGGCTGCATATTTACCCTGGCACACAGTTCCCTGGGGTTTCGGCTTGCTCCATGAGACAGAATCTCACGGTTCAGGCTGTGGTCCATGACGGGGAGAAAAGACCATCCGCTCTTTGCCCAATCTCTCTACCTCTGCCCACCCAGGGCTTCTGATATTCTCCAACCCTTCTGCACTAATCCTCTGAAGGTCATTCGTGCTCTCCTTTCTACAACTCCCAGCACCTTCCAAGGAAAACATGATGTGCAATCTTAACTTCACCAAGACCAACTTCCGTGGCCTGCTGGAGACAGAAAACAGAAGAGTTGTGCCACAGCCACGGCCCCTGCACCCTCTCATTAAGAGGCTCTGGGATGTATGGTGAGACCTGCCTAGGACACTCCGCAGGGACATCTCAGCACACGTGAGATAATGCTCTTCTGTCCTTATACCCTTTGGCAAAAAAGGCTGAGGCCCTAACTCAAGAATTCTACCCTTCTTTACACTTGGTTCCATTCTGACACTGAGAGAAAACCAGAGGGGCAACTGTACTATTCGAGGCCGGGAATATGGGTCTTGTGTATTTAGCTTCAATACAAAGGCCAGATTCTGGGTGAGTTTGTGCTGTGAAAGCCTTCCTCGGTCCTCATCTCAGTGCCAAGCTCTGAGTCTGCCACATTAAAGCCATTTCGTCAACGTCTGCTGAAATAAAAAGAAACTGCATTCAATCTATTTGTGGCCTTCGGGTATCACTTACAATAACCCCAAATAAGTCTCAGGTTCCAAAGAGACAGGCTAGTGTTCTTAAATGATGTTCTGCAGTTGGATTTTTCCTGTTCTTTCTTCTCCAAGGGCACAATAAGAGCACAGAAAGCAGATTAGAAGTTAGAGGGAAAGGTCCTTAATGTCAGATGCTCAGTTGCCTTCTCTGGGATAACTATTTCGCACCAGGACTAGACAATGCAATAGATTGCTTATGAGAGGATGAAGAAGTGAGCAGATGAAGGGGTGAGAGAGGATGGCTTGCTTCCACAGATAGCTGCTCCGGTCCTGGCACAGAGTCAGCTCCATCTGGGGCTGTGTGAGGACCATCCTTGCTGGGGCTTCTCCTCTAAAAGCACAAGTCAAGAGCTCTGAATCAACTTCCTGGTTAGAGTTTGTCACACCCAGCTGCAGGAGCTTTCGGGTTGCTGCTAGGGTTTTTGATCTCTCTGTGGAGATAATCTACATGACTTCTTTTGAAAAAGTTAAAATTTCAAGTTAGCCCCCACTAACCCCTAACCCTACCTTGAGGACAAGTATGTCTCAAGGCTGAGAACAAAAACCGCAGACCACCTGGTCTCGATAAGATTTGACCCTGCAGTCCTGAGAAAAACTAGTATGAAGGTCAGTGTGCCCCAAAACAGAGTGGTCTAGAGTTGAATCATATCCAAAAGAAGACAGAGAGCGCCAATTTGAATAAACCAATGAAATTATTATGTGCTTGTTGCTAACTGCTTATGTAATTTTCCCTATAAATATGTCCCCCTAATTGAGTTCAGGGTCAATGCCTCTATCTCCTGTGTGAGATATGTATCGGCCCAGAGCTCCATCATTAAACTACCTCTTGCTTTTGCAGCAAGAAGGTCTCTCGAGTTTCATTGGGTAATCCTGTGTCCTGAGACTCCCTGAAAGGGGGTCCTACACTTTAACCAATGGCAGAGTCTCAAATAATAAATGGAGTCTCCATTCATTAATGCCTGTGCTCCCTATTGGTGATGTATGACAAAAGTCAGGTTGATGACAAGTTTAATATAAAGATTTATTTTGGTTGTTGTTGTGAATCGTATCAATCTGCAAACAGAAACATACATCTTAACAATCATCGCGCATCAACCTGGTGTCAGCACAGTAGGGAAATCCCCTCTTCTTTCAACTTTGCAAGAGAAGCCAGGGCTTAGGGGGATGCTGAGGCTCAGAGAAGCAGGGGTTGGAGACAACACACCACTATATTTGTTGTTAAGTTTCTATACCATCAACTACGTAAGCAACCAAAGAAAGATACATAGGTTGGATTTAAAAGACTTTTGTGCTTCTAAGGACAGTATCAAAAAAAGTTCAGAGTACTTGCTGCTCTTCCAGAGGACCTGGGTTTGACTCCCAGAACCCACATGGTGGCTCACAACCACCCCTAACTCAGTTCCAGAGAATCCAATGCTCTCTTCTTGCCTCCACAAGCACCAGGAATGCACACGATAGACTGACATGCATGTAGGCAAAAATTCATATACGTAAAATTAATATTTTTTAAAATGGTGGTTTGGCGCAGAATGGGGGGAACATCGTTTGCAAATGATGCATAACATGAGGGTCTACTAGCCAAAATATATGAAGAACTCTTTTTTAAATTCTCTTTTCTTTCTTTCTTTTTTAAGATTCATTTATTTATTATATATAAGTACATTGTGTTGTCAGACTCACCAGAAGAGGGCATCAGATCCCATTACAGATGGTTATGACCCACCATGTGGTTGCTGGGAATTGAACTCAGGACCTCTGGAAGAGCAGTCAGTGCTCTTAACCACTGAGCCATCTCCATAAAGAACTCTTACAACTCAGCAAGCAGATAAATAACCCAATTTTAAAATGCGCAAAGAAAACTCATGGCTTGGCAAAGCCCATTTAGGATTCCAGAGCTTGGTGTGAGATAGGAAGAGAGTAGTGAATCCAAGGTCAACCTGGACAACTCTAAAACCCTGTCTCAAAAATGGAAGAAAAAATAAACCAAAAAAGACAAAGAATTTAAGTTGATCTTTCTTCAAGGAAAGTAGGTAAATGTCCAACCAGCACATGAAGCAATGCTCAACAGCATTAGTCGTTAGAGGAACGCCAGTCAGTGCATGCCACATTGCAGCTACCAGAATGGCTTTGGTGTATTTCTTTTTCAAACAGAGGAGGCTGACCCTCTGGAGGTAAAGAAGGATGCAGCTGAATGCAGCTGGCCAGCTCCTCAGGAAGTTTCATGAAATCATCAGGGACTCCAACAAGGCCACTAGTTCTTGTGTATCACAGTGTGCCACAGCTGCCGATTCCATGTTTGGTACCCTGACACTACTGAGCTAGACTGTGGTGTCCTGACAAGCAGAGATTGGAATCACCCCAAAGAATGATTTCTAAACAGGTCCACATCCCCTTGTTCTATTGACTATCTTTTCTCCTCTACCTTTGGACCGTGGTAGAAGCAGTGTTGAAGTGTTTGAATACCCTTATTAAACTAGATTTTGAAAAATCTAAGCCTGCAAGAGGACACAAATATTCAGTCCTTCCCTGGGTGCTCTGGAAATATAAAACAGTGATCAACATCCACAAATAATAGAAGATAAGCCACTAACGGATGCTTTTTAGTGGTGAATTTTATGTGAGTTACATCTCAGCTAGAATGTTAAATTACCACTATATGTGCAACAGATAATTTGTCACGTGCTTAGTAGCTTGCTGAATACATTTCTGGATCTAGCTTCTAGAATGGAGAGCCCTAGCTTTTAACTTCCTTTACACATTAAAATTCACAAGTGAACTTCAAAAAAGAAAAAGAAATCCTGATCCTGATTCCAGTGGAGCCCAAATCTCTACAGTAGGGTTCAAACCAAAAGTGGCTCTGAAAGCGTCCTTGGGACTCGGTTCTGCAGCTAAGTTGAGTGTCACAGACCTGGAGCACCACATTCTGCAGGTCGTACCTTTATGGAAGTGACTTCTCAGTTTTGCTTGTTTCGTTGTTTTTGTTGCTTTAGACAGGGTCTCACTATGTCGTCCAAGCTGGTCTGAACCTTCCTACATAGCCCAGGCTGGCCTGGAATGGCCAACCTTGCTGAGTGCTGCCATTACAGACAACTGCTTCCTGTCTACTACTTTCTGTCTTCTCTAGGCAGTGCAACACAGCTCAAAGTCAGAATGGCTCCTTCCCTCCCACTCATTCATGTTCTAACTTTCATGGGGACCAGGGATTTTCAATTATTTTTGGGGAGCTGAATGTTAGGCTTTCCCTTGCCTGTTTGGATTGAATGACTGTGATTCAACCGCAGGCCAACATTCATTGTTCCATGTTATTGCAAAAGTTGGAGTCCATCCAAGTGGGCTAGAACCCTGTGCTCTGAAAACCCTGGGTTTTATAGTTTGTGAAATTCTAGGCAGAAACTGAAGATCTAAAGAGCCAGGAACATGCTAGTACAGATGCTTGCCTGTGTGTCCTCTTTAGTGATCTGACTCAGACACCCTGGTTTGTTTAACAAGACGTAACCTTGGCCTCTGTGGTCTTGGCCACCAGTGTGCTACGTCTTCGCTTGCTAGCTTCTTACCAAGCCAGTTGGCTGCCATGTCTATAGTTTGGCAAATGTGGCTGGAATGCTGTTCCAAACCACAGGGCCCTAATCAAATCCACCCATTAAACAAGGAACTTTTCTTATTTGCTCTTCCCCAGAAGCCAGAGTCAATTGGTAGAAAAAATTTGACAGAGGAAATAGAGAAAGACAGAAAGAAAGAAAGAAAGAAAGAAAGAAAGGAAGGAAGGAAGGAAGGAAGGAAGGAAAGAAGAAAGGAAGGAAGGATGATGGAAGAAGAGAATTGGAACAATATAAAGAACAGAATAGGGTGGTTTCCACTTTGAGGAGGTTTACACTAATAGGGAGCTGTGCTTGCCGATGTTGGAGGACCTCGGAAACAGAACACATGATTCTCAGCAGCTTAGACAAAGAAAAACATATTCTATGGAGGAGAAGCCCTTGGTCCTGTGAAGGCTTGTTTCCCCAGTGTAGGGGAGGGCCAGGGTGTTGAGGTGGGAGTGGGTGGGTGGGAGGGGGAGCATCCTCATAGAAGCAGGGGGAGGTGAGAGGAATACATAAACTATTTAATTAAAAAAATGAAGACCTGGAAAAAAAAAACAAAGAACATATTCTTCTTATGTCTCATCTCAGTTGGGTTTGGTCATCCTGGGATCTAGGCTCCTTTGTGGTCTTTTAGATCCACAGTACTTTACATTTTACCTGCAGACTACAGAGCCTGGAGATTGGTTTCTGAATGCAGGAGTAGAAAGTACGGTTTGTCAGCCTTCTGTCACTTGTGTGAATAAACAAGGGCTTATAAGCTAGTGTGGTAAATATTGTAGTACTCATTGGAAGGGCTCACCTGATAATACACAAGATATCTACCCTGTATAGAGAAAGAGATAGATGTCTGGGGGGGGGTGTGGAAGAATCTTTGTATCTCCTTTTTCTTTGCTAATGGGATACTAGTGCATGAACAGTTTCTCTAGCCTTCCATTATTTCGGGTTTATTTTATTATTTTAGGTGTTGGTGTTTTAGGACCGTGTTTTAAGATAGGAATTGAACCAGAGCCTCTGGAGAACAACCAACGATCTTAACCACTGAGCCATTTCTGCAGTCACTCCTTCTGACCTTAAAGCATTTTATTAACCCTTAGGAAACAGTAGCCTTTTCCCTTGAGCCATTCCCTGCTTCAAGAAGCAACAATGTTGCAAACAACTGCTAGTCTCCTTTTATTCCTCCTTGGGAAGAAAAAGCCAGTTTTCTCCAGCTATCAAGCAATTGAATTTCTTAGGGAAATGGGTCCCAGGAACATGCTATCTAAGCCAACCCTGGTGGTCCTACGTGCTTTTTGTCCATTTAATATTTAATAAGCTCCTTCTATTAACACCAATGTCCTGATTTGCCAGCTATAGGCATGGAGAAGTACATTGTAGCCCAGCGCTTAACAATGAGACTGAAGGAGGAGACGGATAGGGAGACGCTAGGAAAGGCTTTCCTTCTCTGATGGAGATAGGCGAAGAGATGTCTACAGAGGAAGCTGGGCTTTTCCCTTCAGTGTCTGCACACTGACTACCAGATTGCGGATCCCATGCTTAGAACGGAAGCTGTTATTTTGTAACCATGAGAAGAAAAGAGTCTCATGAACATGAGTTGAGAGGCCTGATCCCATTGCCTAACTAAATCTGGAGTCACCTGTCTCTCTGTTGTAAAAGAGGTAGGAGTTGGATTTGCCATTCTCAGCTAGATATTCAGTCACTTGTAGTCAAAAGCAGTCTGACAGACATGCACTATTTGTTTTTATGATCTCTTTGGGGTAAGAATGGGTAGATGCATCTGTAAAAAAAGAGAGAAATTGACATTTTGCTCCATCTCCTTCCTGTATGTTTGATCATACAGGGATTTCTGTTCCAAGATCGAGTTATGGACAAATCGTGTTGTCTGAGCCCTACTCTTTGTGGCTATAGTGATTGGTTCTGACTGTCCATTTTATACAATGTAGAATAGTCTTGGAAGGGAGTCTCAGTGAGGAATTATCTGGACTATATTGACCTGTGGGCTTGTCTTTGAGGGAACACATTGGTCACATGAATTGAGGTAATATGACACCCCTCATGCTGGGTGGCACCATTCCCTAGGCAGAGGTTCCTGGGTGGTATAAGCAATGAATGAGAGAGCTGAACACCAGATTGAATGAACTCATTGTGTTTCTGCTCTTGACTGTAGCTGGGATCAGCTGCTTCCAGTGCCTGCCTGGACTTTCCTGAAGTGAATTGTAACTTGGGATTGTGTTCTAATAAACCTTTCTCCCTAACGTTGCTTTGATGAGATTCAAGTGCAAATGTATGTTGGTCCTGGATATGACATGATTGACCCAGAAGATTTTAACGTCTTTTCATTTCTCATGTAGCTGGTTGTTTTTACTATCAGCTACCATTTAAGGGGTGAGATATGGCTGTGCATCTACTTTGGCCAATGAGATGTTGAGCCCAACATGCATGTCATGGAAATGATTGGTTGCTGGTCCAGGTCTCTCACTTTTTCCCTTCCAAGGGAACTTTGTGAAAGTACTTGAATGTAGAGAGAAGCTATATTAAAAGTTTCTAAAGAGGGTGAAGGGTTTGTGGGAGCAGGGAATATAGCAGTGTATGTAAGATACTAAGAACTGAGGCTGAGGGTTAATGCAACTAACACTGGTGTTTCCTGACAAATACAGAGATTGAGTTCTTTATGCATGATTATCCTCCAACTCTGAGATGTCACTGTCATCCATATGATCTAAGATGACCCATTTTGACTTAGAATGACCGTATTCTAGCTCAGGACATAGGAAGAAAAAAATAACAGTTCATTCTTGACAAAGTGTGGGAGCAGTACTCCTGTAACACCAGCACTTGAGGGGTTGAGGCTTCCTTATTAAAGGCTGTGATGGTTTGTATATGTTCGGTCCAGGAAGTGGCACTGTTTGAAAGTGTGGCCCTGTTGGAGTGGGTGTGTCATTGTAGGTGTGGGCTCTAAGACCCTCATCCTAGCTGCCTGGAAACTGGTATTCTGCTAGCAGCCTTCAGATGAAGATGTAAAACTCAGCTTCTCCTGCACCATGTCTGCCTGGATGCTGCCATGTTTCCACCTCAATAATAATGGACTGAACCTCTGAACCTGTAAACCAGCCCCAATTAAGTGTTGTCCTTATGAGAGTTGCCTTGGTCATGGTATCTGTTCACAACAGCAAACTCCTAACTAAGGCAGGCCAACCTGGGCTACTTGGGAGGGACACATCTTTGATAACAAAGTGGTACTTCTTTGGCATGTCAGGTGTTTTGGCTATCTGTCATGTCATAGAGCATTATTGTGAAGCTTAGCATAGTAGAACAACAAACTTTAATTAGATCAGTGAGTAGTAGCTATTAAAAAATTGCTAAGATCTGACTCCAGAAGGAGGATGCACCTTAGTCTTAGTTAGCATTTGTTTTTGTTTTCAATTTAAATATATATTTTCTGTATTTACATTTCAAATGTTATACCCTCCCACCCCCCCACTCCTCTCCCTCTTCCTCCTCAACTTGCTCCCACAAAGGTGCTCCCTCTATCAGTCAGGATTTGTATTCCTGCACAAACATCATGACCAAGAAGCAAGTTGGGGAGGAAAGGGCTTTATTCAACTTACACTTCCACATTACTGGTCATCATCAAAGGAAGTCAGGACTGGAACTCACATAGGGTAGGAACCTGGAGGCAGGAGCTGATGCAGAGGCCATGGAGGAATGTTGCTTACTAGATTGCTCCTCCTGGTTTGCTCAGTTTGCTTTCTTATAGAAACCAGGTCTATCAACCCTTCCCTCTTGATCACTAGTTGAGAAAATGCCTTACAGCTGGACCTCATGGAGGCATTTCTTCAAGGGAGGCACTTTTCTCTGTGATAACTCCAGCTTGTGTCAGTTGACACAAAACCAGCCAGTATAGCCCTACAAGGGCAGAAGGATGTCTCACCAAGCACATGGACATGGTTGTTGGCAAGACTCCATAAGGCTGTTGGCTGTTATCTGGAGGGAGGCCTTCATCCCTTGCTATCTGGGTCCTGCCCAAGAGTTCTTCAGTAGCGCAGACATTTTTGCCTAGAATAAGAAATCAAAACAAGGAGAGAAAGAGATGGAAGCCACTGTCTTCTAGAGCCTAACCAGGAGTGACTCTTTCCATACTTTTTGCTGTGTCTTCTGAGTCACTCATAGTGCTCTGGTACATCATCTCTGAAACTTATGAGTAGTTGGTTTGCTTCTGTGGCGGTGTTGGGAGGTAGGGTCTTTTAAGAAGGGGTTGGGTTAACAAGAGAGATGAATGCCCTCCTTGGGGGAGTGGGATGAGAGTAGGGCCTGTGAGCATGGGTTTATATAAGCAGGGCAGCTCCCTGTTACCCTTCTATAGTCACATCTGGCCCCTTTTCACTTTCTCCATGTTTTGAAGGAACCCGAGAACCCCATCTTGCAGAATCCTCCACTTAGAAGTTACTCAGGCCCTAGTATTTCCCATAGAAAATGTAAACTGACTAAAACACAGAGGTAGACACGTCCTATTTTGCTTTCCTGTTTTTGTAATAAAATACTGACCCAAACAAACATGGTGAATAAAAGGTTTGTCTTGCAGTGTGTAGTCCCTCACCAAGCTAAGCAGGAACTCAAGTCAGAAACCTGGAGCTGGGAACTGAAGCAAAGTGAGACCATGAAGGAGAACTGCTCATGGACTTGCTCATTCTGCTTTCATATACAATCCAGAACCACCTGCACAGGAGTGGCCCTGCCCTCGGTGCCTTCCCACATCACTAATCAATACAATGCATCACAGACGTGTCCATAGGACAGTCTGATGGTGGCAACTCCTCAACGGAGGTTTCCTCTTCCCAGATGACTCTAGTTTGTGTCAAGTTGTTCTAAAACTAACCAGTGCAGCCTAATACAAGTTGAGAGGCAACTTTGCCCAAGTGTGGGCACTTTGTATCAAAGTGTATCAGGTGGTAGATTTCATTAGAAGCATCTTGGGGCTTCTAGAACCTCTAATGGAATAGAGTATGAACACACAGTCTCCAGATGGGTAGCCAACTCCTAGGCAAAGCTCAAGATAGGAGAAGGGCCAAGGGCCAACCAGAATTCTCTGCCTCAACTCTTTCTCCTGGGCACATAAATCTCATACATTATGTATTCTGATTGTTGGATCATAGTACCTGTACCCGCTCCCAAGGATTTGAGATCTTAGTAACTATATATCCCCAAGGATTCTTCCTCTTAGGGGAAATGTCAAATTCTCATACAGAAAAACTAAAGAAGGATGAAGAGGGAGCTTCCATCCGGAAGAAGAAGAAAGAGACTCTTCTGTTGCTGCTCTGAACTCTACAGATGATTCATACGTACTCTGAGTCAGCTCATGGCTGTTTGGCGTACTCCTGAGATGTGCTAGCTAAGAGGAGATTCAAATCTATGCTTCGTATGTTTTTCCAAGCTTAGGCAGCAGACTCTTACCAGAAGCACAGGTGGCCTGAGTCTAGGGGAGCAGCCAGGGCCTCTGTGTTTGGTGCAACCCAGATGATTCAAGGAAGGAAGTAGGTCTTAGGAACTGGTTTCTTTATTAGCATGCTTGTTTATAGAAAGCCACACATCACAGCTCCAGGCATCCTAACACCTGTCTAGCCAATATAAGCAGTGGTTACTCTCCTAGAATCTTGGTCTGACATGTTCCCAGACCAACTCCTCTTAGCAGTCCCACCACAGGAAGAAAATGCAAAGCTTCCCTGTATTTTTGTTACTCTCATGATGTGCATCATTTTGGCATTGAGTTTCCGCAGGGGCACATGTGAGACAGATGGTATAAGGGTTGTTGTTGCTGTTGGGGATTGGTTCTAATGCTTTGTTTTAATACATGGGAATCTGCGTGTCCAGACACTGAGGGTCGCTGCCCCCAGTTGGGTTTTGAATGATCAATAAAGTTACTAACAGCCAGTGGTTGGGTAGGAGGATAGAGGCAAAACTTTTAGGATGCCTGGACAAAAATCACAGGCGAGGAAGAAGAAGAAGGCTTAAAGGCCAGTCAACATGTAGAAATCCAGGAAAGTGGCTCAAGGGGCCACTGCCCCAACTGGGTCTGGGGCAACAGAGATAAAATATAGATTTAGCAAGTATTCATTCAAGAATACTGGAGGGGAGTGTGTGCTAGCCACAAGGCTGTCTGGAAGTGTCTAACCACTGAGCTAGTCATGGCATATCAAAATAGAAAGATTGTGTGTGTGCAAAAATATTTACCACAACATTTTTTAGCTCACTTTAATTTCTGTGCATGTGTGTAGCTGCATAAATTTGTGTAGGCCACATGCATGCAGGTGTCCTTGGAGGACATTGGATCTCCTGAAACTAGAGGGAATTGAATCCTGGTCCTCTGAAGGATGTGTGTGTGTGTGTGTGTGTGTGTGTGTGTGTCCATACATGCACACACACACACACACACACACACACACACATATATATACATATATACATACATGTGCACATACACATATTTATATTTCCTTAATATTTCTCAGAGAGCAAACATCATAGCAGACTTCCTGTTCCTCCGACTCTTACAATCTGTCTGCACCTATTTCCTTGACTTTATGTGTTCTCTGAGCCTTGGGTGCAGTTGTGTTTGGATGGATCAGTAGGTATTCTAACCAGGAACTCTTGAGGTACAGGAGTTCCTAAAGTCTAGTGGATGCTGAAGCCAAGGAGAGCCAGAGAGAAGCAGTGGGAAGTCCCTGAACCCAGCACTCCAGCCTCTCTCTGCTTCCCTTCCGGAGACAGCAGAAAAGTTGCTGAGTCAGCATTCCATCGATTCAGACTCTTGACTTTCTTAAACCGTCCAAGTCGTCTAAGTCTAGAGTTCCCAGGACCAACAGTATAGCCACTCAGCTCTTTCTCCTCTCTGCCTCCCTCTCATCAGCCCTTCCTCCTCCCCACAGTTCTCCACTACACCAAGCTGTTTTCTCTAAACAAGGGCCAATTCCCCCTCACCTCCTCCCCTTTAAAAAGAATTGCTTCAATCTTTTAGGACAAAGGAAGGGTTTGAACTGCATAGTTTCTAGTACACTTCCATGTATGTTATCAGCCCAACCCCTATATGTGACATTAAAACTCTAAGGTTAATAAAAGGTTCCCTCTGGGTTGTGGGATCCTGGGTTGTATTGCTGCTTTTTGTTTTCAGTGTTTGTTGTTTTGTTTGCTTTTTGTTTTCTTTGTTTCTGAAGTCAGTGCTACTGGTTCAAGGCAAAGGACAGTGCCTGCTGCATGTGACTCTTTTAATCAAGAAAAGTGAGGTTGTTCCTTCAACACTCCCCCACCCGAGGCTTCTGCACTCTGATTTCTCATCAAACCTCATGTAGCAAACCAAGCCATCCCGGGTCTTCTCTAGAACTGGCAGGGATTATAATAGCTGCTTATTCACAAATTATCCTCCCCCCTCCGCCCCCCTCCTCGTCTTCTCTAGAGCTGGCAGGGATTTACGTTTTGCAGTCCCGGAAGTGGTGGTCCTTCTACCTAGCAAGACATTTTGATCGACATTTCTGGTCCTGAACTGTTACTGCGTGCAGTGTGGCTCAGATGTACTTGGAAGATTTCTGTGTGCTACTTGAAAGGCGAAGGTGTTTGCATTCCAACCAGTGACCTGAGCTCATTCTATGGTGGAAGGAGAGAACCAACGCCTGAAAGTTATCTTGTGAGGTTCACAAGAACATGGTGACACCCCCCCCCCACACACACACATAAGTACAGACTCGTTTCTGACCTGATATTAGACCTTGTTGAATTCTTCTCATTGCCCATGGGCAGGTCTGAGCAGCATCTGCTCCCCCACAGTCCTCTTGCTGGTCCATCTCTCCCCCCACGCGCAGACAGCATCTAGGAGATGCTCTCCGGCATGTATCCACTCCCACTTTGCCCCTGCTTTTGCCCTTCTTGTTTTCCAAAAGGATGTCAGAATTAGCCTGGGTGCTGATGGCTATTCAGAACTCAGGTCACAGGGCAGTGCGCCAGATGCCAGCCCATTCTGTTTAGGCTCATGGTGTATTTGTGGTTCATGGTGTATTTGTTTACAGACAAACTGTTTTAAGGTAGAGGAAGAGGAAGCTGGCCGGGGTGTTTAATAGGATCTTGTAAACATTTGTATTAGCAATGATTCTTGATGTTCTGCTCGTGGGCTCTATTTTAAAGACACGGAAAGACTGAGCCAGCGAGATAGGTAAGAGTTTAGAAGTATGCTCGGCACCACTCCTGGATGGTCTAGTATGACGTTCAAAGGACTTTTCCAATCTCTATTCTTTCCTGTTTTCTTACCTTCACGATGCTGATTTTGCTGGCCACGTGACCCACTTCAGCCAATGAAATAAAGGAGGAAGTTACCAGAAAGCCCAGCCTTGGGGGGGGGGGTTGGAGGGCAGGAGGATCTTAGTTCAAGGCCAACCTTAGCTACATAGTGAGCCTCTGTCTCAAAACCAACCAGCCAACCAACCAACCAACCAACCAATCATAGGAAAGTGTGCAAGAATGACCTAAAATCGCCAGTGACTTTATGGAGTTACTCAAACAGTCCAGAACTGCCAACCAGCTGGTGAGCGGATGCCTTTGGTTTTTCAAAACAGGATTTCTCTGTGTAGCCCCCCTGGCTGTCACTGACCTCACCTCGAACTCAGAGCTCCCCCTGCCTCCCAGAGTGCTGGGATTAAAGATGAAGTGTGTGCCACTACACTAGGCTCAGCTGCTGCGTCTTTAAAAGCTAAGCCTAGAGTTTAATTCATGGCAACCAAGTTACTCATCTGTGTGATGTGACACACAATCGTGCTTAAGGCATTCACATGCTCAGACTGTAAGTGGACAGTAAGGGGGTGGCCCTCGAAACAGTGTGGCTCATACCGGGGGACAGCACCTCGCGAGAAATGCAGACTCTTGAGTCTGCAGATCAGGCCGGTGGCTGAGATTCTGCATGTCTCAGAACATGTCCCTTACAGCTCATGCTGATGGGGCAGATCCTGCACCACACTTGGAGATTTGGAAAATAAAGTCTCTTTCAGCTCTTGTCTCTTCATACATATCCTATTCAGCTACAGGGGGAAGAGAAGACGCCATGGATTCTCAACTTCAAGTTTTTTATTTAGAATATAAGTTTCAAGACAAAAAGCAGTTCATTTTATTCAGCAAAATAAATTTAACAAGTTCATTTAAATAAGGTAAATTCTAGACTCTGTAACTTTTTTTTCTTATTTTTCTTCTTTCTTTCTTTTTTTTTTTTTTTTTTTTGTTTTATTTTTGTTACTTGCTTTTCTGCCCCTTGGAATCTGTAGCTTCTAAACTACTTTCCAAGGTAACACAACTATACAAGAAGGAACTGTTTTATATATATAATTCAAATATATAAAATTTAATTGACTCAAATACACCCGTGTTGTCATCCAACCAGCAGTGTGTTAAGTGAAGCAGAAGGAAAGTGAACTGAGGAACTGGTTTCCCTGTTCTGAATTGGAAGGTGCAGGTCAAGGGCAAACAAAAACTGTTCCCGCATCATCTTTCACTAAAATGCAAAGGTAGATAGATGCAAACCGCACCTCTTTCCCAGCCAAGCCCATGCTTAACACAGAACTGCATTTAGCTCCCTGTTATTTTGTTTTTGTTTTTTAGTTATATACACGCACATTGTGTTAAACAGCAGGACAGCAAACAATGAGACATTTCAACACTGCAATGAAACATCAAAAACAGCCTGGCTAAGCTGAGGCAAGGAAGACCGGACGGAGCTCCTGGAGCAAAGCTCGCGGGCCTGGCTCCCTAGTCCGTAACGGACCTGCATTCCGAAGGCAGGCCCTCTGACCGCCGCCACTCCGCCAGGCGCTGCTTAAACCATTTCTGAAAGAGAGAGATGCGAACAATTATCCATCACAGAGCGAAAAGTCAAAATGTCTACTTCATCCCTGAGGGGAGTCTGCGTGGCCCAACTGGGAAGGAGAGACGCAAAGGGTGCTGGGATGGTTCTCGCACCATGACGCCGCCATGTATCTCCATCTGATCCCCTCTCTCCTTTAGGTCTCAGCTTAAACGAGATCATTCTATTAAAAGCTGATTGTCCTTATTTCCTGTTTTAGCACTTTTCACACGACTTTCATTGTCGTTGCTTTAACTGCACACACGCTCTTCTGGAGCGGAAGGTCCTATCGTCGCTGCATCTTACTCCTTGACACAGAATCTCACGACTAAACAATGTCTGTTGACTGAATGAAAAGGACTGAAACAACTCCTTATGCCCCAGATGACTTCTAGTCTCGGTTTGATACCTTATGACTGGTACTGAGGTCGGCAAGGGTTTGCTCATTAGCAGCATCCTGATAAAATTTTGTTCGATAAACGACTCGCAACTACGTACTAAGTGGCTTTGGACCACGACTCCTTAGGAATCCATGGAGCGGACTGGTGAGCAGAGACAGAAAGTGTGCGGTGAGTTTACCCATGAGTCAAAATTGTCTAGCTAAGTGCCACTCAAATATTTACCCACTTACCAATGTCAACACCGATTTCAGGGAGACCTCATTGAGATGCTTCAATGAGATGTTTCTAGAATGGTGCTAAGGGGAGGTCCAAGACATTTCTATAAGCCACAAAGCGGTGTGGCACAACAACCAGGTTGCCTTTCCGATGTTACTTCTGATTGAGGGCCTCAGGGATGGTGGGATTAGGAGAATTATGCCAGGGGACCGGACTAACTCTCAACCAAGTCAGAAGGAACCTGGGATTTGAAGAAACTAGCCTGGAAGGGGCTCTGTTGCAGAAACAATAGCAGCAGGCTTCTATTCTCTGGGAAGATGGGATGAACCGTTGCCCCTCGAGCCTGGCACCTCATGTGTCATGTAGTACATCCATAATGTTATTGTAGCAATTGTCTAACTCATCGAGCTGCTAGGATAAGTGAGCAGTGTAGGTACAGGCAATGGTCACTTCTATTGTCACTGCCTACCTGCAAGAAGACCCTTAAGAATGATATCAGTCACTCAGCCTCATCTGGAGAGGAAGAAGTAAGCTTTGCTGGTCTCTGCTGTGCCCTGTGTGTCTCCTAAGTTTTAGGGGTCAGGGGGTAGAAGGGCAGGTAGAGAGGGAAAAGACAGCAGTGCTGGGGTACAGCCACTCTGTGCTGAGTTACACAGAGGTGAACTACAGACGGAGGTGGTCCCATGGGAAACAGCTAGTCAGCATTCACTTTCAGCCTCACAACAGTAGGCAGGCCCTGGTGGAGAAGAGCCGGGTCTCTCCTGAGATCTAAGGGGCCAGAGGAGAGTTGAGCATAAGCCCAAGAAAGAATGTGATCCACAGGGCAGAAGAGCCTCTAGAAAGCAAGTGCTGGGGACAGGCTGTCCCTTGGGAAAGGGCCAGGACTGAGGATGGGCTGTGTGAGGACATGCTAGCCACCTGCAGACCCATATGCAGAGCCTCACCCTGGCCAGGAGGTGTCTTTCCATCTTTATCCCGGGGGTGGCAGCAAAGCTAAGCAAGCCCAGCAAAGCACAGAAAGCCAAGGGGGTCTGAGCACCAAAGGAAACCTTATCTGGGGGACATTTTACTCTTGGAAATCATAATATTTTTTTTTATTTCTTCTCTCTTTTCCTGTTACTGCTTTTGAAACAGGCCCAAGTAGCACAGGCTAGCCTTGAACTCGTTATGCATCTGGAGGCGCTCGAACATTTGACCCTCCTATCTCTACCTCCCAGACATTGTGGTTACAGCTGTTCCCCGTGTCCGGTTTATGCAGTGCTGAAGATGGAACCTATGTTTTGTGCGTGCAAGACAAGCACCCTACCAATGAACCCCATCCATATGGGTATCACTAATCTAAGGAGAAGAGAAGGGGCTGGAGGGATGGCTCAGTGGTTAAGAGCACTGACTGCTCTTCCAGAGGTCCTGAGTTCAAATCCCAGAAATTATAAGGTGGCTCACAACCATCTGTAATGGGATCTAATGCCCTCTCTGGTATGTCTGAAAACAGCTAGTGTATTCACAAATAAAATAAATGAATCTGAAAAAGAAAAAAGAAGCGAAGGCTCATGTGGTGGTGACTTCAACCTGACTCTGATTGTGAAGACCGGGCACATTTTCTTCTTTTAATCTGTATGCCTGGGTCTAGCTTGAGAGCCGCAGGGGCCCACTTCACTAATGAGGTAACCATGGGGGTTCTGAGGCTGCAAGTCCTGATGCAAGAGGATTCCCAGGAACCAGAGCAGAATAAACGGCAGCACTTAAAGACTAATTAAAACCTAGAAGAGTGGAAGGAAAACCTCGCTTGTTATCAGGACTCATTTAAGACAAAGTGGTTACGCTGACCTCATTCAAAAGAGCATCTTCACATGCAGAATATTGGTGGGTCATTACCCAAGTAGCTTCGACCTGGACCGGACCACATTTGTGAATGTGCAGAGTTCAATCTAAATGCTTAATAAATTGAGCCCTGGCACTGAGGGTTGGAAAGAGGTGTGAGAACAGCTCAGCTGTTTTCAGGGATATATATAAATATATAATGAAGACTATATATCATAATTTAGCAGACTAGTTGTAGTGACAAAATGCTCTCTTGCTAGCTTCTTTCCCTGGGTCTTGCAGCTTCTGACTCACATAAATACTAGTTTTCTACCCGGCTTTGTCTCCTTTCTTTGTCGCAGCCACCCCCCTGGGAAAGGCATTCACCGTTCCTTGCTTATGAATGGGCACTCTCATTACTCCTGCTCACTGATAGAAACGTATTTACTCTGAGGGAACACATGATAATTGGACACTGGGGTAGGGAGGGGTTGGGGCTAAACAACATTGCTCTTGCTCTTTTCTTGTAATAGCTAGCATTTCATTCTTTTCAGAGGGAGACCTTTAGAGGTCTTATCCTACTGATGAAACATCCAACAACTGAAAACATTGGGCTCTGGGAACAAGTCCAGAACACCAAAAAGAGATAAATACTGGGAACTTCTTCAAGAACCAATGCTAACTACACTATACGTGTGTGTGTGTGTGTGTGTGTGTGTGTGTGTGTGTGTGTGTGTGTGTGTGTGTTGAGTATGTGAGGGTATAGGAAGAACACTGTATCACCCCAGCCTCTCAGAGTGAGGAGGAGGGAGTGTGCCCAGCCCGCTTTATCCTTTACATTGACTTCCAGACAATAAAAGTCACAGGGAGGAGTGGGGGAAGGGGAAAAAGGCACAGGAAGTAGGATTCTGTAGGATTTCATTTAAATGTAATGGAGGAGACATACAGAATACAGGGGGGTGGTCAAATAAATGTAACTCAAGTTCTCTGCCTAAGGTCTCACTGGGGGCTGGAGAGATGGCTTGGTGGTTAAGATCACTGACTGCTCTTCCTGAGGTCCTGAGTTCAATTCCCAGCAACCACATGGTGGCTCACAGCCATCTGTAATGAGATCTGATGCTCTCTTCTGGTGTGTCTGAAGACAGCAACAGTGTTAAAAAAAAAGTCTCACTGTACTGAGTCCCTGCAGGTGCCTCCCCATAGCGGGGACTTTAGCTCGATAGCAGGACTGTCACAAGGAGTTCTCTACAGATGCATCTATGACTGATAAACAGGATGACGGGCTTTTCACCAGTCTGAGGTGCACCTCCCTCAAACCTTCTTAGGGTGTTGGTATATCACCTATTTTGTGGACAGTGTGGGGAAGAAAAAGAAAAGGAGGTCCACAAAGGCCCCCAGTCAGAACACCCCGCCTCCAGTCTTTCTGAGCTTTGCCACCGTGTCAACAGTGTGAATGAGTAAGTACCTCTCAAGAGTGGATTGTGGATATCTCTTTTAGTAACACAATACTTGCTTTAGGGGAAAGACTATGTTGCTGGGTGTTGTGATATCCGCCTGTAATCTCAACAGTAAGCAGGTTGAGGCAGCGGGATTGTGAGTTCATGCCCCTTGGACTACATATGGAGACCCTGTCTGTCTTACTGTCTAAGAAAGGGGAGGGGGCGTGGTTCTACCTCTGGAGGTGGCTGGCATCAGAACAGGAAAAGGATTTTGGCATATGCAATAAGTATTATTTTGGCTGGAAGAGGACCACACTAGTAAGGAGGAGAAGCAGGGGGCTGTGCTGGCATTAGACATCACAGATAGGTAAGAACTCCATAAAGTTCTAATTAAACATCCTTAAAGACTTACTGCAGGTGAAAGCAACTGTCTCGACATCTCATTACTGGACTTTGTATCTGCAGGACTTTTTGTTTGTAGAAGGCATCTTTTAAAAATGTTAGAGTAGACTACGAGTCACTTTCGGATGCTGGTGCACACGAAGGTGTTTTGTTTGTGGAGTTAGGAAGGATGGGGAGACGGAACTCAGTCCGGCAAGAAATGACAGGGCAAGCAGAAGCCTCGTTCCTGAAACTTGCTATGCTGAGATGCTGAGCTCTGGGTTCCAGATACTTTCCTGCAGGTCTAGACAGGAAGGTGAGGGCAAGCTGAGCTGCAGCAGGCTTCTAGAGGAAGAAGGTGTTGGCCTATGGCAGGAAGAGGAAGCCAGGCCCTCCCATGAGGCTGACTCACCCACACCCACTCTTGTCAGGGCTTGCTGCATCATTTGTTCATCTGAGTATGGCAGACACCCCTGCCATGCAGATTTCTGCACTGGTTGATCTTGACCACTGGAAGGCAGATGCCCTTTCTTCCAGTCCATGCTAAGTTATGTTTCAACCCTCTAAACGTGGGCAATTCCAGAGGAAAGATTAGCAATAGTCTGGAATGATCATTGCTTAAGGCATGGGTAAACTGATCTTTCTGCCCTTCTTCCCCAGTCTCCCCATTACAGTTATTTCCAGCCTCCCTCTGTGGAGAAATAGAGGACAGGATAGAGAAAGGATAGAGGCCCAGAGTCTAAAATACGGAGGCAGGCTGTGCTCGGCTTCAGTTTTAGTCACTTGAGCTCTCTGTTCCTTTGCTGGGCTGGCAGTGCTTTCTCTCAGAGTGGCAAACCTAGCAAAGAGTCAGCAAGTATCTGAAACAATGTATGGCAGTTACCTATAACTCCAAAGGCCAGCTCGGTGGCAGTGTGTGCTTAGCATGTACAAGTCCCTAGCTTTGATCTCCAACCCCGCACAAGACACAAGCGTAACTATATTCTGCTTTACAAGACAGAAGAGTCTTGGAGGCTGAGTGAGGGTTCGAGTCCCTAGTTGGTACTTCCCCCATAGCCTCGTTCTTAAAACATGAAACATCTCTGCATCATTAAATCATAGCATGAGTTTTAAAATGCTAATACTCCAACAGGGTGCCTTTTGATGAGTTGCAATAAATATGAGCTTTTAGACTTGGGTTACAATAAATCATCTTCTATTGGGTTCTGATTCTGGTTAGATAGCCTGTCTATTTGATCTGGGACCCGGGGGATTATCTCTGGGTAAGTTCTCCAAGATGTCCCAGCTTAGCAAGGATCACCTAGGACTTAGGGCTCAGGATTTTGGTTCCCGTATCCCAGGGAACACTCATTACAAAGGTTTAAGCTTTAACTGAGCAGGGTGAAGAGAGGACAAAGCCCCTCCTTCGCCGGTCTACTAACTGGAGGGATAAGAGCATCTCAGCCTTAGAGTCGACTTGAAAGGTGTGAAATGCTTTTCATAGAAGTAGGATCGGTTCCCAAATATTTTATCATGTGGAGCAAATCATCTTTCCACGACCAAAGGGAAGAAGAAAGAAGTCAGACGTTAGACAAGACTGGAGGAAGGGTTGGCTAAAGGCTCCAACACTGCGCCATGCGGTACCTCGATCTCTACCCTAACCACATTTTGGAGGATAATGGGATAGCGAGGGAACCTTTTACGAACAGACAAATTACCATCGTGCTGGGGTGGGGGGGTTCGCGTGCTGCGGTCATAGAGACATAGGGCTACCTTCTTGGAAAACTCCAGAGAAAGACTCTAAACCTGAGCCTGAAGCCCAGAATCAGGGGATTAATAAAAACAGCAAGAAAACCTGAACCAAAGCCCGGCAGCCTGCCGGTTAGGTGCAGCACCGAGAAGCGATGATGTGCCGAGAAGAGCAATTTAACGTCCCTGACAGGTCCCGTCCCTCACCCTCAACGCCCTCGCCCGAACACCATCACCCCCTCCTTAGTTTCGTCTTTTGACCAACCCGCGGGCCGAATTTACATCTGATCGCTAACGTCTCTTTAAACAACCCTGCTGAGAATGAACCTTCCTGAAGCTCTCCGGGTCAACGGGGAAACAGAGCTGGAAAACCAAAAGGACCTCAGACGAGATGCTCCCACCATAGGAGGAGAAAGCGTGGGGCCCGCTCTGGGAGGCGGTGGAAACCCAGAAAGATGGGGGTGGTGGGATAGGGTAGGGTGGAGGCGGACTGGGCGCCCAGGGACCTGCGCGGTGATTTAGGGACTGGGATACCAGTGATGGAGGCCCCGCCAGTCCCCCAGGATGCGATAGGCTTGGGTTCTCACCTGCGTCTCCTCCTCCGTGAGGCCCGCCTCGGCAGCGATGAGGCACAGCGTGGTAGGGTCGGGGTGCTTGTTGACCTTGTTGAAGTTGTACTCCAGGATCTCCACCTGGTCCTCGGTGGGGCCGCTCGCGGTCTGCGCCGACATGGTCCCTGCGCGTCTGCAGGGGAAGCAGATGCACCGGGTGAGTGAGGCCCTCCTGCCCCCTCCCGCTGTCCCACCGAGACGCCCCGCGCTGCAGGCTGCGGAGTTTGGGGGCCCCCTTCCCCGGGACCGTCCCCAACCTGGCTAAGGATGGAGAGGAGGAAGAAGACGCCTCCCGCCTGCCACTCCGAGGGGGACAGTAGAGGAAGCGCCTCAAGAGCTGCCTCCGGAGATCCGGAGCTGCCCTAGGGACTGAGGACACACGCGGGGCTGGGCTCCAGTCGCCGTGGGCACGCCTCCTAGGCCGCCACACCCCGCCTCCGCCGCGGGCTAGCACGTGGGGGCCTTGCCAGGGAGCGCTGGGCACCGCACACTCTGGGGAAACACGCCCACTGCTCAGGATGAGGAAATGAAGACTGAAGAGGGCACTTAAAAACAACAATACCACCAATAGATAGATATTTACTTTTTTCCTCCAGGTTACAAAATAGTCCGTACTGTAGAAAATCTGAAGCACATTAAGATCACAGAGGGAAAATTAAATTGCGCACTTAGTCGCAAATAACCGCTATAAAACTTTAGATGGTACTTTAAAGATCTTTCCAATGTACATGTACAGAGATGGAAACGTAAACCCAGAGATAACGATTTACGATTTGCGGCCGGGTGGTGGAGTGGAGGAGGAGTATGCTGAAGTCAGCTGAGCCCCAAATTCCAGGCCTTCATCCCGAGAGCCTACCTACCTCACTGTGTTCTCCTGTATAGGGCTGATACCTTTCAAAATCTACCCAATGAAGCAGGATCGAAATTAACTGTCCTTTAAAACCCCGGACTTTAGCAAAGAAAAACAGATCCACCTCCAGCTTCAAGTTCCCTAGCATGTCTTCAGTTGGGGCTAAGAAAACTGCCAACTGTGTTTCCCTTCTCCTACGCTCCCTGCTGAAAACTGGGAGGCAAAGAAGGTTGGTCTTCAAGATATCCTTGGCTGTAGATTCTGTACAGGCTTAGCCTTTGCTGAAGGGAAGAGCCAAACAGAAGTGTGGGAATCACCCTGGCTTGTAGCATTTAACAAACAATTGCAGAAATTCTCAGTAGAGTCTGGAGCAGGTTTTGATGTGGTCTGTGCCTGGGGGCGAACTATCTGGATGCCATGCTCAGAGCTTACAACCTTTTCACCTGTGACTTATACTTCCTACTTCCTAAGTAAAGGTTTTTACCTCTCCTCTAGTTCCCTTGAAGAGATTTCACACCAGACAGGAAGCTTTCGGACTACGTAGGACTGGGGCTCAAAGCATTTGCCAAGTCACCGGCAAATCATTTTCAGGGAACTGGATGTCCCTCTAGTTAAAATTTGTTCCAAGTATCCCTGTATCTGCACCAAGGCGGCGGGGGATGGAGAGTGGAGAGGTGGGGGTGGGGAGGGGGAGGGGGGAGGTCCATTGGGTCATAAATACCTTTCCTGTTAGCACCTATCCCCACCCCCTTCTATGACAAAGACTCTCTTGAAAGTCATCTCACCACCAGTGACGTTTGAGGCAGAGGACCCAAAGATTCAATGATTTCCAACAATGGCCAGAACTCTAGAGTGGAAACACTGAGTGGTGGGTGGTTCCAGGCCAGTGGTCTGCTAAGCTCCCTTACAGTAAGGGGTCTGTCTTCAGTTTAGTGGGAGAAACTTAGGAGGGTAAAAGAGTGATTGTGAGGAAGGGTTTGTTGCCATTTTCAAAGGGTGTATCTCACGTTAGACACTAATCCTAAACTGTCCACCAAGACCACCACAGTCCTAGCTGTCAATTGAAAGAACACAGCAGCATGTCTGCTGCCTCTGGTTCTTCCACCAGGACCTTTGCTGACGCTGCCTTGTGGAATCCTCAGGCCTTCAGAAATTTCACACTGCGGGTACGTGACTCAGATGTGTGCACAAGCCTTTCCGGTTTTTTGTAACTCCTGGTATATAACTTATGGGTTGCTAATGTTGCTACGTGGAGTCAAGTGCATTTTATTTTATTAGATTTCTGTGGCTTTTTGTCACCAAAGTGAGTGGGGTTATATGGGGGAGGTCCTGGTTGATTTTAAAGGACTCGTGGAGTGAGTTGACAGAGGACTATTGGCCTTGGTTGGCTGCTATGGAGACCGTGGATAGGTCCTTTTGACAAGACCTAGCTTTCCAAGGCACACTAAACAAGTACACTTGGCTTCTAGCTACGGGATGCAAGAGCTCTGCCCCAGGTTTTGTGTTACTGCTCTAAAGAGTTCAGGCGCTATTATTTTCAGCCCTCCATAGTAGGCAAATGTTTGCTGTTGCTTTGTTTCTTTCTCTCTTACTGTATGAATCAAACGTCCTGTAACAAAAGATCCTCAACTGTTTTCTGTAAGGAAATAAAGTAGCCCTTGAGAAGTTTCTTTGAACATAGTCTAAACAATGTCATACAAAGAACTAAGAATTATTTGGAAGCCCTGTAGACTTTAATCTTAACACCAGCGTTACTGTTGTGGTTGTTCACATCTTGTGAAACACCTCGAAGACAATGTGTCTTGTCATTGGGTTCTGCTTTTGTGGTTGGGGAAGTCATTGCACAAGCCCTTTTGAGAGGTTAAATGAAAACAGCTGGCTTCCCCCCCCCAAATCAGTTCCAAAGCCTGGGGTGACCGCTGTGTGGCTCAAACAGCTTTATGTATGCCCTGTGAGCCCATGGTCCTTTGCTTTGAGTATATATACCTATATTAACTAGTTCATACAGAGTGCTATGAACCCAGTAAACTTTGGCTGCCATTTCAAACATCTTCCTCTCCCAGGATTATGGCTTCTCTGTAATGCCACCAATATCCAATCAAGAGAGAAAGACCCCTCCCCCCAACAAATAAACCTACTCCAGTGGTTTGAAGTTGGCCACAGGGGTAAAGCAGGTAGGTTTTTTCCCCCTAAGACAGGGCCTCAAACTTGCTATATAGTTTGTAAAAAAATTTGAACTTCTGAGCTCCCCCCTCTAAGTGTGTGTGTGTGTGTGTGTGTGTGTGTGTGTGTGTGTGTGTGTGTGCAGATGTGCATGTGTCTGCACCCTTGTCCATGTGTGCATCCTGAGAATGTACCCAGGGTGGCATGCACTTTGGACAAGCATGCTACAAACTGAGCAACGCTGATAATCCAGGTGTGTCACTCCTTAGGGACAGCTCCCAGTTTTCTTTGTATTTTTTCATGTTCAATGTGAACTGCCTGCAAGCAGTTGACTTTGTAACCATTTTGAATCTTCCCAAGTGAGAAAGAATGCTGTGTGGCTACATTTCCAAGAGAAATGATGGGTGTCTGCTTTGGAGGACTGGGATCTTCTTAGTCATAGGTTACTTACCTTGCTTTACAGCAGACCCAAACTTCCAGTGTCTCTTAGAAACTAACAAAAAGGCAGACTGTGTTGTGTGGTGCTTTGAATGAGAATGCCCTCCCATGGGCTCATACATATGAATACATGGTTCCCCACGGGTGGGTGACCTTGTTAGAGAAAATACATCACTGTGGGGTGGTCTTTGGGGTTTCAAAGACCCACACCAGGCCTCTGTCTCTGTCTCCTCCCTTTTCCTCTCCACTTCTGCCTTCTGCCTGCCACCAGGATTTAAGTTCTCAATTACTGCTCCAGCGCCATGCCTGCTGCCACCTTCCCAACTATGATGTTCATGGACTAACCCTCTGAAGCAGTAAGCAAGCCAACTAAATGCTTTAGGTCATGAAGTCTCCTCACAGCAATGGAACCACAACTAAAATATGTGGGCTATAGCTCAGTGGGTAGGACACTTACCTAGCACGCACAAGGTCCTAGGTTCTATCAATTGTTGCCCTAAATGCAACAATTGAAAAGAGGAGGCAAAATATCTGTCCCTACATTCTAGATAGAATAGATAGAAACAACAGGGGAGGTGCTCTTTTAAACAGAAGCCTTGTCACTACTGTCCTTAAGCTAAGAACAGTTGTTGTCAAGCCTTGCAAAGTCTCAGGATCATCTCTGGCTATGTCGAGGACTACTCCTCACCTCCTGGAGGAGAACCACATTTTACAAACCCAGTGTAGGAGAGACAAAGGTAGTATTCCAACTATGGTCATCTCTTACAATTTAATTACCGAAATTAACCGTGAGCCTTTAGAAACTCTTTACGGCTTTGTCTACCTGTTCTTGGCTCTGTATCAGCTCAACATCAGAATGGACGGTAAGCTGAGACAATTTTAGGTAAGTTTGAAAGATAAGTTTTAGGTTTCTTTAAAATAATTTTATTTCTTTGGCAGTGCTGGGGTTTCTGAAATCCCACTAGGGAAGTTCTCTAGAGCGGTTATGAGAGCTCTACAGGATGTACAATTGTTTCTCTTTACGGGACATTTACATCAACATTTTCTTTCAAAGTTTTCTAGTAAGACTCCCCTGTGAGCAGCAGCACCCTGCCTCCCTGCCGAATGGTCACCATTTGTACCTGAATTCTTGCCAGAGCTGTGTGCTCTTGTCATCTGTGAATGCTATCTAAACCTCTCTTAGCTATTTTTATCCTCAGCCTCTGTGACCTCGTAGGGTTAAAGGCCCCATCTGATGACTATTTACTGTGTAGAAGCATTTCCTGTTCCAGCCCAGAAGGGGATTTGAAGTATTTTCTCTTTTAGAGTTCGGACTTTGTCCCCAGGCTAGTTTTGTTGTTTCCATTGGTCACCAGAACAAGGATGGACAGTAGCTGGAAAGCTAATTACTAGGTACTCTCACCCCTGTCATGCTAAAAGTGTGATTATTTTGCTTCTTCAGAGCTCTTGGAAGTCAGAACTTGATTTTGCAATTTAAAACGGGTTGGTGAATTAAGTGTGTGTGTGCACACGTTCACACACACTCCACCACAACAAGCGATTATCAGTCCCCAGATGGACACTTCAAGTTGGATGGAAAGAGTCAAGAGGAAGGACAGAAAGTGGGAGAAATTATTAGACCATGGAATATGCAGAGGAGATCTTGGGGTGCTGAGATATGGTTTTCCTTTATTATAGTTTCTCTCAAAGCCCCCCTTTCCAAACCATAGTGGAATTGGCCTTGCTTTCCAGTCGAGAAATGTTAACTAACTTGTCTGTGGGGTCAGGGGTGTGCTGAATACTCTTAGCTACAGGAAGGAGAAAAGGCAGCTTATGGTTTCATGAGCATCAAGGTTGATTTATGCCTCTAAATATATTCTCCTTATACTGTGTGGATGTCACAAACTGCAGGCCATCATTGCTTCATCCATTTGGGTCTTTGACTCTAATGTAATCAATCATCCATCATGTGTGGTAAAGAATTAGTGTGGTGAGAATTGAGTCTTGTCAAAGTGACCTGGGCCATTGCTGACCTTCTGTGGTTCCTCTGGCCTCATTCCCTTGGCTTCTGGGATGATGCTCACACAGATTTTTTAAAACCCTTGCATTTACTTGAAATTAACCAACAGAGGTAAAGGAATGCAGCTTTTTAAAGTTTTGTTCTGACACCCTTTGCCATATGGAGAAGCTAACATTAAGGTCAGTTGGGCATCACCTCTGACCAGAGTGACAGCTACAACACAGGCAGAAACACGAATTCCCAATGACAGAAATGCATACATGCAATTCTAGAACATGAATCATATGACTCAAGGCAGAAAGACTGAGGTGACTGTGTCCCCTGAATCCAGGCTGTCCCATTTGGTTGCTAGGGACCAGACCAAGAGCCTCATGCCTGCCAGGATGATGACATCATGCTGGAGTTCTGATATTTTGGATTTGCCACAGAACTGGGCATCTGTCATTGGGTAATCTGAGACTTAAAAATATGAGGTGATGTCTCTTTCTTTGTTAGTTCTACATATTTATGAACTTTCAGATAGGCCGTCTTTTTCTCCATGCAGTTTGTTGCTTCTCAATACTCTTGCTTTATGCTTGCTTTCTTCTGCCTTAGAAATCCTACTGCTCTCAGAAATAAGAACAAGATAGGGAGATGACTTTGTTGCAAATGTACCTGCTGTCAGGTGTGAGAACCTGGGTTCGAATCCCCAGAACCCATGAAAAAAGACAGATGTCCTGGCAACAAGAAAGGAAGAGGAGACAAGGACATCACTCTAAGCTTGCTGCCCAAGCTATTCCAGTCTGCTTGGTGAAGTTCCAGGCCCATGAGCAACACTGTCTCAAACATAAAATGGAACTGCCTGAAGAATGTAACCTGAGATTTTGTTCTCTGACCTCCACATGTACACACACACACACACACACACACACACACACACACACACACACAAGAACTTGCACATATACATTCATGCAAATACACATACACCAATTTCAAAATGAAATTTGAGTTAAAATAGTAAAAAAAAAAAAAATACTTTGAAATCTCAAATGCTACGCAGCGGAAAATACTCTGTTCACACCCATAAAGAGGAGACACAGCGGCGCACAGCTTAGCCATGGGGTAAACTCACAGGCTGTGTCCAAAGCCACTGCTCACAACCATAAAGTGTTTTTTGTCTGGTGTGCAGCTGCTCTTTAAATGGATGGGACTTTAAGGATTCAGCAAGGTATCTCCTGATTGGACACCTGAAAAGAGTCCTTTATAATTTGCACTTTTTCTGGGTTACAATCTCTCTTTCTCAGTCTTTTAGGGATGATAAAGTCCGATGCTGGAAAATTAGAACCTTTCCTCAAAACTCAAAGGCTGTGGCTGTACTTCCGTGTGAGAAGACACTGATGGACGAGCTGGCGGGCGGGGTGACCTCACCTTAGGTCCCTTACACATTGATCGTGTTTCAAGTTTGCGGGCCAGCTAGTCTAGTCTACATGGAGAAGAATAAAGAACGGATTTCTGCTCATTCCTCACCACCATTTCTCTTTCTTCCCTATTACTAAAACAGGTACATTCATAGGATGGAGGAGGGGCCGGGGGAGGAGGAGGATGGATAAAAGTGCTGACTGACCTATGTTCTATCCCCTGTCCCCACTTTTTACCCCAAAGGCTGATGTTGTGACATACATCTGACATGTCTCTTAGTGAGCAGACACAGCTTTGACCCAGGATGAGCCAGAAAAATCAGCTCAGACCACCAGGCTCTCCTACCTCATGTGCTCTTCTCTCATTGGTGCATTTAGAGCTGAAAGATGCCATTGGTGAAAGACATGGCGTACAAATGAGAACACATTACAGCATTCAACAGAGCAGCGTGGACTGCTTACCTTTGGCAAGAGCATCTGGGTGTGTTTGTTGATGCCTTGTCATAGACTGGACATTTGTACCAAATAGATCATGGAAGTTCCTGAAACTTATGTTGCAAGGGTTTAGATTTTTCTATATCCTCTTCAGAAAACAGGAAGATGTTGTGAAAAAAAAAGAAAACAAAACAAAACAAAAAAATACCAGAGGGTGTCTGGGAATGGCTTCCAGCCGTGAGTCAATCATTAGTTGACCCTTAACATACAATTCTTCTCACAGACACCAAGTTCTTTTCATTGAGAGCCTGCTGCCTGCCTGGCTGTTTCAGTCTCCTCTGTGGGGTGTGGGGGACTGTGGAGGATCATGGGAAAGCTTTAGGCTCCTCTGAGCATGCTGGGAAGCGAGTGATGAGTTCGGCCAATCTGTTTGAAAAGAAATGGGCAAAAGAGGGTGGTCTGCATGTGTACGCAGTCTGCTTTTTATAATGATGTTCACGAATTCAGGAAGTTTTCTCTAGGAAGATTATAACTGTAGAGAGACTTCCAGGCTAACTCACAACAGGAGAACATCTAAGATTCAACTCTAGCTATAATTACAACTAGTAAGGAAAATTAGTCATTTAAAATGCTGTTTATTTATGTAGAAAGCAAATGCACACACATACACAGTAGCTATCTTCAGATCTTATTACAGATGGTTGTGACCAGCCATGTGATTGCTGGGATTTGAACTCAGGACTTCTGGAAGTGCAGTCAGTGTTCTTAACCACTGAACCATCTCCCCAGTCCCAGCAAATGCCATTTTAATTAGAAACTGACTTGTGAAAGGAGGCTTTGGTTCAGATATCAAGAAAACTTTCAAGAAACCTCTGAAGACTTGGGAGTTTAGAGCACAATTCTGATTATGCTGGTCTCTAGAATAGTCCCTGAAACATTGTCAGGTGTTTTGTGAATTCTTATCAGAATTGATTTTCCCTTTGAGAAGTATGGCTCTCCTTCATCCTGACAGGAAACATGCATCGTATCACCAGTGAACTAGAGGGGCAGAGGAGAGACAGGCTGCCTGGGCCATGATTAGTTATGCTATTAATAGTGAGTGACAATGAAAAGGACAGCCAGGTGTTGCCAGGTCCAGTATGGCCTTGGTGGGGACAGAATGACATGGTTCTTGCCTCTGGGACAGGGCCAACAGGCGTGGGCCTCCACAAGTGCTCATGACTGGTATAGGCATAAGGCTTGTTTATATAATAATGTGCATATTTTATGTTGCTCCTTCTAGGAGTGTCCTCCCTGTTAACATTACTGACTCCATGACGATCAAAGACAGCAGGAGTCATGAGGGAGAAGGGTGTAGATAATGTCTCAGCAAAACGGTAAAGGCAGGGACCTTCAGGACAGCCCTGAAGGCTGTGAAAAAGAACTCTAAGAACATGAGTTCAAAAAATATATAACTTCTCAACTATGCAAAATATAAGGATTCAATATGAATTGTAAAGGGCTTCACAGATCTAAAGAAACAGAGGCAGCTACACTATGAGCCATCTTGACAGAAAGATACAAAAACAGGCAAATACAAAAGCAGACAAATTCCTAAATTCAAGGTCAGCCTGGGACAGAGCTAATTTAGGTCCAGGTGTGGTAGAAATGATCATTTCAGGACATGCCCCACTCAGGTAGCTTATTCTCTGTGCTAAACAGAGGCAGACAGATCCCTGAATTCTTTCAAAATATTTTTTTAAAAGAAAATGTGGGCTGGGGAGATGAATCCGCGGTTAAGAACACAGACTGCTATTCCAGAGGTCCTGAGTTCAAATCCCAGCAATCACATGTTGTCTCACAGCCATCTGTAATGGAATCTGATGCCCTCTTCTGGTGCGTCTGAAGATAGCTATATATATATAATAAATCTTAAAACAAAAAGTGCTTGCTGTTTCCTAAGAATTAAGGGGCTGGGGCCATTGGATGCTGATTCATAGGATAATCAGAAGGGCACCTGGAGTAAATGATTGGCTTGATAAGTAAAATAAAAGACTGGGCTTGGCTTGGAGAGATGACTCAGCTGTTTAGAGCACTGACTGCTCTTCCTGAGGTCTGGGTTCAATTCCCAGCAACCACATGGTGGCTCACAACCATCGGTAATGAGATCTGATGCCCTCTTCTGAAAGACAGCTACAGTGTATTTATAAGTAGTAAATTTAAAAAAAAAAAAAAGATAAGCAAGGCAGAACTGTTTGGGAGAACTTGCTGTCTCGAACATCAGATAACCAGAGAAAGCCGTCTAGAGAGAGAGAGCTGTCTGGAGATCTCCAGAAAACCGGAACAGAGGAAAGGCAGTCTGGAAGCTGTCTCCAGCAGAACAAAGACAGCCAGCTTGGACCACGATTTGACTTAAAGTCATTTGTTTCTCCCGTTCCCAGACACCCCTTCTCACAGAACCCTTCTCCAGTCCTTGGCACGGTATCTCTGCATTTTCCTCTCCTTCTCATCTTATCCAAGACATCCAGGAGAAAGGCACATGGTACGATTTCCTGTCACATTCTCTTAGCAAGCCACCAAGAGTCACTGTCAGATTAGGACAGTTTAGCCTCCGTGAGGGCTCACGGTGGCTAGAGAAAAAGCAGAAATTAGAGGCTTTGGATTCTGTCTCATGCATTACAGAGAGAATGCTTATGGGTTTGGGTTGCATACATTGTAGATGATACATTTAAATCTTCCTTCTTAAATGAAAGATTAACTAGTGTGGAGTTTCAGGCAAGGCACTGCCAGGGAGCCAGAGATCAATTCCATTTACACCTCCTTCCCAGTCCCTACATTACAAACCACTTTGTCCTAGAGAATTCTACAGGCATCCGGTGTTCAGGGAACTTCAGCCCAGAGAATTAAAAACAAACAAACAAACAAAAAAAAAAAAAAAAAAAAAACCCAGATATTTGTGCAATACGAAGAATGATCAAATTTTGTCTTTAGCAAATATTTGATGTTTAACATATCAATTAGAGAATTTTCTCATAGTTCCTAAAGAGAACTATTAAAGCTAAAAAACATTTGTATGACCAAGATTGGAAACAAAAAACAACCACATCAACTTTCCATAGTTGGTAATGAGAAAAGAATTGTCCCAAATACAACAAAAGGGCAAATTTCGAGTGGGGTGATGTATTTGTCAATTGACAGTGGAAGGGTGGCCAAAGAATAAAGGCAAGGGGCTCAGTCAGTCCGGTAATTAAAGACAGATAGTAAAGATAAGTCATACATAGACTGTGGAGAAGGAAGCGATGAGCCTGTCTCGGGTTCTGTAGCCGGTCCGCCACTTGTTTTCCACTTTCAAATATTAACATTAGAGCGTATTTCTGAAAGTGTTTGTTCTCAGTCTCGTTTGACCCGGACATTGTTGTGCATTTGTGATTCTGGAGATGTGGCGCCGTGATCTATTGATCTGTTCTGAGAATCTATATAGAGGTTCTACAGCATTTTTACTCAGCCCACATGATGTGGGAAGAAACCTGTAATGTTGCACAGGGACAAATAGCCGGTGGTTGGGGCTCTGCCTGTGTTCCCTTAGGCCATTACACTCTGCCTAAAGGAAGCAAGGATGCCTCCTCAGATGGTTTGTGAATTTAAAAAAGTCCAGAGACGACTCTTTGACAAAGTGGAGTTATCACTTAGTTCAAACACACTTTAATCAGTTATTACTTTTTATGATCCAACTACCGTCCTTATTTTATGACCATGACTAGGCAGCAAAGAAACCGGCACCTTGTACAATGTCAAATTGTGCCAAAGTCCGACTACCCAAGCTGCCTCTGCCAGGATTCCCAGTTATATGGGATTTGTTTTTCCCACAGTTGAGCCGCTTTTATGAGCAGGTGTTCCACTAGTGGGACAAACACAGATGTAAAGCTTTAGCCTAAGAGGACAGGTATATTAACTAGAAAGTTCTGCATGGGATGCTAAACCTAGAGTATTTCTCCAACCCTCAGACATGTTGCAGAAAGATACTACATGGGGCAGTGAGAAATCTGAACTTTGAGCTCTGTAACTTAATCTCCATGTGACTTTGGACAGCTCATACTTGGTGTGGACCTCCATGCCAGTGTCTGCCATTGCTGCCGCCTACCCTGAGCTGTCTCACCTCATTTTTGTAGGATTCCATGAACTATCTATGAACCGCAAACAACAAACACCATATAAATTCAAGGCACTGGTCCATCTTTCCCAGCAGCTCAAGATTCGGTCTGGGTGGCTGACTGAATGACATCACATTTTGACATCATTAAATGGAAAAATGAGTTAAATTTTTTGTACTCAAAACTAAAGAATGACATAATATCTTATAATGCTTTCTTTTATTTGTCTTGAAAACCTCTGCCCCACTATGGAAATATGAAATGCTTCTAGACTCTATTAGAATGACTGTCACACAACTTCTTATTAAAACACAAGGGAAGCCCCCAGATGTTTGACGTACTAGACCAGAACTTATTATACCATGTTTCTGTTTCTTCTAGTAGGCTCCACATTCCACACTGCTCTAAGGGAAAATGGGAATACAACATCCCCTGGCTTCCCAACTACCAGACACTAGAGAATGTTAGCACACAGTGGAGGGTCCTTACAGAATCCTGTGTGAGAACTGGAGTCAGGAGAGATGGCCAAGCAAGCCATAAACACCAACTATGAACAGTCTGCAGCACAGATGGACAGCATTTGGGAGGCTGAGACAGGAAGATCTTAAAACCAAAGTTAGCTTGCGCCATGTAATGTAATGAGACCCTGGTTCATGGGCGGGGGGGGGGGCCGGGGGAGTAGGAAGAGAAACAGGGAGAAGGAACAAAAGATAATCATCGGAAATAAGGATTTTAGATACACCAGAAGAGGGCATCAGATCCCATTACAGATGGTTGTGAGCCACCATGTAGTTGGTGGGAATTGAACTCAGGACCTCTAGAAGAGCAGTCACTCTTAACCACTGAGCTATCTCTCCAGCCCCAGAAATAAGGATTTAAAAAACAGTTTTGAATTAAAAACTGAAAACATAAGATATAAGACTCAAGCATGTTGTGTGTATGAGCCAACAGATGCCTAAATTTTCTTACTTTATTTTGTGTGCATGAATGTTTTGCCTGCATGTCTCTCTGTGCACCATGTGTGGATCTGGTGCCCAAAAAGGCCCCAAGAGTTGGATGCCCTGAAACGGGAGTTACAGACAGTTGTAAGCTGCAGTGTGTGTTCTGGGCATTGAACTTGAGTTCTTAGGAAGAGCAGCCAGTGCTCTTAACTGCTGGGCCACCTCTCCAGCCCCCAGTTATCGGATGTCTTACACCTCAGTAGAAGACCAAATTAATCAAACAAATGAATGAAGACAAACAATGGAGACTGTTGGTAGGCCTGTTTTCCAAAACTTGCCTGTGTATCTCGCTGTGCCTTTGCATTTATCCAGGTACTTCATGGATACAATGTAATGTGCTGTGTGCTGTGGCCTGCACCCATCCCTGACTTTGGACTTTTTTCCTATATATATAGCAAATTTCACTTCCAGCCACTGGTAGACTGGGAAGTTGGACAACGTGGAGGGACCAGGACAATGTGGAGGGACCTGGAAACTAAGGAGAACTGATTATGTAAATTTCCTTAGGGAGGGGTCACACATGCAGGAAATGGAACAACATCAACAAAGACTACCTTATGTAAGCATATCTGTATTGGACTTAAGAATTCCAGGAAATTTCCATCTAGATCCAAAGGTCAGAATGGCTATCATTAGTTTCCTGCTTAGTGATGAGATCTGACTCCGGGTCTATCTCAGAGTTTGTTAGTTTGTTTCCACCAAATGAGGACAGACCAGTTCAATGGTAAACAAACTGGCTGGGTTTTCATGTTTGGTCACATTTTATGAAAACCACCGGAAAGGTGGAGGTGGGAAAGCCGAACTTCCCTGTGTCAGAGAGTAGTTCACTTGCCTCTACCTAGTAATCACCCCAACAAATAGACTAACTCAGCATTGTGAGAAGCAACCCCTTAAGCCCCTTTGTTTATTCTGAACTCTTTGTTAGAGTGATGCATTTAGCAGTTCTTTCTCTTGGTGTAATTACAACGCTTCCTTAGGGGAACCTTGTGCAATGGGTATAAATGTCTCAGCCCACTCGCAATTGGGGGTGGGGAGTGGGGCGTGCCTCGGGACCCTGAGCCTGTTGGGCTGAATGCTAAAATCTCAGGGAAATGAGTTTGCTTTCTTGAACTTTCATGGGTTTTATGCAAAGATGATCAGATAATGTATTGCTCCGGCCAGGTATTTTGAACAGGGAAGGGAAGAGGCAGATGTTTATGTTCCCCAGTAAGCCTTTGAGATGGCCTGGGTAGCGCTCACTGACAAGTCTGACTGCGAATTGAGTCCTCAGAACTCCTTATGGCAGGAGAGAAGCAGGTTCAAGGTGTCTTCCTACCCCCACACGCCTGCTGTGGCATATGTACCCCCCAACACGCAATAAATACACGTAAAAACGTGAATACATTTTAAAAACCTAATGAAGACTTCTAATCTTTGGGTCTCGCTCCTGAGAGAGTTAAGTAGGTGTCTGTGCCTCTGTGTTCTGCTCTGTAGCCGGCACTGACTTCTCCTAGGGCTAGTCTGTGCTGGTGTTTGTAGGAGACTATTCTACATCTCCATGTGGACAGATGCAGGAACTTTCCAGGCAACTGAAAGGGACAAACATACCTACCCTCCTTGGCCCTACCTCACTTATTCCAAATTCCACATATGCCTGGGGACAAAAGCATTAGAACAGCAAATCTACCTGGTTCTAGCTCAAATCCAGGGGCTGTGAGCCAGGAGACTATGGTACCTCCACCGGGACATACATCTTCCGTTTGCACAGCAGGGTTCATCTGTATCCTTAGCAAGCCTGTGCCCCACCAGCATGTCCTGGATAAGCAGGTAGGAAGGTGGCCCTTCCACGCTGATTTTAACTGGCTGGGCTAATACTCTGAGTGTCCCTCTAGGACACAGGACACTTCTACTACCCACTGCCCTATTTACTCAGCATTTTTGAAGTCTGAAGAATCCATCAGTGTTCAAATAACTCAATCCAGCATAGCCATTAAGAGTAAAAAAAAAAAAAAAAAAAAAATCCAAGTCACCTTTGAAATAAGCCATTCTACACAGAATTTGGAAAGAACAGTGAAGAAGATGTGTTCAAAGAAGTGTCGTCTAAGAAGAAACTGTCACTTCCACACAGGCTCTGCCAGCTGTGAGAACTCATCGCTTATCTGAAAACTTTTTTTCATGAACTGTAAACGGCAGGAAGTAGTTTTGGCTACAGAGCACGGTGGTACCCAGAGCCGGCTCACTGCTCTGATGCCCACAGCCTAGTCTTTTCTGAGAGGCTATTTTCTGGGGTTCAGTGTTGGGTTCAGCTTCACCTCTGTTCAGAGAAGGCAATTTAGCAAGACCCATTCTTAGACTGAAAACCTATAATGTCTCCTCGGTGGTTTGGAATTAATTCTGGCGAATAGCGAGTCTATATTTTTTACCCAAAAGTGATTTTCCTAATTGCTAGCTTCAAATTAAAGTGATAATTATATTTACATAACATTTCAAAGCTGGCATAACGGCACAAGCCTATAATCTCAGGACGCAGGAGGATCAGGAGTTCAAGGACAACCCCAGATACATTTCAAATTTGTAGCCAGGTGGGTTACTACACAAGACCCTAGAAACAACTCAAACAAACAACAAAACAGCAGCAGCAGCAGCGAACATAAATAAAGGAGGAAAGAAAGAGTTCAAAGAACTCCCAGATAGGTTATCTCGTTATATTTAATAACCCAGGGTTCATTAAGCAATTACTGTCTATTAACATCATGACTTTAATTGGTGTGCCAAAGATAGGTAAACAAATCCTGAGAGAATGAGACGTTGGAAATAGCACAGATGGTGGAATTCTGAAACACAGGCAGCTAGCCAGGGCAGGTTCAGTGGCCAGGGCAGGTTCAGTGGTGCCCTGTGGCCCCATCTCCACCCCCACACAAGCACCTGCATCCACACAGGTGGGAGGGGGAGGGCAGGATAGTAGGTATGGCAGAAGTTGGGAAGACAAATGTCACCCACTTATGCTTTTGCCTGGGGCTGTCAGTGTTTCCTGGGGGCACCTCTAGAGAATCGTGCAGGAGGATTGCTGTGAGTTTGAAGCCAGTTTCAAAAACACCAAGAGGAAGGGGAAAGACCATGTCCATCACTCAGATGGACCTCACCCACACCCCAAGCCTCCGCTCCAGGCCGACCGGCTTTATCTCACTACTGATGGGTCCACACATCTGCTGTCTCTCACTTCCCTTCCTCTCGCACACCCTTAGAACTTGTATCTTCCCTGCTCAGGCACCAAATCTTTGCTCAGAGAAATCCTGGCCTTCAGCAGGACCTTTATAAACATGGAACTCAGCTTCAGTTCGGTGGTTAGAAGGTGCCTGCTATGGTAGCCACCCTGCTTAACAAATCTGCTAGCCCCTTGATTAGTGGCTTTAAGCTCCTTAAAAACAAAACAAAACAAAAAACTACACACATACGTATACAACATACACACAGAACAACTCTGATTTAGCATTCTTGGACTTCCCAGGGGTCTAGAAAACACAATTAAAAATGTGTGTTGGTTGTACAGTGCAGAAGTCAGCCTTGAAACCACATACACACCATCAACAAAAATGGACTCCGCTTCGATAGACACACACACACACACACACACAATCGACAATAATAATCAAAGAAAAAGAGGTTATCAACTTGAGAGTAAGGAAGGGGTGTGGGAAGGGGGTCCCTTTTCTCTCTCCCCTCCTCAGCCTGTGTGTTTTCCTCAGTGCCTGCCCTGAATATAAACCCTGTGCTGCAGCGAGCAGCAGCAGGGAAGGGCTGGAAACTCTCTTCAAGGTCTTTTCCTCTAAAATATGAGATACGCTGTTCCTTTTATTTAACGACGCTTCCTCCACCAAAACATTGACCTTGAGTCACCTTTTGAACTCAAAAATCACAAAACTTTACTTTCTGAAAATTCCAGAGGGCTGCATTGTCTTTTACCTGTTCGCTGTTTTCATTACAGTACATAAAGAAATGGGAGAAGGAGAAATGGGGGCGTGTAACACCGGAAGCTCAAAAATCCAGACACCTCTCTTCGGTGCAGATACCCAGTCCCCAAACAGATACCAACACCAAGTACATATTTTAAGCACTACAGGGTTTGTCTTTTGGACAAAAAGCTGAGATATAGAGCGACAGTTATTGGTATTTAAATGATGAAATATAACTAACAGCTACCCGGGTGATGAAAATAGAAACGGAATCAGTAAAACAACCTCAAGCACCTCTGGCTTCCCTGCTCCAGATTCCCCAGAATCTGGCACACACCTTTTAGAAAAGACCTGGTTCCTCGCCCCCAGCAGCACTCTGACTCCACGCCGCAGGAGGCAGGCAAAGGGGTAAGAATTTAACTTTTAAAATTATCCCTCCCACCTCCACCGTTTCCCAACAAGAAAAAAAAAAAAAAAATCAAATGTTTTAACTCTAGCATCTGCGACTCATCTCTAGACAAGTTCATTCTCGGCATTCAAGGCCGACCGTAGAAAGTTTACTTACCTGGAAGACTGGGCGAGCTCTGGGCTGGGGAGCAGAGGATGCTGGTGTCCCGGCTTAAATAGCCCGCTGGCTGACGCGGCTGCTGATCGCGCGTTGATTTACGCCCGGGAGTGCACGCTCTAGCAGGGACCTGAAAAACCTGCAGCGTGGGCAGGCGGGAACCACTGAAAGTCGCCCGACCTTGCGTCTGTCCTGGTTATTCAGGTTTGATGCTTAGGCGGTGACTTCTGAGAGTCTCGTGGAACTTTTCATTCAGCCCTGTCCCCTAAGCCACCAAGATCGCATACTGGGAAGGTGCTGCTGAGGGACGTGGAAGAGCAGCAGGCCCCTGGCTCTTTCCCCAGCTTCCTTATTTGGGCTGGGGTTGGAAGTTGCGGCCTCTCAAAGCTTTGGTCTGGAGGCTGAATTCACAGCTCTGCGGGCAACGCGCCAAGCAAACTTCAGCGCCTGGACCAGTGCCCAATTAATGGAAAGCTGTTTTCTTTTGGACGCAGAATGCACAAACAAGGAACAACTAAAGCAGAGGACCAGGCTGGTCTGAGATAATTTTAGGTTTCCTTCGGACAGCCTTTATGTTTCTTTCCGCGTTTGCCCTTTGTTAATGAAATTCCTGTCTGAGGGTTCAAAGATGTCCTTCTGAAGCTCACCTGAAAAGGCAGGGTGTGAGCGAGGCCATGTGAGGCTTGAGAACGGTGACAGTGTTCAAGGGTTTCTGTGGCCGGTGGAGATGCTGGAGTGTGGATGTGGGTGTAAGGACCCACGGGTCCAGGTTTGTTTCTGTTTTATTAGCTAGATAGGCCGTTGGCAGTTGCAGCAATGAACTCATGAGATCGTCTATGAGATCATCTATGGGACTATCTATGTATGTAGCACAAGCAGATCCTCCCCAGGTACTGGCCCTATGTGCCTCACCCCGTGCAGAAAGTAAAGCCTACTTGATGCTCCTGGGAACCGGAATCACATTGGAAGAATAGCAGAGACTGTTGAGACCAGGAGAGGTAAGAGTGACACTCCCTGTGTAGGAGACAGCAGGCACCTAGCCACCCCGGTTCCCGGAGGAATTCTCCCGCTTCCTGTCCCTTGGTTCCGTCATTTCTAATTCTTCTTTGACCACATCTGGACTCTTGTCTTTCAGGTTTCAACAACGACATGGTCTATATGTTGTTGATCTCCTGGCAACCAGGGCTATCGTAATGGTCATGGCCATGTAGATGGGGGGTATAGATCAGGAGTGGAGCTCCTGCGCGGAGCATAAGGCTCCATGTTTGACCCCCAGAGGGGCAAGGAGCAAACCAAACAAGTCTTCCTGGGTGATGATGTCAATCTAGATCTAGACTGACTGTGTGCCAGGCTCTGTGGGGATCACTTGACAGAGTTTTCCTCATTAGCCAAATCCTTGAAACCACACCATGAACTAAGTTCTTTCATTATTTAACCTGCTGACGAGGAAACTGATACCAGAAAGATTGAATAACCTTCTCAGGGCCATGGGACACAGCGGGGATGAGATTTGAGTCCAGATCTGATTTCAGAGTTTAGGCTTACACTTAGGAACAACTCAAAACTGATATTTAGAAAGGTTGCCAGAGAATCTTTTCATTGACCCTCATTTGACCACTCATCTTTGGTGTTGGGATTCTGTAAACCCCATCCCTCAGTTACCTGGCAATAGCCAAGGTATGCTCCACCCCAGTGACCTGACACTGTAAAGGGGGCTCCTTGCCCCCTCCCCTCTCTCTTGCTCTTGCACCTTTACCCCTCCTCTTCCCTTCCCCTTTCTCTCCACGTGTTCATGGCCGGCCTCTACTCCTCTACTCCTCGCTTCTCTATCTCTGCCTCTACCACCCTCTTAACTCTCCCATGACCTGAATAAACTCTCTATCGTACTATACCATCCTGTGGCTGGTCCCTTAGGAGGAAGGGATTCCCAACATGGATCCCACAGAGGCATCCCCCTCGCCTCCAGGCCTCGACGCACCTCCATGGACCATATTCCCCCCACTCTCTATATTCTTTTCCTAACATTGGTGCTGAAACCCGGGACGTCATTTTTTAACAACATTGGTGCCCCGTCTGAGGGGTTTAGATTTTCTCAAGACCAGATATCTGTTTTTCCTTTCAATTGGTCTTCTAGAATGTGTCTTCCATGATCGCAATGACCTTGTCTGCTTAGCACTAGCACATAGTAGGTCCTCAACAAAATATGTATTATTTGCTCCACTTCTAAATTCTTTTGGGAACCATCCAACCTGATAGATAAGAGATGAGCAAGAGCAAAGAATTATCTTGGTCCAGGCATGCTTGTTTTGGCCTTGTGTAATATACTGCCATCAAGCAGTTTCCTTTGATCTTACTATACATCATGGAGGTAAACTTAGACATGGCTGAAAGCATGAAGCAGTTTTTACATCACATGAGAATTCTGAAGGCATGTGGTTTCAGTGTTCAATAAATGCAGTGATCTTCCCAGAAACCCTCGATTTCTTTCTCTTGCATCTTGTGATGCCCAGTGCAATGGTGTTATCTCCTGTCATGGTGGTAAGGTGGTTACCATAGCTCTGTGCATTGTGACTGTGAAGAAAAGCCATGGGTACTTCTGTTGTTTAATTCTATGTATTCCCTTGTTGGCTCAGAGGAGAAGAAAATTCCAGAGACCATGTGCAGACACCTGGATCAAATGGCTACCCCAGTGACTAACTCTATCTCTTGAAGAGAGGAATGCAAGCAGGCAGAGCGAGAATCATCTCCCACATGCAAGGAAAGGATTCATGTTAATTAGGCATGCTTTTCTGACTGCTGATCACAGTAAGGATTCCAGGGATCATGCCTACCAACCATTTTGTCAACCTAGGTAATAGTTTTAGGGATAATCTTATCATATATTATCCCTTATAAGGGTTAATCGAAGCTATAGTCCTGCTTTGGCACCAGGTCAGGCAAAGGAGAATAGTTTTCTATCAGTTCTCTCTGGGATTTATTTTATAGTATTCTCTAATGAGAAAAGCATCTGTTGCCTCAGCAACTTAAAACTATTTCAACAACAGCTTCTGGACAAGGGAAGATGCTGGCCACAGTGGTCTTTTGCATGCACATTTGGACCTAGGCGATTGTATGAACACAGGTTTCCGGAGATCAGCACACCATCGGCCAGTAGTCTTGTGGGCCAGATGGGAGATTGTTGCTGCTTCTGTCTTAGGGTGATTCCAGTACTCCACTGACTGTAAGAAGATGGGGAAGCAGGCTCTGGTGCTTTGAGATGCATTTTCCTGTTCCTCCTTGTTTGTTGTTTCAGGTGAATTTCATAGGCAACACTTTGCCTCTGCCTGTGAGCTCCAGCCACCACTGGGGACATGTGGTTCTGGTCTCCTGGTGGCTAACAAACTGCAAGGGAACACAGGCAAACAGGCTGTTGTTTTCCTTCTGTTTACTGCAGCAGATCTTTTCCTTGCTGTAAACATTGGGAACCCCTTTCTTCATGACCATAGAGAAGAGTGGGGAAGAGTGAGGAGGGCTCTGAGGAAGAAGAAGGACACTGGGAAATGGTTAGTGCTAGATACTTATTTGCTGAGTTACTGGACAGGTGGTTTCTGGAAAGAAAGATGTCAGGGTTCGTGAATCACACAGATTTGAGTTCAAGTTCTACCCTTTCTATTTACCAACTACGTGATACAGGATAACTTACAAAACTTCTCTTGACCTCTTTCCTTATGGACAAAATGTGAGTGATGGCATTTATTATAAGTAACAATGATTATGTATTATTATTATTGCCTATTAGTATATATAATAATGATATAGATTAGTACTTAGCAACGATGCTAGAACATAAGAGGTAGCTACAATAAATATTTACAACTTGCCTGTAGTTGCTTCCATGGAACTCATGTGAGGTAAATGTCACATGCCCAGGTGCCACAGCAATCATAGTGACAGGGCCACCTAGAAGACAGAGGGGAACAGCTTTGCTCATCTTGCCGGAATCTCAAGGGCACTGATTGTCAGGAAGCTAGTTGACAGATGAAGAACTTCTAGAGCCAAGGGGGGATAGGGGCAGAGTATTAGTTAGTTCCTGGGGGAAGACTTCAGACAATTCAGTGAAGGATGTAACCCTCTAGATGCTCAACATTGATCCACACTAGGAAGCACCTCTGACTAGGAATGGAGGCACACACCTTCAGTGCCCCCCCCCAAACTATAAACTTAAGCATGGACTGGCTGGCAGTCCCGATGCCATGTAGTGATTTTCTGATGTGAGGGATAACCAGGCTGGGACTGGAACATCGTGAGGAGCAGAAGGGGAACCAGCAGCTGACACTGTATCTGTACCAAGAGATGGAGACTGGCCAAGGGGAAGATATTCCCTTGGCTCATGAAAGAAGGGTTTCCCGGTTCCCTGATGGAAAGAAGGGGAGCTCTAGCAATGCCCCACGTTGATTCTTCATGGCTTGTGGCAGTCACACGAACAACAAGTCATCCTTTCAGTGAACCTCCTGGGCTTCATCCCAGGCTTGGGTTTCATTATCCCTACTCATGACCTGCTTGCTGTACTATAATATTCGAAGCCAGCTGATGCCTGGGAGCTAGATGTGGCTGCCCAGTGAGGCTGTTCCACCCAGGGTGTCCTATGTCTCTCCTAGGTGAGAACCAATGTTCCCTCCATCCGTGCCCCACCCATTGTCTAAAGAATAAGGAGGTCTTTGTCACACTATTCATGAGGTTGCTTGGAGGTAGCAACTGAATGAGGGGGCCTCACTCCACGGTGAGGAAGGTACAGGGAGCCCTCACTCTGTGTACCCAGTAGCTCCTCTGGGTTCCAAGGTTTGCCTGTGGCCAGCAGAAGCTGCTCCAGAAGCAGTGTGGTGACATTCTCTAAAAGGGTGGGGCGGTGCCTCACCTGGAGACCTCTTTCTCCATGAATGAAGAGAAGATACAGCAGGTAGGGGCCACCCAGCCTGACTCTAATCTCCAAATGCTAGGAAGGGCAGGGAGAGTGTCCCCCACCCACTTCTAAAATGTCAGGGATGGGACCTGTGTTCTCAGAAAACAGTGGGCTGGGAGCTGAGGATAAGACAAACTGGGTACCCAGCCCAGGCATTCTGGTTCCGCTGCCCCGGGCAGCCCCAGAAGTCACTTGTGCATCTCAGAGAACTCAGTCTGGACAGGCAGTGTACAGAGCCTTCTGGCAACAGGTTCTACCTGCTTAGGACATTTGATGTCTGTGAGTGGTTTTAGCTGGTGGCAGAGAGGAAAAGAAAAAGGACCGAGCTAACAATAAAACCGTAAAGTTCGGAGGCTAAGCTAAAGAAACAGTTTGGTGCAATAGAAAAAGGGCAGAGGAATTATCTGAGCTAAAATTGTAGATTAGCTGACAGGGGTCCTGATGTGAAGGGAGGGATCCTTTTATTCCACCCTCTTTCTCCAACCCAGAGGCACTATGGTAGACTCTGGTATGACTTCCAGAGACTTTCTTCTGCTCTCTGTGCCTTGGGACCTTTGTCTCAAACTCCTGTCCTCTAAGGTGAGCTTGTCAGACGTGAGCATGTTAGTGTGAAAGGAACACTGTCCCTCTGATAAAGAGAAGACTGAGCTAGTGCAGGATTCGAAGTGTGGTCCTCCAACTCAAGGCACAGGGAGAAAGGATCAGCATATAGGCGTGGCCTTGCCTCTCAACCATATTCTCCTTACAGAGTCCTGGGAGAAACTTCTCCCAAACGCCTGTTTCTTCCAACAACCTGGCCTTCCTCTGGGGCATGCTGTACTTCCTCACATGCACTGACAGACATGATGTCATTGCCTGGGTGAGAGAGACATAGGGAGATGGGATTCTGGAGGGCACCTCTTAAACAGGACTCTGTCCCAACTGCATCCTTCTATTACGAGGTTGGTTAGTCCCTGGCTTTTCACTGTGTCCAGGGAGGCACCCTGAAATAGGGAACTCTTGGGGTTAGGAAGAGGGGGAAGAGAGAAAAGGGAAGTGGAAAGAAGAAAAGGAGGGAAGGTAAATTCTCCTTGGAAAATGTCTAATGGTTTGGGGAGGATACACTATGGTCAGATGCTGCTCAGTGATCCAGAGCAGTTCTGCTTCATGCATTGCAGCAGGAGCTAGCTTCCTTCTCCTCCTCCTCTTTTTTTTCTTCTTCTTCTCTCTCCTCCTCCTCCTCTTTTTCTTCTTCTTCTTCTTCTTCTTCTTCTTCTTCTTCTTCTTCTTCTTCTTCTCTCTCTCTCTCTCTCTCAATAATAAGGTTTATTTTTAAAGATTTATTTGTTTTTATTTTATGTGCATTGGGGTTTTGACTGTATGTACGTCTGTGTGGGGGTATCAGAGCTCCTGGAACTGGAGTCATAGACAATTGTGAGCAGCCATGTGGGTGCTAGGAATTGAACCTGGGTCCTCTGGTACCACTGAGCCATCTCTCCAGCTCACGCTCATGTTTTGAGTCCCTGGCACTAGCATTGCTATTGGTAAGGACTCATAGTCTGTTCTAGGATGCCTTTCTGCTATGCCATGTTATATAGGCAGTGGTGCATGCTAGTACCCTGAACTCCCATGTCTCTTAGGAGTCAGCTCCTAGACTAGCCTTTCCGGTGGACTCTGAGGAACCAGCAGCTTGCTGCGCTGAGCTGATCTTGCAAAGCTGACACATCTGGCTTGGCCCTCTGACTCAGAGAGGACTCTGACTTCTTTGGGGTGCTCCAGTATATGCCTCATCTATCTCTGAGCCAAGAGCAATTTACAGGGATGGTGGTGTTTGGGCTCCAGAAGAGGGTTTGGAAATAGTGTGGGTTTCAGTTAAGCCTAGGGTAACCACCTCCTGGCTTTTTCCTACAACTATTCTGAGTCTAGCGCTGTAAGTCCTGTGTTAAGAGCACCCATCTGGTAACACAACTCTTTGAGTCTTAGTCTGACCCTCTGTGAGATGAATAATGTTTAGGGACTATGTTAGGATTCTCTAGCATCACAGAATTTATTTACAGGCTGCAGTCTAGCTAATCCAACAATGTCTAGCTGTGAACGAAAAGTCCAAGAATCCATTCGTTGCTTAGTCCAGAAGGCCAGATGTCTCAG